>NC_140543.1:17536036-17946036 GCF_057382185.1 Mchenga conophoros
TGCTTCAGTGTTTTGATACCAAAATCAGTTTGGCAGCACCTCTGAGTTGCCATATCTGCCCACTGCTCCTCCTGTCTTACACCCCCTCCAGTGCCGCGTGCCAGTCTCCCACTGTTACCTAACCACAGGCTCTGTGGGTGTGTGGGAGTGGGGCTAGTGGTCAAGACTAGCTGGCCACTGACAGCATGGTAATGTGACTGTCGGTATCACCGAGGCAGAGGTATGTGGGAGAGAGCTGGCCAGTAGTACTGCCGTGGATCGTGGGCTGTGAGAGCATCACTGTCATTAGTGTTGACAGAGTGAATAAAGTTTCGAGATTTGAGGTTCAAAATCTACAGGAACGAGCTACACTGATTGGCGGTGCACTGATAGAGTGTATGCTGCTGCAAATGTATACCAGAATATTAGAATTTGTGCAAAATTATCAATGACTGGGACATTTATAGGTAAAAAAAATAATCAGGTTAAATAAGCTGCACCATCCCAGCCTCCTGCATGTTAATTAGTCTTTATAACTACAGTAATCAATCGATTTAATTGATCTAAAGAAAATGATTTAGTACATAAAAATCAGTGCCAGCTGTTTTTTTCAATATTACAATCTTTATCTCACGGAGGGACAAATCACGACTGCTGACATGTTTTGCTTGCATTATATCCTGTAGATTATAAATACATCATTCTGCCTTGCAGACAGCCATTTGTTTCCATTTACTTGCATGCAACATTAAGATCTTCTAGCAGACTCCTGACACTCTCTTTAGTCCCGTTATCCATCACATTAATTATTGTCAAATGCCTTTAATGTAGCTTTGACAAAACAAGCTGTGAACTGCCTGGTTATAATTGATTGCAGTGTAAAGAGTTAGCTTCAAATATGTTTTTACTGCCTGCTTACTTCGTATTCAGTGAAGGAAATCAATCACTGCATCATCATTTAAGTCATTTCATTAAATTATTCATGTCCTTTGTGTTTGTAGACACAAAGGACATGAAGCATGTTTGCGTTGACTGCTGTTGGCTGTGTAAACTCATTTGGGCTTTAGACAGTAGAAATTGCGGCAGAGGAAGTGCAATAGGCTATTCGAATAACTGTTACTTTGAGTGCTACACTGATTTGGTTGTTGCTCAGTTTTACGTATCATTATGTGTGTGAATGTGTGTGTGAATGGGTGAATGACTGAATGTAGTGTGAAGCGCTTTGGGGTCCTTAGGGACTAGAAAAGCGCTATACAAATGCAGGCCATTTACCATTTATTTACCATTATTATTATTATTATTATTATTATATGGTTGATTTGATTTATTTTGATTTATTATTAATTAATATTTTATTGAATTTTTATTGGAAAAACACCACCAGTCCAGTGTAAATACAAACCACATGAGGCAGAAATAGCATCAGCACGACAGTAGAGCAGTGGGGAGATGTGAACCAAACTAAAGAAGAGAGAAAGGGAGAAAAAAGGGTGGCGGTGGTGGTTTATCTATGTGGGACTTAAGGATAGGATCCCAGTGTCCATCTAACTCTAAGTTTTAATTTGATCATTTTATTTTTGAAAAGGTATGGATCCCACTTCAGGTGAAATCTCTCCATTTTATTCAGTAGCCTGTATGAGGGGTGATGGATTACCCAGAATTATCATCTTGGCGAATAATCTTGGCGAAAAGGGAATAACCGACCTCAGTCCAAAAATTTGGGGTTTTAGGACAACTCCAAATCATATGTGCCCACCCTAGTCTGACATCCCTGTATAATCTATGTGCTCAGCGGTAAATTCGGTGTAGTAATTTGAATTGGGTTAGTCTTGTTCTAAGTTCCCTGGACATGGATTTGATTTGATACAACACATGCAGAAGAGCTGCTTCTTGGACAGAGTGATGTTCTGGCTATAAGCAGTGAGCGTGATTCATGTAACTGGGCTAAAACTTGCATAATAACTAATACTTAACAGGTAACAGTTAACAGTTAGCAACAGAGTGGGCCCATTAAGTATTTCCCACTTTAGCTATTTTCATCCACTTTCAATGGCAACAATGCGGACTTGTCAATGTGAGTCAGTGTGGGTCCCAGAGGTCCTCATCTCAGCGCTCCCTTGTGAGTCAGTAACCCCATTTCACTCATGGCAGGAAAATTAATAATGAGGAGCTCCGACCTCATGGGAACTCTGAGAGACTGAAAGTCACAAGTGTTGGGGTGCATACAGTCACACGCAGCGTATGCCACTGCTCATGTCCATATTGTGCAACCCTTGGGCCCATGCATGTATACAGGTGCAGACAGATGTTTCACTCGCAAGAAAACTGGCAATGATCCGCTCAGGTCAAGTTGTGTTAGTTTAAGTTATGTTAATATTCTGCATTTAAACCACTAAGTTTAAAATCACTGATTTGAAGGAAAAAATGGTTTAATATTAATATTTTAGAGCCAACTACACACTGTTTTTACAGTTGGTACATCTGTGATTTTTCTTATTTATTTTTAACTTATCAGTTCTATGGATAACAAATCAAGCTGACTGATACTGGATTTTTGAAACAGTATCTATTACAAAGCATGTTTGCTGCAACATGTGCAGCAAAGTATCTCTCATAGGTTGTATTATTATACGGTCTTTACCTTACAATAAAAAAGCACACTGAGGCCAATGTTGCTGTGATTTGGCACTATATAAATTGAATTAAATAGGACAATATGACACCGACCATATTATGTGCCAACTTTTGTCTAGTCTGACTCTAAAAAAAATCTCATGACAAATTTCATAACTCTTTTTTTGTCTAACTAAGACTTCAAAAAGAAAGTATTTAATGTCACAAGAGACAAAGAAAAACAGCAAATCATCATTGCTTGTACGTGTAAATAATTTCTATTTTGCTGTTGATCTGCTAACTTCTTTTAAATAAGTTCAGTTTGAAAACACCTTCAAACACGGGATTTAAGCCTTCAGTACCTTCCATTATCATTTATTTGTACATTTATCCTCTAAGTATAAAGGTGAAATTCATAATGGATGAGAGTGACTTAAATGTAACATTATTTTCATATTAGATACATATCACCTCTTATCAGAGCTGACGTTAATGATCATTTAGAAAATGATTGCTCTCTGAAGTTCAACGTGATAACCTCACAGGGGTCCGCATCGGTCCAAAACTGCTTTGCAGTCAAATAAAACAGAAAATTCAAACTTTAGAAAAGCAGGAAGCATGAGTGACCTACTTTCTTGAAGAATGTCCTAAATGATTAAGCGATTATCAAACTTGATGTTGAGTCATTTTCTGTTGATTGCAGATGAATGTTGGATTGCTTCTGGCTTCATTTGGAAAAGCTCGCTCATTAAAACCTCACAATGAATTGAATTAGCCTAAAACTGAGCAGTCTGAGGAGCAACCTTTCTTTAGGTGCTAGCAGATGATGTTTGAACACGCGTGTTTGTCATACAAAGACAATGTGTAACGCGTGCTGTGTCGTCCGCTGCGGCGTCGGCTGTTGTTGGCAGTGAAAGGAGCCGCGGGAACTTCTGCCTGTAGTTTGTGCAGTAGACCACTCAGGCCAAGGTGACTTCACAGTGCTCTCATTCCCTCCCTAACCTGATCGCTTTCTCTTCATGAAAAGCACTTTTAAAAGCAGGTTGCCATGGTTACCGCAATCTCTCTAACAGATTGCTTCCAATACCAGAGAATATGAACCATGCCATTATTCATCTGTCATTTAATCATCCTCATACATCCGTCTAGATTTTTTTATTTTATTTATTTTACCTTCCACTGAACCACTGAACCTTTAAAACATTCGCTACGATGTTTCCAATAATTGCTGCGTGTGTGAAAAACTGTGATTGCCGTCAGTGTATTCAAGCTGTAAACTCCAGGAGAACTTAACTTGTCTTGTGTCATCAGCTTTATCTGTTTTTATGTGGCGTCTTTGTCCTTGCACTGTGCAGAAAAAAACTTTCCTTAACTTAGCGGCCTTTACACCATTTGAGTACATGATCCTGGCCACCATCACCGCTAACTGTGTTGTCCTGGCCTTGGAGCAGCACCTCCCCGGAGAGGATAAGACCCCCATGGCAAAGAGACTGGTGAGGACAAAATCTGCTGTCACGACACACACACACACACACACACACACACACACACACACACACACACACACAAATGTACAAAATGTATATAAAAGATGTACACAGCCATCATGCTCTCACCCACTAGCTTGTAAAATCCCATTTTATGCCTTAAGCTGAACATTTCTGGCTGTTGCCGTTTGGGTGTTTTGACACCATACATCATAAAAACACGGGCAGCTCTGAAAAAAACAAAATTACAAGTTAGCCATGTTCTAAAGCTCTAAATTATGTTGGCCTTGTTTAGGACTGCCACATGGATTGTGTAGCCAGCTAGCTGTGATTATACTGTGTAGACTGGTGCTAAGGGCGCTGCAGTGATCTCCTGAATAACAAGGGTCACTATATTGCCAAAACCTCCACATGGGCTCTGGTATAGGAGTAGAAGAAGTTGAAATCTGAAACAAAAAAACTGCAATTTTTCTTCCATAAAGTCTCATCTTTTCAAGCTTTTCCAACATGTTTCTGTATAATCTGGAAGTCCCAGAGCCCATGTAGTGATATGTTATTGAAATGGAAGTAACAGCTAGCATGACTGTGTCATCAACATGGACATGGTGGCTGTACTACCTTTGCCAGGTAAGAAAAGTTAATAACTGGAGCACCAGTTTAGCTTACAAGTTAACCAGGTGACCACATTTTGCAAGGATGAATACAGCGATGGAGTTCACTACATCTAATAATATAGGTTAAAAAAAAGTGATGTAGTAAATTAAATGAGATGTAAGGCCAATCACTTGTAGATTTCTTTTTAGCAACCAGAGTTACTGCCCCCTGCTGGTCAGTAGCAATAAATACCAGTATAAGGAACTTCCACACTGACTTTACTTTTCAGGTGTCCATCTTTTATATACAGTCTGTGACAAGAAACAAAGCTGAGTGATTGTCACCATGAGAATATGTTTAGGTTTCAATAATGATGTAAAGATTTATAATATCAATGAAAAGAACATCCCTTTGAGTTAAGAGCACACAATTAGCTGCAAGCAGATTAACCATTTGCCAGTTGAGATTATTAGATTTTAATAAGGAGGCAGTGAGGAGTTACAGGGTGGCTAAAGTGACATAACTGAGTGAATTAGAATATGTTAGACATTTACATCAAATTCTTTAGACATAATTGGATCTCTGAGAAGTGGGTGATGTTTTACTGTGCAGTGTGAGCCGTAGAGCTTTTCCACTTCATCCACACCTTCCTCACTGAGATTATTACTTTAGGAGCAGGAGGCGGAGGAAGAAAACAGTTTTTGGAAATGGTAATTAAGGTTTCACCAAACACACTTCCCCCACTTCACTCCCCTCTCCCACGTTCTTCTTAAGTCAAGGAAGTTTAATTTCAATTGTTTCCATTCACTCTAAGGCACGAGGTACAAAAAAAGCATTGTTAAATATCTTATTGTTCATTCTTCTGTCTGTCTAAGCAAGTGCAGTCTGTATATTTGTCTATTTGAAAGTGTAAAATGACTTTTCTGAAGACCCTGCTGACCTATATATGCATGTCATTCCCGCAGGAGAAGACTGAGCCATACTTTATTGGGATATTCTGCTTCGAGGCAGGGATCAAGCTGGTGGCACTTGGTTTTGTTTTCCATAAAGGCTCCTATCTAAGGAATGGCTGGAACGTCATGGACTTCATAGTCGTGCTCAGTGGGTGAGTAACATCAGTTGGTCTCCTTGACGACCTGAATTTTCAACAAAGTGAGAAGTCTTTGTCTCAAACATTGTCAAGTTATTACTTGCCAAACATACTGGAGAAATCTGTTTTTGGAGGAGGAAGAAATATCACTTCTGAACATCGCCATAAACTCTCTGACTGGGAGCCAATCAGATCTGAGCAAAGCAGGGAATTTGAGAAGCAGCCGAAGTTTCTGCCTGTGTTCCCATCTTCTTTTGAAAATGGTTAAAACAGAATTTAACAATCCCGTAGGTTTATGTAGTTAATGTAACCAGATTTCAGTATTTTAGTTTTTCTTTCTGTCATCTTGGCTTAAAATACTACATCACGCACAAGACTCTTCTGCTGCAGCTGTTGAGAAGAGACCAATCATGGGGTAGCAAATGAATTATTTTTGATGGTACAGCTGCGATTGGAGCGTGAAATTGAAAACATTTAACCCATAATATGACATTAAACTCACATTCAGTATATGAACTGTAACAATAAGACCACCTTAATATGGCTCGTCCCTAAAAAAAACTACTTCCATCTGTGAGGCATAGACACTGGACTCTTATGGGTGTCCGCTGGTGTCTGGCACTAGCACACTGGCAACACATAATTTGGGTGCATCCCAAACAGGCGCGATCAGATTGAAATTCTAAGATTTTGAAGGTTGGTTCAAAGTCATCCTCCTCGTCATGTTCATAGAGTCAGAACAGGTTTCTTGAGTAGGTTTTCCATGCTGGGGAACACTGTCCTGCTTGGAGGTGCTGAGAGCTGTAAGAGCTGTCTTGGTGCAGTTTTGGTAATATGTGCAAGGTTGTGATGACGTCCCCAAAAAACCTTCACTTCATAGCTGAATGATCGGTGTTATTCACCTGTTAGTGCTTTGAATCTTGCAGCTGATTGGCGTAAAGACTGCAGATGGAGTTGTTTCAGCACTGTCGTGTTTAGTTTGCACCTGTCCTGATTTAATTCCACTTGGGGTTAACGATAAGGTAGTTTTTTTATATACAAGGCTTCTATCTTTTACTTTCTACGAAAAAAACAGAGATTTTTGGCTATTTCTTTGCTATTTCTTTTAAGATTAACTGGAAAGTTTTATGCGATCGAAGTTGAAGAAGTGAAAGTCAGTGTGAGTTAAGATCTGCCTGTTAAAAGGGAGTTTTTCCTTCCCACTGTCGCCAAGTGCTTGCTCGTAGGAGGTCGTCTGATTGTTGAGTTTTTCTCTGTATTATTGTTGGGTCTGACAATAGAAAGCACCTTGAGGTGACTGTTGTTGTGATTTGGTGCTATTAAGAGTAAGTCGCATAACATTATAAAATAGATAAAGTAACATGGCTTTAACATCTGGAAACAGGGGTGCCTGATATGACTACTTTAGACTTCTTGATTTGATCAGTCTATTGAAAATAAAACCACAAAGTTTACAGCACACCGGCTCGATCGATTAAAACACAGCATAAGAACATTTTATGGAGATCTTTTTTGGGGTGGACTTCCCTTTAGTCTTTGGATTCATACTCCATTTTCAAGCTTCCTGCAGTCTTTTTTCTTCTCCTGTTTGTCTGTCTGGATACTTACCAATCATTTTTCAAGTCTGCCATGAAGGACTCATGTAAATAATAACATTAATGAAGTTGCCAGTAAGTGATTTCATTGATCTAGTTTGAGTGTTTCTCCAGCACCTAGTTACATATGGACATTTCAGGACCTCTCGATATCAGGATTATAATCTTACTATAATAAACCAACTCCTCCTACTTGATCAGGAGGTGAGCAACAAAAATTGGCACACAGGTACATCCAGTGGGAAAAATTATAGTTCACTGGGGGTAGCATGTTGTTAGTCCGTTAGCAGCCTGTGGGCAGCTTCGGACTTGCCTGTCTAACCACAGTGAGCGTCTTTTGTCAGGGGTCAAAGTCAAAAATATGTGGTACAATCTGTCTGTGTGCTACTTTTCCTTGTGTTATTGTTGATACATCAGGCAGCTGCGGAGAAGTTACAACAAACAAAGAGCTAAATGGATACCAGGTGTTCAAAGAAATGAAAAGTGCAGCCACTGTATGTACTTTGTTTTTCCCTTCCTGCTCTGGACCACTTGTCAGCAGATCAGCTTCTGACTGTCGCATAGCATCTTCCATGTCGAACAATTTGCAGTTATGATTTTGGAGAACTAGTAGTTGAACAATAAATACCTCCCCGAATGGACACTACCACTGTACTGTAAACTAATCATTAATTAATTGGTTCTTTTGCTTACCTTTAAAATCTAACTTTGGGAGCTGCTCTTTCCACATCGCCAGCTGTTACTTTAGCCATCGTTGATTGAAGTCGCTTAATGCAACTGAATCGTCTATGGTCGCCACTGCCTGTGTGGACACCTGTTAAGAATAAAAACCACAACATAAATGCCATTTCAATCTACAATTGCATATTGACAAATGTGTTATTTACACCAGCTAAAGCCCTTTTCCTTACTAGGCTAAGCTAGGAGTTATCTAAACAGAGACTAAAATATTCTTTTGTTATCGTTCACATTGTCTAACAGTCCTAACTGTACATACTGTACATGCTAACTACCTGTTCCACTAGCTTTAGAAGGTATTATATTACCTTGCCATTAGCAATAGCGCTGAGCAGCAAAAGCTCTGACTTGTAGCGGGAATTAGGTTTAATGTGCAGGAGTCGATGCCTTAGTAAGTACTCTAATGCCATGTTTGCAATTAACATGTATTGTGTTTAGCTAACTGACAGTGATTTAAGATCAGAAGTTGTGGTTATGGGGCAGCGCGGTGGCACGGTGGTTAGCACTGTTGCCGCACAGCAAGAAGGTCCTGAGTTCAATTCCACCATCAGGCCGGGGTCTTTCTGTGTGGAGTTTGCATGTTCTCCCCGTGTTTGCGTGGGTTCCCTCCAGGTACTCCGGCTTCCTCCCACCGTCCAAAGACATGCAGCTTGTGGGGATAGGTTAATTGAATAATCCAAATTGTCACTAGGTGTGAATGTGTGAATGAAAGTGAGTGCGAATGGTTGTCTGTCCCTGTGTGTTAGCCCTGCGACAGACTGGCGACCTGTCCAGGATGTACCCCGCCTCTCGCCCTATGACAACTGGGATAGGCTCCAGCGCCCCCCGCGACCCTGAAAAGGATAAGCGGAAGCGAATGGATGGATGGAAGTTGTGGTTATGTGCCTGATGATGGTTAGTTTAGCTAGTTCACTAGCTAAATGCTTACCAATGCTAATATAGTATTTATAGCATCTAGCCACCCCATCCCCTTCTTCCACCTATAACTTTACATTTTAAAATTTTGCTTGGCGCTACCAGGTTGGGAAATTTTCTAATTTTTTCTGTGTGTGTTTCTATGTGTACGTTTGACTAGGTTTTAATCACAAATCACAGCTTTTAGTGACAGAGTAAATTTTTACTTACAGGCGCTGGCTGCTGAAGCAGAAGATTGATTTCAGACACCTATTGTCGAGTTATGTTGGCGCTTTCATGTAGTTGTTTCTGTTTATGTCAACATTTATTAATACCTTAAGCTGAAAGGCTTTAAATCCCACCGTGCTGCAAGCCTGGGTGACATACAGTAAGGAATGGTCGACCGCTGGGCTGGTCTTCGATTGTTGTTGATATATTTGTTTTTCCTAAGCACGTACATCTTTATACTCCATAGATCCGCAGGAAAACATAACACAAAGAAAAGTGTGTGTTTCCACTGCACAGTCAGGCTCTGCAGTCAGGAATAGGTGGGTGGATAAGTGGATTGGCAGTTGTGTCTAAAACCTGCTTTGGTTCGCCCCCAGGACCTCTGTGAATTAAATGTGAATGTAGCGCCGGAGATGTTATGCAAAAGCAGAGAAGGAGTGGATGGATGGAGAAGAAAGGAGACAGAAAACAAGCGGTAGAAAAAGGAAGATAAAAAGAAGACAGACTGTAGAAAAACACCAAGAGTCTTAATTTGTTCCCTATAAAACTGGCTTTAGTGAATTAATCATGCGGGAGTTGCCCATTGTTATTGCTGGTATGCTGTTTATGGTTAAGTGTACATTATTTTACATTCAGGGAAGATTGCTGTTGGCATGTTGACATCTCATTTCAATCTGACACCCACATATTTTTTTTCCTCTGTGTTTCTTATTTCTCTCTCTCTGCCTCTTACATAAAAGGGACATCAGCATCACGTTTACAGACCAGTTAAGGCCGGCATAAATGCTCAACAGCTGTGTTGCTGACTGAGTTTCACAGAATTTGCAAGGTCAAAGCGTTCAATCGGTTTAAATAATTCATCCTGAGCGGTACTGATTGCTTTCAAATTCTCTCGTTAGGCATCTGTAAGAGTTTGCAACAAATTATACAGGGAGTGCAGAATTATTGGGCAAATGAGTATTTTGTCCACATCATCCTCTTCATGCATGTTGTCTTACTCCAAGCTGTATAGGCTCGAAAGCCTACTACCAATTAAGCATATTCGGTGATGTGCATCTCTGTAATGAGAAGGGGTGTGGTCTAATGACATCAACACCCTATATCAGGTGTGCATAATTATTAGGCAACGTCCTTTCCTTTGGCAAAATGGGTCAAAAGAAGGACTTGACAGGCTCAGAAAAGTCAAAAATAGTGAGATATCTTGCAGAGGAATGCAGCAGTCTAAAAATTGCAAAGCTTCTGAAGCGTGATCATCGAACAATCAAGCGTTTCATTCAAAATAGTCAACAGGGTCGCAAGAAGCGTGTGGAAAAACCAAGGTGCAAAATAACTGCCCATGAACTGAGAAAAGTCAAGCGTGCAGCTGCCAAGATGCCACTTGCCACCAGTTTGGCCATATTTCAGAGCTGCAACATCACTGGAGTGCACAAAAGCACAAGGTGTGCAATACTCAGAGACATGGCCAAGGTAAGAAAGGCTGAAAGACGACCACCACTGAACAAGACACACAAGCTGAAACGTCAAGACTGGGCCAAGAAATATCTCAAGACTGGTTTTTCTAAGGTTTTATGGACTGATGAAATGAGAGCGAGTCTTGATGGGCCAGATGGATGGGCCCGTGGCTGGATTGGTAAAGGGCAGAGAGGGCCTTATTCAAGCAGTGGTACAGGAAGACGTCTGCATCCTTCAAGAAAAACATGATTTTCATGCAGGACAATGCTCCATCACACGCGTCCAAGTACTCCACAGCGTGGCTGGCAAGAAAGGGTATAAAAGAAGAAAAACTAATGACATGGCCACCTTGTTCACCTGATCTGAACCCCATCGAGAACCTGTGGTCCATCATCAAATGTGAGATTTACAAGGAGGGAAAACAGTACACCTCTCTGAACAGTGTCTGGGAGGCTGTGGTTGCTGCTGCACGCAATGTTGATGGTGAACAGATCAAAACACTGACAGAATCCATGGATGGCAGGCTTTTGAGTGTCCTTGCAAAGAAAGGTGGCTATATTGGTCGCTGATTTGTTTTTGTTTTGTTTTTGAATGTCAGAAATGTATATTTGTGAATGTGGAGATGTTATATTGGTTTCACTGGTAAAAATAAATAATTGAAATGGGTATATATTTGTTTTTTGTTAAGTTGCCTAATAATTATGCACAGTAATAGTCACCTGCACACACAGATATCCCCCTAAAATAGCTAAAACTAAAAACAAACTAAAAACTACTTCCAAAAACATTCAGCTTTGATATTAATGAGTTTTTTGGGTTCATTGAGAACATGGTTGTTGTTCAAGAATAACATTATTCCTCAAAAATACAACTTGCCTAATAATTCTGCACTCCCTGTATGCTTTAACTTTTTCATTAAGAGACTGTCTGGCTAAAAGAAACAAAGCGCTATCTGACTCAGGAGCTAAAAACATATTTTTCTGTTAGTGGAGTATGGCAGAACCAGGGATTATCTGTTATAGGACATCACAGGCATGCAGGATAGTCTAGAACTTAAACCTTAAAGCACTAACTTATAGCACTGAGCTAAACATGCTTGGACGAAGTCTAAAAAGGATGTAATTATGTAGCTGCCAAGCAGGTTTCACAAATTCAGAACCTTCAAACAGCTACAGAAACCATACCAGCAGCACAATTCACGTCTCTGTTGTCTCTTCACACGTCTCTTCAGTATTTACCAGTTATCGTTGCAGCAGAAAAGGGTGACCACAGCTGCATTTTATTTTATTTTGTAGGTTATCACTTGAAGCTCCAGTGGAGTTTGTGTACTGTTCAGAGAGGTTATCACTACCAAACCCAACTATAGTCAGCCTGTTCTGTACCTAATATCACAGAATTATTGTTTAAATCTGAAAAGATGTCTTAAACACAGAGAGCTCTGAAAAACAATTGGTGATTCATCTTTAACCTGTTGTACTTTTCCTTATTTTCTGTCAAAGATATACTGTTAAAGCCGTGGATGTTCATATAAACATGGCCAAAGTTTCAAGTATTGTAGTTAAGAAATCCCTATGACTTCAGAGTGCTTTAAATATCTTGTTCAGTAAGTTTTTTTTTTCTAATCTTGGCTCTGTATGATGTCACTGAGAGGAGATATTTCTAATATGGTCATCTCATGTACACAGTTTTGACTGTGAACCCCAACCTGCTGTTCAAACCTTCTGTTTGTGTGGGGCAACCACTCAGAAGAAAGTTGGTTTAAACAGACAGTTTTCTGACAGTGGATGAACACAGGGACTACCCATCACCCAGTCAATCGCACAAAGCAACTTTAATAGAATCCAAGAATAAAAATATGGAGCTGATAGAGTCCCCTTTTACTGTAAAGTATGAAATATGTAAAAAGTATTTCCAGAACCTACTTTTATTTTATACAGTGATAATTATATAACTATAACACACCAGAGTGTGTGATTGTGTGTGTGAATGGGTGGATGACTGGTTGTGTAAAGCGCTTTGGGGTCCTTAGGGACTAGAAAAGCGCTATACAAATACAGGCCATTTACCATAATTAATCAATCTGGATGAAACCTACTATAGAAACTGCCTGGGGTACCAGGATTATCAGTATCTATAATGCTCATTGGAATTATTTCTATGACACTGAAATCATTACAAATGATATATATTATGTGTAATAGATGATTTCAAAACAAAAAGTGACATTACATGTATGTAGGGAAGGTTTTTGCCAGTTTTTGTAATTCACTGAGCTTCACTGTACTGTTGTTTCATACCAGGTCTGAGCACTGCATGAATGTGACCATACAAAGGATATTGTCGGGGTTAAAGGATTTATTTCATAGTGTTCTAAAGTGTAGTTTGCAGGGATTAGTGTTTCGCCTGTTGCTTTGTATCTGTCAGATGGACAGTAGCAAACAGTCCTGGCTGTGATTGTGTAGGTAAACTTCTTGTGTCTTTCCCTTCTCATTATGTGTTAACCAGAAATATCCTCTGTATCTACTGGTTAAATGGTGTCAGTTCAAAGTTGAGGACGAGCAATTTTATTGCTAGTCATCGCTACAAGTCCCTGGTGTTGCATGGTCTCTGGTTTCCCCCTTAGAGAGAACTAACGTATACGTGGGAAAAACTTGTCTCTCCAGAATGAGCTGCATAACCTGTTGAATGTTTGAAAAATAAAATAAAATCAGAGGGAGTGGAATGACAAGAAGCGATGTTGCCAGACTTTTGACTGACGTTAGGCACGGTTGGCACAACACACCAGAATCTCCGGCTGAACTGCGGGCTCTCAGCAGCATTGTGGGTAAAGTGAGTCAGACAAAATTATAGAAGCACAATGCTGAGTCAGTGGAGTTCTCATTTACTTAAGTACTGTACAATTTTGAAGATAGTTGTATTTCACTTTCATTTTATGCTATTTATTAGCACTCATTCTTCTACTCCACTAGACTGCAATTCACAGAACTTTGTTGTTTTGGGGGTTTTTTTCTGCTTGTTGTTCTCCCATTAATGGGCTTATAACCGTGAAGCCGTATTGTGTGATGCCACCGACTGCTGGGTTGGAAAATGCCAGCTCAACCTCGACCAGCACGTGCAATAAAATAATCAGAAACCAGTCACAGGGGTTCTTGTGCAGAACGAGACGTTTCCTTGTGATGCGTTTAGCAAATTTAGCTGAGTTTTAAAGAGGATCTGCATTCCTCCCCCGACACTGTTAAAGAGCAACAACAACAGACTGAGGAGTGATGTCTGGTTAAGAGTTTCTGTATGATCTCACCTGTGCAATCACTGATTGGACATGTCGAGTTACTTTTAAGAATGTGGCATTTTGGGTAGTTTTTGAGAACTTCCTGATTGATGTTAAGCTTTCAAATCATGTCACTTACAGTGTGTTCAAAGTTGTCAGTGTACTTTGTGCAGCTAACAGATCTTCTGTGTTACCAAATCCAGTTGTGGCTGGAATTGGTAACGGACGACCTGGTTTCCTGCCACCTATCTGACACATTTTCTGATGGTACATATGCCGCCCCCCTCACTCGCACACACTCCGACGCTCTGGCTCTGGTGCCACAGCACAAGTAAGTCAGACTTAAAAGAAAACACACATGTGTCATAGAGGCCCACTGGGAATATAATCGAGGCCACTGGGCCAGCGCTGGCGGCATTCATTTCATTTCATATTAATGCATTGCTAGAAGCAAATCTGCTGGGACACTGAGCTCAATTAAAATCCCTAATCTGAGCAAAGAGTGTGTAGCAAAAAAAGGACAACAGCTAGAATAACTTACCCACAATCCAATTTAAATCACTGGGATTCCTAAAATGGTCAATTATATCCTGCAGCAAACAGATTGGCACAGGTGGACGCGATGCTTTGATTAGCAGTGAAATGACTCTCAGATGAGTTAGGCGTGTGTGTGTGTGTGTGTGTGTGCATGTGTGTGCTTATTACTCTATTTCTGAGGTCACAGGTACAAATTGTTGCCAGTGAACCTGTTGCCCTCCTGTTGGTAGATTAGTTCTGACAACTCCCTCGTCAGTCATAATGATATTGATCCCAGCTGTGCCTGCACTCATACCTCTGCGAGTGTGACACTTTGCTAAAATTGTTGCTCTTTAGACAGGATGAATAATACAGCTGGGTGGGAGTTGGGAGTGATTCATTATGCCATCTGGCACAGAGACAGACACACGGGAGTGAGACAAGTCATACATACATTTAGCGTCTCTCCCCCATCAACCATTTTCTGCACACTATCGCTGCTCAACTCTCATCAAGCACAGTGAGCGCAGTGATGCGTGGAGCTAAAAGATTTAGATTTTATAAGAAGCTCAAAAACCCATTTGCTATTATTTGATTTATTTATTATTTGATTTACAGGAAAGGGCCACGAAGGTGAAATAATAATCTGGAGGTAAGGGTTAAAATGGGTTAGGCTGGTGTGAGCTGTTTCTAGAAATTTACACCAAAGGATGCTCATTGCAAAGTGACATTACGAGAAGTACTGGAATAAAATTCACACATCTAACATCAAATTAATGAGGTTTTGAAGAACATTTCATAATGATACAGCAGTACTGTCCTGGTAAAATAGAGATGTGTGACCATAATGTACTTCATCATATTTATGAAAACCAAACATAGCACATCATCACAAACACCTCATAGCAACTGCGAGGCACAGTGGGGAGTGATGATGATTTGGGGTTGTTTTGCAGTCACAGGGTCTGGGCATCTTCAATGAGTCGACCATGAACTCTTCTGTATACAAAGTATTCTAAAGTCAGATGTGTCTGACGGCTAAAGCTTGACCAAATAAGATCACACAACAGGACAATGATCCCAAACACAGCAGCAAATCTACAACAGAACAGCTGAAGGAGCCAGCCCAGACCTCAATCTGAGTGAAACGCAGTGGTGCAACTTTAACAGAGCTGCACATGAACAAATAGCTACAAACCTCAATGAGCTGAAGCAAAATGCCTCCACAGCCATGTGGGAGACCTATAAAGTCACACTTCAAGCAGAATGTGGTTCTACAAACTACTGAATCATGGGGGGGTACTTTTCACACACTATGTTGTTCACATGTTGTTCTTCACCTCAGGTTCTATTTACATTATTCAGGGATAGTTTTATTACATCATATTATCTAAAATCTTAGAGCTGACAGAGAGTATACTGTTTTTACTATCTTAATGTTTAAAAAAGGCAATCGGTGCATTTTTGCAAAAGTTTCAAATCGTGGCTCATTCACTGAAGGGGCCTCCTGGTGCTACAATGACTAGATGGGGCATTTGTTGTTCTCTAGAGTTGTGTTTGAGAGGTTTTTTCGAGCAGCTTCGGTTTATTCACTCACTGTTATAAGGGTGATATCCACTCTCTAAAGCACAGATTTGATTAGGCAGAAACATGATTGTTAACATTTGGTGACGTCAAATCTCACTCTGGGCTGGTGACGAGGAAAAGGAGACTTATCGTCTGTTATCCTTCTGACCAAATCTGATGGTAGCTTTTCAAGTACAGTATCGAACAGTAGCTGAGGGATTAGGGGGTAAACTTACAAGTAGTAGACGTACCAATGACAGTCTAGTCCTGGAGATCTGGTGCCGATTTGCTTGCTTGGTAATGTCGGTTGTGTGTGTGTCTGTGTTAAAGGTTTGGTGAAGTCTACCTTCGAAACTTTGGGGTAAATTTCAAATCGGGCGCTTGCTGTCATTGGCTCCAAGAAATAATTCAGGAATTATGAGCGTCCAAGATCCCTGACAGCATCACGCGGTGTAAAAGAGCTGCTGCAGTGGTCTCAGCCTCTAATTTCACTGATAATTGAATCAAATAAACAATAGCTTACGGTCCCAGGTGGGTTTTCATTGGGAAAACATATACTCAACCATTTATTCTATGACTAATTATGAGTACACTTTATGTAATCATCCCATTTCAGCAGAAGAGTATTAACGCTGCCATTAGACACATAGTTTATGTTTCCCCAGATTTAATTCAAAGCCATTAATTTGCTGATGCATTATGTTAATGTTGATTCAGCTGCACATTGCCATCTGCGGAGCTGTGCCGAACTGGTAAGCAACGTGATGCTGCTGATTACTGTAGTTTTTGGTGGTGTTCTTCGTGTAGGTGGAGGTGTGTGGGAGAGGCTGCATTCTGTGCATGTAATGAATTCAGCCTCTCCAGAGCCAGTGTGGTACAATACTGTGCAACGGTGCTTCACTTAAAGAGCCTCTGAGGAAGAGATTAGCCTCTCGGTGTGAACACAAGCCCGCTTTTTATACTGTCACAGAGTCAGGTCTTTAGAGTGCATGTGTGCAGCTATTCCACCTCTTTTATTATCTTATTACATCACTGATAGCTTTGCTACATTGATGATATTTTTCCATTTCATTAATTCAGATGGGAATTTTCTGCTGTATAAACAGGGCAAATTATTGATGTTTGAAACAATTCAACCAAGGACTAGGGCTGCACGATTTTGCATAAAATGAGAATCACGATTTTTTGGCTTAGAATTGAGATCACGATTCTCTCACGATTTTCTTTTCCAGTATAAATATTTATTGCACTTATTAACTGCACATCAACTTCGTAACAGTTGAGACTGAACATAAAAACAATAAATAAACATAAAAACAACAAATGTCTCACGTTTTGTGGTTGCTGCAACATGTTGTACTGCTTGAAATTCCGTCTCCACCGTTGCTCGACACTGCGTGTATAGAGCAGGTAGTGCAACAATAGAAAAATAGTTGCGGGACGGCACTGTGTAGCGTTTGTCTAGGGTGTTGATCATTTTCCTAAATCCCTCGTTTTGCACAGTGTTGATGGGAGCCATATCTTTGGTCAGGTGATAAGTGATAGCCTCCGTAATTTCTTTGTGCCTGCGGGAGTTCGACGGGTATAGGGAAGCGCTGTATAAGGTTCCTGTTATTGATGTTTGGGTGGTTGACCGGGACGGATTTTCTCCTGTCACTTTCTCGTCATCCCTGACGTGCTCTCCGTTGTTTTTTCCCTGCTAATTTTAGCATCACACGGCACAGCTTCTGTATCACGTGGTATAAGGCTCCGCCCTTGTCATTTGTTGAGCAGGAAGAGTGAGCGCTTGTTTTCATGCAGAGTACGTCCCGGATCAAAATGCGGTACAATCGTCGTCTTTTTTTTTTTTTTTTTTTTAAATCGTTGTCATTTGGAAATGAGATCACACATAAGTATGAATCGAGATCGCGATTTTCTAACGATTAATCGTGCAGCCCTACCAAGGACACTCAAAAAAAAAAAATGGAAACTTTAAGAAATTATCATTATTTATTAAAAAGAAGAATACTAAAAGGTGATTTAAAGCCTGTTTTTTTTATTGTAAAAGTTAGAGTTGGGGTTGATCTTTGCTATGTCTCCTTTATCTTTGTCAGGAACCGGACACGACCGGCTCCTGACAGAGTTGCAAAGATGTAGTTTTTTTGGGTTTTTTTTAAAAAGAATTTTGAGTTGATCCAAAGATAAAATACCAATTGTATGCACCCTCAAGACATTTCATTAGGTACATCCTTCTAGTACTGGGATGGACCTCCTTCAGTACAACTTCGTGCCACAGATTCATCAAGGCGGTGAAAACATTCCTTGGATATTCCTCAGTATTCACAGCTGCTGCAGATTTGTTGGCCGCACCTCTATAATATGAATCTCCTGTTCCACCACAACCCAAATGTTATCTGTTGGATTGAGATCTGGCTACTGTGGGGGTTATTTGAGTACAGTGAACTAACTGGCATGTTGAAGAAGCCAGTCTAAGATTATCTGAGCTTTGTGACATGACATGTGACCATTAGAGGATGGGTACCCTGTGGTCATAAAGGAATGGAAGTGGTCAGCAACAATACACAGGTCAGCTGTGGTGGTTGAACGATGCTCAGTTAGTTCTAAGGGGCCCAAAGTGTGCCAAGAAATTATCCTCCACACCATTACACCATCAGCAACCTTTGATTCAAAGCAGGATAGCCCTGACCCCACCATACGAATGGCACAGCAGAAATCAAGACTCTGCAGACCAGGCAGTGTATTTCTGATCTTCTGCTGCCCAATGTTGGTGAGCTGGTATAAACTGCAGCCTCAGTTTTCTGTTCTTAGGTGGCAAGAGTGGCACTCAGTGTGGTCTTCTGCTGCATTCAGAGATGGTCTTCTGCTTACCTTGGTTGTCATAAGTGATTATTTGGGTCATTGTTGTGTCGCTATCAGCTAAAAGCAGTCTGGCCATTCTCCTCTGATGTCTAGCAACAACAAGACATTTGCCTAGAGAACTGCTGCTCACTGGATTTTTCTTTGTCTCATCATTGTCTGTAAATCCCAGAGACGGCCATGTGGGAAAATCCCTGTAGATGATCAGTTTCTTAAACAGTCAGACCAGCTTGTCTGGTACCAACCATGCTGTTAAGTCTAATTGTTGAATGTTGCCATTGTGTTTCTTAAATTTGTATAGTCTTAGTTTAAGCAGTAGGATCAAAGCCATCTCTTTGATCCTGACCACCTCTCCAGCCACTCTGTGCTGGGGGAGGTTTTATTGTAGATACATCCTATCTGAAAGATCTGTTTCTTTTGATGTAAGCTTCCTGGGTTTACGACCCTTTGGTCAGCAGGAGGTCTCACACACACACACACACACACACACACACACACACACACACACACACACACTCTCACATAACACACACACACCCAGTGTATACATTTACATACAGTCCTTGTCTATGTAACCAAACGGGGTTGCAGGGGGAGGTGTTTTGTAAACTATTGTTTGAAGTTTGTCAATAAAAGGCAGCGAGAGGAGGCCACCATTTGGGGTTCTTTGTCGTGCTGGACACAGACGAGGCCTCCCTTGCGCAAGAAATCGATCGAACACCGTTGCCTTGTTTTTCTTTCATGGGAATAAGTCCTGGATACAGCGGGGTCTGAGTTTAGACCCAACACATGCCAAGTTCAGAGTCTCTAAAATCACCTTTTCTCCATTCTGATGCTCAGTTCGTGGTTTTCTTGACCACATCTACATACCTACATTCATTCATTTTCTGCTATGTGATTGGCTGATTAGTTACTTGTGTTAACAAACAGTTAGAAAGGTGTATTTAAAGCCATGACACTGAAAGCTGCATACTAAACAGTGGTGGGTTGCATGAGTTATGATTGTTTTGGGAAATTCTACTTCTAACAAATATTTTCTAAACCAAACATACGAAAATGACCCCCTATGAATGTGCAGGGATGATTCACGAGCTACCACAGCAGATTGAATATTTGCTTTAATTTCGAGAGAGCCTGAATCGCTGTGCTCGAAACGCAGCCTTGAAGGTTCTGCACCCCTGCCTGCCTTTGTTCACTCTGTTTGGTTTGAAGGCTATTTCCACAGACTCCCACTTCTGTTCTCCCGCTCCGTCTCAGTGTCTCTCGCTGTGTCATCTCTTTGTCTGACACACTCACTTGCTTAGTATGAACATGCTCGCTATAAAATCCAATTAACACTAATAACTACGCCCTGTAATAGCGATTGTTTAGTATCCTCGTTAGCGCCACACGTTAATGGAAAGGAAATAGATGCTTTTTGTATCTATTAGTTGTTGTTTTTGGTATTTAGTTTAATTGAATTTAAAATCCCACCTCTGCTGCCTCTGCGTTGTTTCTATAAGTCTCAATAATGCTTCAGACAATTTAGAAAGCATTACACGATGTCAGGCTTCTATACAATTTAGTGTATGCAGTAGTGTGACACACCTGTAATTATGTGCTATATAGCCTCTAATGATCACACAAGTGCCAAGCCACCAATGCTATTTCAGTCCATTTCTTCTGTTTGCCGTTTAGATGACACACAGGAATTCGAACTGCAATTTCTGTTTATTTTCTCCCAAGTTAAACGTATTCAGAGTGTTTTGTCCAGATTAGTTCAGTCATTTTAAATTGTCTTAGTGGATCTGTTAATGTCCTTGTGATGGCACGACCACAGTGATGGTGCCACAGTGCTGATGATAAGCAGGTATCATGTTTACCATCTTTGTTTGTGTACTGAGAACCTCAGCTATCATTGTATATATTGTATTATCTTATTTATTTTGTATTTTTTGACTTTATATTCTGGTATACTCTTTTTAATCTTCTGCTATCTGTACCTGAGCTGTGGTAACGCACAAATTTCCCTACCGTGGGATCAATAAAGTCTTATCTTGTAAAAATGCTAAAAATTTCAAAGGAAATGTAGTTTTTTATTGTTAGTTTTGTTAATATTTAGCTATAAATATATATTGTGAGCTTCTTTTTGTCAGTCAGTTGAAAACCTCATTATGCATTTAAAACAGAATGTGCTATAAAATTGCATTATAAATTTTAGATGGGTAGTGGGAGCGGTTTGCCTCCAGGGCTTTCTAAATATCATAGTTTCAATTTTTACCTGCAGTTTGGTTAAATTTAAGCTCCGAGTGCTTGGTTTCTGTTAGCAAAACAGAGTTTTCCTCTTTAAACAGATAATATAGAGCCTGGCAGAAAACCTTGAGGCAAACTAGTTCTGTGGGCTTTTGTAGGCTGACTTACGTCAACACTTAATGTTTCAGTTGCATCAGCTTGGAGAATTATATTTCAGTGGCTTTCAAATTCATTAACGTTGTAGCAACTTGGTGACAAAACTGTCATATTGCTGCTGTTATAATAATATATAGTATATTCATATTTGTAGTTAATGTCCAGAGAGGCTGACCAAAACTCTCCTCTGTTTCTTGTTGTTTTTAAAGGGGGAACTTGGATGTTATGAGTGTGCGTGTCGATCTCAACAGCATTTTTACACCTTTAACAAAATAAGCTTGCTCCAGCCTCCAGATCATTTCCATAATTTGAAGGAATTCTGGTTCCAGCTATTATAGGGTAAGGTGGGATACACTGTGGATACATCACAGATCTAAGACTCTGACAGTCATGTCAACATGCATGACGCTGAGAGGACATGCAAAGTCCACACAGCCAGTGGATTTGAACCCAGGACCTGCTTGCTCTGAGAGCACAGTCTAAAGCGCTGCACCACCCAGAATTCTGATTCCTTAATTGCATAAAAGCACATCAGCTCACTCTCCAAGAAACAGGCCAATAGTATAAAAAATTTTCCCACCAGTTTTGCTTTTTCTTTATACTTAGTGATCTATCTTGCCTATAACATGACAAAATGGTTTCTAAATTTCTTATTTTTTTCCCTCTTTATCATTCTGAGCTGCTGCATCCACGTGGAGATTTTACATTTTGGCCTTTATGCACCTGTTACTTAACATCTGTTCAATAGTATTATATAATTTTGTAAATATATACTTTTGCTGTAAAAATAAACCCATTGTTTCAAATATGAGCACATTCAATTTAAAACAAATATAAAACTATGCAACCAGTTGGCGACTTCCTGCTCAAAGAAGAATCTTAGTTTTTATAACCCTTGGCCGTTAAAGGCTGATGGGGGTATTGTCGTCACCCCGCAGGGTGGGAGGGGAAAGTTTGTGGTCGCAAATAATATGAATAACTCAAGAATGACGGAGTTTAAAATTGATGCCACAGGTGCATCTACAAAAAATCCTCTTCCTGAGTGGTTTTGTTTATGTTTGGTGTTTGTTTTTTTTGCAGATTTGTGACTTTCATGTTTCAGATCGACAAACAATTTTAGTTTTAGACAAGGATAGCCCAAGTAAATACAACATGCAGTTTCTAAATGATGATTTCATAATGGAAACAAAGCTATCCAAAGTAACTTCTCCCTAAACCTAATAACTGGTTGTGCCACCCTTGGCAGCCAGAACTATCCAGTGTTTGTGATAAGTGGTAATGAGTGTTTGACATTGCTGTGAAGAAATTTTGGCCCACTCTTTTTTGCAGAATTGTTTTACTTCATTGTTGATAATTGGAGGGTTTGAGCATGAACTTGTTTAAGCTCATGCCAAAGCATCTCAGTTGGATTTAGGTCTGGATGTTGACTCGGAGCTTCATGACTGATGGCCGGACATCCTCCTTCAGGATTTTCTGGTAAAGCGCAGAATTCATGGTCCAACAAAGCAGCCCCAGAAAATCACACAGCGACCTTCATGTTTGACTGCTGGTGTGATGCCGTGCTAGCTTCACACAGGATTTAACGAGACTTAAAGCTTCCATAAAGTTCAACTGTTGCTTCAGCAGTCCACAAAATATTTCCCCCAAAGTTGTTTTTGTTTTTTGGCAAGGCTTTGTGTTCTTCTTGGTCAGCAGTGGTTTTCTCTTTTGAAGTGACATTTTTGCCCAGTCTTTTTCTTATTGTTGAATCATGAACTGTGACCTTAACTGACAGTTACTTTGATGCTGTTGTTTGATTATGTTCAGGATTCTTTTGTGACCTCCTGAATGAGTTGTTGATTACTCTTGGAGTAATTTTGGTCACTGCTGGGAGGGCTAACCACTGTTCTAAGCTTTCTCCATTTGTGGTTAAAGGCTCTCACTGTGGTTCATGAAGTCCCAAAGCCTCTGTAACCCTCATAGATGGATAGATATCAATGATTTTACTTCTCAGTTGTTTATTTAGACTGTGGCATGATTTTGAGATCTTTAAACCTACTTCATATTGTCAGACAGGTTCTTTTTGGTGATTTCTTGATTCAGCGGATTTGGCAGTAATCAGGCATCAGTGTAGCTAGTGAAACTGAACTCCAGGCAATGTGGTTAACCACAGTTGATTCATGATTACCTTTTCCGCACAGCTTTGTTTCCCCCAATAAATTAAGTCATCATTTAAAAACTGCCTTTTGTATTTGCAATATTTACAAAATGTTCTTTGATGATCTGAAACATCTGTGTCACAAATATGCAAAAAAGAGAGAAAAAACCCCAAAGAAAAAACAACTCAAATCATGAAGGTGGCAAATTCTTTTTCACTGCGCTGTAAATTCTTTGAATATGTTTTAGTTTGCAGATGGATGGGAACAGCATCCATCGTTGTGCACAGCCTTCAGTGCGGACAGTTAGAAAGGTTCTGAACGTGGTGTTATAGACGGTGAGCTTTCAGCACTTATAAAGCGTTTTTTTCCAGATTCATCCACATTAGTGTGCACATGGCCTCACTCATTCACTCACTCACTTGGCCTCTCTCCCTCCCACTGCTTTCAGGAGAGATTCTGCGTGGGTTTACACTTGAGTTTCTGCCATGTGCTTTCTACCCCCTGCTTACACACACACACACACACGCACACACACACACACCCTCCCCCACACTCCTCAGCATTGTCCAAAGATTTTGTAAGTTTGTATATTTGTGTCTTCTGTGTGTGTGGAAACAAAGAGAGAGAGGTGGACAAATCAGGGAAAAATAATTAAGATGTTTTTCACAAGTCTGTTAAAATATTAGCGAGCAAATTAGCAGAAGATGCTGACCCGCTTGTCAGTAAGAGCATTAACGGTTTAATTGACGTGGAAATGAATTTTTATGCCGCTATTATCGGTGCGGTTTTGTAGCTTTAGCTGTGCGATTGCTACTATTATAATTAAAAATAACAAATTATTCTGCTTTTGCCGTTCCGGTAAGAAACATGCAGATGTGATTTTTCTGGAGAGAGCTTGCCTGTCGCCTGCTCCCGATGCTGTTTTTCAGTGTTTGTGTGTAGGTGGAGGGACATCAATGTGTGCGTGGGCAGATGTGAGTAGAGATGCCTGCCAGGTGTATGTGGCTGTGCATTCTTTGTCTCTCGCCATGCAAGTGTGCTACACCGAATGGAAATGCTGTACCACTCACAGGCCTTACAGCTGTGGGGATGACAGCAGATCATATTTAATATTTCGAATGAGTCATTTCCAAAAGTGTCCTTCAGATGCATCCGTTTGTGCCTTTTTATCTATTTTTGCGCTTCATTTTTCAGACGTCACAGGAAAATAACATTAATCTCAAGAAAGGAAAGAAGTTTTGTACCAGATTTAGCTGCTAATGGATGTTTTTTATATGTCCCTGTTGTATAGTCTGTAATTTAACCCAAATGTCTCTCTCCTTTTTTAGGCCACCAAAAATAATGATAGCTATTAATCCTTGAAAAAATGTCACAATGTCTTTCCAGTGTAGCGTCCCTACCATCAAAAATGTCTTTGAATCTCTATAATGCGTGCCTCCACCAGGATCCTGGCCACTGCCGGTGCCCACATGAACATCCCGGTCGACCTTCGGACCCTGAGGGCTGTTCGGGTGCTGAGACCTCTCAAACTCGTCTCCGGCATTCCCAGTGAGTCAACTACTGACCTCAAACTAAAAAGCACTTCAAGGTCAAACACACAAATGCAAAAGCTGCAGTTTCAGAATGTGTTCATTAGGAAGAGTTTCATAATCTGGACTTGTATGTACAAAAACTGTCAGGATGTCACGTGAGTATTAACATGTAGGCATTACATGGATTTTTTTAGTTTGCCTTGTTGTTGGACTTTTCCTCCAGGCAGTTGAACCCGTTGGTCAATTTACCTCATAGTACGCACTAGTTCCTTGTCCACTGTTTCCTATCTGCCACATGTAAGCACTTCACAAGACACAGAAGACACAGAGTAATTTTAATTGTATATACGCCGTAGAAACTCTTGTGTATTAAGAGTTTTTCCATTAATGACATTACTCGATGCTGTCCTCAGCAAGGAGCCAAGTAATCTGGAGTTGTGCACCTCCCTGAGCTTTGTTTCCAGGCTGTGGAAAATCCAGCCTTGACAGGCCAATCACTGGTCTTTTCACACCAGATCAATCGAGTAAGATAAGATAAGACTTTATTGATCCCACAATGGGGAAATTTTTGCGTCACCTCAGCTGAAGTACAGATATCAGAAATACAAAAATACAAATAAGTACAATCAATGAAAAAAAGTAAGATAATACACTATATACAATGGTAGCATACACAGTATGTGATTATGGATATGGTTGGAAATATGGAAGACATAAACTATATAGCTTGATACAGCTATTGTACCACTACTATTCCTATTTATAGACATGTACACACACATCTGTACACACTAAATATACATATGTATACATACATATATACCTGCACATGTCCATACACATGGAAGGTCCATTATGCATGAAGTGGTGACCGAGTACTATAAAGTAGTGTAAAAAAAAACAAACGCCCACATAAAAATTAAGCTGGGATGTTGCATTGAAAATATGAAGGACCTGAAACTGAGAAAGCAGGGTTTGAATTCTGTGTGAAGCCAAATATTATTTCTACCTGCTGCAAATTTAAACTGATGGTAATGCAAATACAGTAACTATTGCTATTCAAAATTATCTTCATTAGCAGAAATAATAGAAAAGGCAAAAGTCCTTGACTGTTTTCACAAAACAATGTAGCTAACCATGTACTTGGGAACTTTGATTGTTACATTGTCTTTTGTGTTATTCTTAAAGACAGTATCTGTTTCTGTATAAAACCTCCAGGCCTCCAGATTGTGCTGAAGTCCATCATGAAGGCCATGATCCCCCTGCTCCAGATTGGTCTCCTCTTGTTCTTTGCCATCCTCATGTTCGCCATCATTGGTCTGGAGTTCTACAGCGGGAAGCTTCACCACACCTGCCTGCCATCAGACGACATTCTTGGTAAGATGAGAGCATACAGTACTGTGCAGAAGTCTTGAACCACTCCTCATTACTTTATATTTTACTTCCAAGGAGCCCAACATTCTTGTAATTTCTTAAAGTGGAGCAACAGTTCTCCAGGCTTTCTGAAGCTCTTCCAAAGTTTTTCTTTGGACATTTTCTGCTTTTTCATCCATTTGCAGTCCAGTCCTTGTGCATGACCATTTCCTGACCAGAGGAATATTTATTGGTTTGTTAAGCCACTTGTGAAAATTGACCTATGAATGATTAAGGCATAACAACAGATTGAAATTTTCCCAAAGAGCTATTAGGTGAATACTTGGCATATCTAAACTGGACAAGTGGAGGACAAATGAAGAAGTATCAGGTGTGAAAGAAAAAACAACTGTCTATAGACCTGACACAGGACCAGAGAGATTCATCTACTGCTCACTGAAGCCTCATCAGAAATGGTCTTAGACAGAATTTGAAACCTTTGGTTCAAATCATCACCATCATGTACAAAGGAGTTCAACAGTGAGTATCTACAGCCATCTGTAAAACACAGTGGAGGCTCTGCCATGGTTTGGAGCTGCGTTTCAGCAAAACAGCAAAAACATACCTGGATAGAAAAACACAGAATGGAACAGCATCAGTCATGGATTGGCCTCCCGAGAGCTCAGACTGCAACATTGCTGAAGCAGTGTGGGGATTATCTCCAAAGAGAACAGGACTAAAGGCAGCCAGGAGTCACAGAAGAGCTTTGAATGTCCTTCAAGAGGTCTGGAGAACTATTCCTGAAGACAAGACTAAGAAATGCCTGAGCTTGCCTAAGAGAATTCACTGTGGGCTGAAGAATAAAGGTGATCATACCAAAGCTCCTTGGAATTGTACAAACTTTCTTTTTATATAGACTGTATTTCTACATATGTTTGCATGTGTCGGTAAAACCCCTGCACCTTTTTCCAGTTTTTCTTTTAAAAAAAAAAGAAAAGAAAAGATCAGTAGGGCTCAAGACTTTTGCACAGTGCTGCACAGAACACTGGTGAAAAGGTAGAAACAGGAAAAAGCGCACAGTGTAAGCATTTTATACAAACACACACACAAACCCACAGATTAAAATGCTTTTTCACTGTGGTGGCGATGTCCTTGCAGTTGTTATAGCTTTGAGTGCTGACAACATGAAATCCAAAGACATCCACAAGTTTCAAGGGAGAAAAATGTTGTCGCCATTTTAAACATCGCTGTAAACACCATGATTTAGAATCCTAAAATCATGATCAGTCTACATGTACTTTATACTGATTACAGGTAAATGACGCCTTTGATTGTATTTTATTATCAATTTGAGGGCTCACGTGCCGCCATTGTATCGCCGCTGAATTTAGAGGCATATTTTCAGGGTTTGTTTTGGATGCCTTGTAACTTACTGTGACTGATTCGCCAGGTAAGCTCAAAGTGTGATTTACTCATTGTTCTCTAACAGAGGGTGTGAACATCTTTGTTTGAGCAACAGAGGCCTTCATAGATTACAGTAGCAGCAGGCTCAGAGGTATTATTAGAGTTGTTGCTGGCTGATTTAGCTACTGCTTAATTACTCAACAACTACTCTGTAATCACACCACCGCACCATAGCATTTACTGTCCAACACAGCTCAGGGATGGATCGAGGTATAAAATTTTAATATTATAGCTGTCACGGCGTTCAGAGCAGGAGAAATAAATTGCTCCATTGTTCCCACAAAATTTAAAGCCTAAAGAGATGTTTTCAAACAAACAAAAAAGTTTCTTAAATTTATTTAAACCTTCTTCCATAGCAACTTTATAATAACAACGCATAAAAATATGAATCATAAGGCTTCACTAAATCCTGCTTGTGTCTCTTAAAGCGAGATTTAAACTAAGCAAAGAGATTTTTACTCCATCGGCAGATGAACAGAGTGTTAGTGAGGGTCAAGGACTAAGGTGAGACAGCAGAAAACAAAAATGTATTTCCAGTGGAGGATGGCAGTGTATAATGTACAGGTCAGTGATTGTTTCACCACAGATATTAAAAGGTCGTAGAGCGTAGAATAGCAAACACACTGGAAACACTAACCCGACTCTTCACTCTGTACAAAAAGTGTAAAAAAAAAAAAAGGACAAAAAATTGATTAAAACAAGCGAGCTATACAGTAACATGTTATCAGCTGTGTTGGTGTTGCTAGGTTGATTCTTGTAATGCTTTTCAAAGTGCCAGACTGGACTGTTTCCAGGGTTTATGCTGAAATAAGATAACCATCTGCCAGCTTCACCTTCCATTTGAGTGCAGCGAAAGAAATAAAGAAACACAAGAAAGAAAAACATTACTTCCCCAAATCTTCTTTAACTACTTTGATAACCTCCACACACTACTAACCTAGTACCTCAGACCCACCAGATCCAGATGTTACAGTGTTATATAGTTGAAGTTGGGGTATGATATAAAAATCGAAGACAGATTTTGTATGCCCTGCATCTGCCAATCATCTGTGAATATCCTCTCTCATAGCCAGGATGTGAGTCGTGAAAGCTGTCTTTATTATTTTTTTTAGCACTGCTGCTTGATTTTGTTGCCGTGGAAATGTGGATCCAGTTTGGATGCTGGCACTGGTCCGTACCTCCACATCTGTATTTTGTGGTAGAACTCGACTTTCACGCCTGTCCTCATTTGCCCTCCACTTGCACATTGTCTTCTGCACTTTAATGCAGACTTTCAGTTACCAGACCTGGGGGGCGGGATCCGTAAGGACCACAATCAAGAAAGCGGCAGTAGATGAATATCTGGGGTCATTATGTTTGTGCTTCAATAAATGGGCGCCGTGACATTTATGTTTCGTGCTTGTAGACAATGAGACTGTCGACTCGTCAGAGCTGGCATTTGCGTGCGGTGTGAGGAAGTGTCCTGAGAAGTACGACTGCAACGATACCTGGATCGGGCCCAATGACGGCATCACACAGTTCGACAACATCCTGTTTGCTGTTCTCACCGTCTTCCAGTGTATCACCATGGAGGGATGGACGGCTGTCCTCTATAACGTGAGCAGAAGCATTCAGCCTGAAAGTGAACCCTTAAACCCTTAATGCCTAGTGTTTCATATTTGATACACGAGTTTTTGAGACCTCTACATCGTCAGTGTGATCCCTCACCCCCTTGAAGGCTTGAGCACTGCAATGATGCTGAGTGTTTAATAACATAAAAATTATGGATTTCAGACCAACGATGCCTTGGGTATAACGTGGAACTGGATGTACTTCATTCCTCTCATCATTATTGGCTCGTTCTTTGTTTTGAATCTAGTTCTGGGAGTCCTGTCTGGGTAAGTGTGCCTCATTTATGTGAACATTTCTGTCCGTATTATGAGTGAAGACAGCTGCTTTCATATGTTTTATTTTTTCAGAGAATTTGCGAAGGAGAGAGAGAGGGTGGAGAACCGGAGGGCCTTTATGAAACTGCGTCGCCAGCAGCAGGTGGAAAGAGAACTGAATGGCTACCGAGCCTGGATAGACAGGGCAGGTACTGGGCAGCAGAACAACTTTACATCTTTTATTACAGTGAGTGTGGAGAGGCTTCAGTGACTTAATCCTGGATGTTTTGATGAGAAATGCAGCGGCTGATGAACTGAAGAAAAATGCTGAATCAATTAATCCATCAATTTTTTTTCTTTTTTTCTGGTCGTGGGAGAATTTCTATAACCAATTGTTTCCACATTGTTATAATACCACTAACAGTTCACTGTGGAATATTTAGTAGTGAGAACATTTCACAGCTGGACTGGTGAGTGAATGCTTTTGGCAATGTAAGGTTGAAACAAAGTGTTAGCCAGGATTCACTGTTCAGAAATATTCCAGCACGTACCTCCACCACAGTTTTGCTTCGCATAGCTGTTAAACAGAGTGAGCCAGGCTACCGTTTCCCCTTTATGTGCCGATACACTGAGTCTCTTCTTTTAATTAAAATGTAATCGCCCTGTTAAAAGCAACACAGTGATTTCATTACATTTTTGAAGAGAGACTGGTTTGCTGCAGACACCTTCAGACTTTTGGATCCGCAGCAGAGTAGCTGAGTTGAGTTGCAGCAAACGCACAGTGCTGTAATGGCAATCTACACTGCTAGGCTCCCACGCAAGCAGAGGGTGAGAAAAAGGTGATACTGACTCATTGACTTAAATTTGTGTGTGTGCTTATATACACGCGCTTCTGTGTGTTTGCATGTGCGTGTGTGTGTGTGTGAGAGAGAGAGAGAAAGAAAGAGAGTCGCTGTGCATGTGCAGTCATGTGTGCACGGGTGTGGGAGAGTGTGGGAAGAGAGGGAGAAAAGAGAGCGAGATATTGCGAGATTGTGAGCGAGAAAAGGAGCTCTGTCTTTAAGAAGGTCACACCGGCCTCTCAGTGCAGTGTTTGCATCAGTTTGGCCTCGGTTACAATGGGCGCTATGACTCTGAAATGTGGGTTTTTAGCTGCGGCTTGATTAAAAACAAATATTTCTGCATGTAACCTTCAGTTTTATTGTATTACAGAGGAGGTGATGCTTGCAGAGGAGAATAAAAGTTCAGGGAGATCACCGTTAGATGGTAAGTTCACATACTTTGCCCTTAGAATTATCTACATATACAGAGTGCATCAAAAAGAATCATCAGATTCTGAAAGGTTATATTTTTTTAAGAAATGGACAAAGAAGCTCGCAGTAAATTTAAAAATACATGGCCAAATATAAATGTTTACATTTAAAACTTACCAGTGCTCAATGTGTCCCCCTCCTGAGGCACGGTTACCTACCGGCAACCCCATGAAACTTATGAATCCCCTCTAACAGCACCTGTTTCGACAGGTATAGGTGAACGGCTGTGGAATTAAAGCGCTTCAAAATACACCGTGTATTTGTTGTGTTTGATACTGCAAATTTTGGTATTGCTCCGATACCAAGTAAATACAGGGCCAGTGCTGCCGATACCAATTCCGATGCTTTTAACTTAGAAACGAGAGAGCCGTGTGTTAATATTATTATGATGAATCATCACCAATTTTCATATTGTTAACACATTTAATGACCACTAAATCAGTGTGATCTTTATTTTTTCACAATAATTAGTTAATATAATAAACCACTTTTCAGCTTTTTATGTATTTTGAAACATTTTGTTTACTTGTTTTGGAGACCTGTAATGGAAATGTGGCTGCCTCTAAAGCACTTTGGATCAGCCTCTGTTGTTTAAATGTGCTATGGGCTATAAATAAAATAGACCTGACAGTCAGCACAAAAAGGTTCAAACATTTTTTTTGATATATTTTTTCATTTCCAAAACAAAATAGTTTATTTAACACAATTCAGTGGGCTGTTTACTGAAGTTAGAGGATGGAAACAAAGTATCAGTATCGATCCAATACCAAAACCAGCGTCGGTATTGATACTATCGATATTTGTATCGATCTCACACTTCTACCATGGATATCTCATACATATATCTCCTTACCTATAATGACTACTCAGACCTTAAACATGACTCAATATTTTATTGATAACCTGGAGGTTACCATTGCAACTAAGCTTATATTAATGTTATATCAATTTAATGGGTTAAAAAACGGGAAGTGCCTGATTTTAATGAGTTGTATTACAGGCACAGCTGTTGCTGTTATGTTATTTATGTGGACCTTTAGTGTGACAGCAGAAGTCACCATTTCACCCGTTGTTTTCATTTTCATTTCTGACGTAAAGTTAGCAAAGTTGAGGTTTTGGTAAAGTTGAACTTGTGTGAAACATCTTTAGTGCTGAAGAGATCAAGTAAGAAGACGGGTGCGCGGCGAGGAGCACCGGGGGATGAGAAGTATACAGACATGTCTACCGCCAGTGAGTGAAGCTCAGTTACTCACTGTCTTTACAGTAGGCTTCTTCCTACTTTCTTTACAGGATATCACCTGTGTCTGAGCTCTTGAGTTACTTATATACTGTACCTTTCACATGCATATGACTAACTCGAAAATTCCCCCGCCTCCCTCTGTAAAAATTCCTTTCTTATTCTCCCTCTTTCTCCTTCAGGCATGTCACGATCGAGAATGAATTTCCGCAGCGGCCGCCGCGGCCCCGCTGCCTACTTGCGACGTAAGGAGCGCATGTTGCGCATCTCGATCCGCCGCATGGTGAAGACAGACACTTTCTACTTGATGGTGCTCAGTCTGGTGGCTCTCAACACCATCTGTGTGGCCATTGTCCACCACAATCAACCCGACTGGCTCACCGTCTTCCTCTGTGGGTTTCTTTTGTGAATGTCTGTGCTGTTTGCTGTTTGCTTTTTTTTTTAGATCAAAAAAGCGAAATCAGGTCAGAAAATACCTTCTTTCTGGCTGCACCCTGCTTCATTCTGCTTTCTGACTTTTGCTTTTTCCCCCTCTTTAATCTCCAGACTATGCAGAGTTTGTTTTCCTGGGGCTGTTTCTGGCTGAGATGTTTTTGAAAATGTATGGTCTGGGTTTCCGGCTGTACTTCCACTCATCTTTCAACTGCTTCGACTGTGGGGTGAGGTCCTTCATCTCCTTTTCTCACTCTGTGCTAGAATATATACATTTCTTGTGCTAAATGAAGACTAGGCTACTTAACGTCAGGGATACAATTTCTTATTACTTGAATAGATTATATAAACCAAAGTGAACCATCTTTACCAAGAACAAAGGGAGGACTGGACTTTATACACACAGTGGGCTGATTAGAGATATAATAATCAACACAGGTAAAAATGATGAAGGGACTAAAACTGAGCAAGAAAACCAACTTTCAAAGTAAATTAGAACATAAGTGAGAGAACTGATGGCAAAACAAAAAGAGGATTTCTACATTGCTGCACAGGTGAAGCATACAGAGCTTGATTTTTTCCTTCTGACATGTTTTGCAGGTTATTGTCGGCAGCATCTTTGAGGTGGTGTGGGGTTTCTTCAGGCCTGGCATGTCATTTGGCATCAGTGTGCTCAGGGCGCTGAGACTTCTGAGGATTTTTAAGATCACAAAGTAAGTGGGGCAGCAGGACAGTTCACAGAGAAAGTAAGTCATGACAGCCTGGGTTGCACGATGGTTGTTGAATTATTACACGTTCCAGCTGACAAAAAAACCAACTAAACAAAAAAAAAACCCAGAGGGTGTATTATTTTATTATTATTTTCTTTTTCCAGATACTGGGCCTCTCTCAGGAATTTGGTGGTGTCCCTCATGAGCTCCATGAAGTCCATCATCAGCCTGCTTTTCCTTCTCTTCCTCTTCACTGTGGTGTTTGCTCTGCTGGGGATGCAGCTGTTTGGAGGGAGGTGCGTACTGACATCCTTAATTGTCAGTGAACTCGGCCAAATCGGTTTTCCTTTTGATTTCAATAATAATGGCACCGTTTTGAAAAACAGTATCTTCTTCCTAAGATCTAAACAGCAGTTTCCTCAATGGTGTCCTAAAATAAGAGGAGAGGAAGCGATATGTCCAGATGAAAATAGCTCTGCATCCTCCTCCTCCTCCCATTCTTCCTTGGTCATATCTGACCCTGCTTTCTATCTGCCTCCCCTCTAGGTTCATCTTTGAAGATTACACTCCCACCAACTTTGACACGTTTCCAGCTGCCATCATGACAGTGTTTCAGGTTTGGCTCCCACAGATCCCCTCATTTCTGCCTGCTCTCCATGACACATTGCACCCTGGGATATTTCTCACCCCAGGCGCAGATTAAACAACTCTGCTCGCTCGCTCGCTCGCCACCCCCTGCCTCCGTCATCATCCCACACATCCATACACACATATGCGCACATGAATATCAGACAAGGGAAATGTGGAAAAAGTCCACATCATATCTGCTACACATCCGCTGCACTGTAAAAGAGTGTTTTGATCAGCAGACACTGTAATTATTGCCTTGCTGCCATTTTAATACTATACTTTGAACTGGTTAGTAGACAGTGACTTTGTCTCCTGTGCAGTGAATCTGATGTGAGCAATGTGCAAAATATTCTGTGAATTTGCCCACAGATTTTGACCGGCGAGGACTGGAACGAGGTGATGTATAATGGGATCCGCTCGCAGGGAGGCGTTCAGTACGGCATGTGGTCATCCATCTACTTCATAGTGCTCACATTGTTTGGAAATTGTATCCTTGTTGACCTCAAAAGTGGTCAGAAAGCGCTGATAAAAACCGTGATGCCTATAAGTGGTGGAAGTATTTTAGATAAAAATAGCGACATACCCGAGTGTTAAAATGCTTAATATCAACAGAAGTACGGCGAGTTAAACTAGTATAAAAATGTTGTATCAAAAGTAAAATCTTCAGCAGAATATCCTCTGGCATCAGTAACATTGATGTTCTTTGTGGTCTTTATTGATAAATGCAATTAAAGTAGATTTGTAGGTGAGTAAAAGGTGAAAGGAAAGTATACAAGTGGCTGATTAATGACCAAACATACCTACACCAGATCACAGCAAGTACAGTAGGGGTCAAAGGTGAGTCAGCAGCTGGGTGGAGAAGGATCAAAACAGAAATTTATATTTGACACCAGAGAGCGTCTTTGGATGGAAACAAGTGAGCAATATTTAGCGCTTTGGTGACATGACGGCATTTGATTTCGCGCTTTGCTTCAGTAGTCCTGAAGAGCAAGCTAACTGACATTCATGCGGTCGCCTAAAATGTGATTTTATTTGTACTTTTTGGCGTTTTTGTCCTTGACCGACATTACGACAGACACGCTGCTGAATGTCTTCTTGGCCATTGCCGTGGATAATCTGGCCAATGCACAGGAATTGACAAAGGTTTGCACTGTTTTTAAAGTTTGTGCTGTATGTGACACACGTTCTGCTGTTAACCGCTCTTCGATTGCGGGCGTGGTCTTCTTCTTTAGGATGAAGAGGAGGAAGAAGAGTTCTTCAACCAGAGATACGCCAGAGGAAGAGACGGCCTGATAGCTGAGTAAGTTACTGGTCGACATCTAACAAAAAAATCCACGTTTAAGATGAGATAACCACAGTCTTCACAGCTCTTAAGTAACTGAATTTGAAATTGGACTAAACTCTCTCACAGTTCCTCATTCTCAGTCGTTTTTTTAGTGTTTTTCCAAGTCATTTTCCAAGAAGTGAAATGAAGCTAATACTTAAGATATGAATGCTGTGGGGAAACTGATGGTTCCTCATCTTACTCTATTAGAGGGGAGATGTGTTAAAGTCAGATTAAAATAAGTCAAGATCATTTATTTCCACCATGAGAAGAAGTTGTAGGTGTAAGTGTCAAATGTTTAAAACAGTATGTTCCTTATTTCTTCAGCTGCGCGGTGAATGCAAGGTAGAAAGGCATGTTTAACGTACTGATGCCAAAATTATGAATGCAAATTGAATGTGCCTGATTTAAAAGCATGAGTCATTTCCGACTCTCCGAGCTGCATAACTGAAACTCCTGTGACTGCCTTGGCTTGTGATTGGTTATGGTCAGCCTCTTTTGTTAATCAGAGGGGTAATTCTTCACTGATTTCCTTGCTCCTTTCTGCGACCTGGCGGCTTTCCCACAGGTCTAATTATCCCATAAGTTTGGGAGGAGAAGGGCGGGAGGTGTACTTCAAAGGTTGTCGGGAACAGTGGGAAGTCTGAATGTGTGACTCTACTGGGAGGAGGCACACTTTGGAGTGGGTCTGATTTTGACCAAGTTTGCCTGATTAGTGTGACTCCGGCTCATCAGAATTTCCACTGTGACAATGACATTTTTTGTTGGAGGGCATAAAGATGTTACGTAACATCTGCGTGTCCTGCAGAGGCACGTTAAACCTCTCACTGAGAACACTGACCTGGCTAGATTATGGCTGCACCTGTCCTTCCTGTGTTTTACACCTCAGACCTTTTTCACAGCAGATTTTCACTGTATTCGCAGGAAATGCACAGCTGCATTCAGGAAATCTAATGACGGCTGATTTCTTCTTGAGGAGAGTATTGTGGAGGCTGGCGCTCTGAATTAGCATACTGGGACATTTAATGGGCCACCACTAACATTTGAGCTATGACAAGTCAAAATGGCTGCTGTGAAAAGGGTCCATTAACTACAAATGTTACTAAGTCAGATTTTCCTGACCATATATAATTAGAGATTGATAAATGTGTTTTACCTTCTTCCCAAGTAGGCTTTTATTTATGGTGCAATAAGAAAATCAACTTGCAGAGGCTCAAAGCTTCTTTTTTACAGAATAGTTTTATTCAACTGTTAATGTCTTGTAGTCGTTAAAATACTATTATACAGTAATGTTGAATAAAATGACTCTGTTGGTGCTTTTAGGCTTTGGTTTTAAAGTACAAATGTAGCAAACTTCCAAGAGTAGACAGTACTGTGCAAATGTCGTGAGCCACATCTCGTTTCTCTATATTTTGCTTCCAAGGAACCAGACTTTCATGTAAGTTTTTAAAGTGGTTTTGAGCAATAGTTCTCTAAGCTTTCTAAATGTCTTCCAAAGTGTTTCTTTGGAAAATGGCTGCTTTTTCACCAGTTTTCAATCCAGCCCTTGTACCTGACCATTTTTAGAGGATTAAGTTTTGTTTTGTTGTTTTTTTTTTTTTTTTTTTTTTTTTTATTTTGAGTTACTTACTCTGCATGATTAAAGCATAAAATGCACCTAACTCAAGGGACAAACCAGCGTAGTGTTTATACATAACAGACATAAAACTGTTTAAAATTGAATCTTAAACTATCATTTGTTCCAATTTCTTTGGTTGATCCTACAAAAAACAAGAGACAACAGAGTTTGACAGACATAAAATAGCATTTTTCCACCAAGGTGATTTCCAGAGAACTAGTAGCTGAAAACTTGCCATGTCTCAACATGGTGTGCAGTGTGTCCGTAAAAAAACTGAAGAAACTGGACAAGTGAAGAAGAAGAAGAAGTGGAAGGCCTAAAAAAATTATTCCAATACAGCATTCCAGTGGAAGGGAAGCAGGGAGAAAAGTCTGTGGTATTCCCAATAAGAAGTGCATGGAAAATCAGTGGCAACGGGTTTTATGAAGCAGTTATATAATACAAATTCAAATCAATATGTATGGAGCGATCAGGACACTGAGCATCTACAGCAGGGGTCTCCAACTCCAGTCCTCGAGAGCTACTGTCCTGCAGCTTTTAGATGTATCCTTGTTCCGACACACCTGAATCAAATGAATGGCTTGTTACCAAGCATTGCCAAACTTGATGGCGTGCTGAAAAGGTAATTCAACCTTTTGATTCTGCTGCGTTGAAGTAGGCATGCATCTAAAAGCTGCAGGACAGTAGCTCTCGAGGACTGGAGTTAGAGACCCCTGGTCTACAGCCATCTGTAAAACATGGTGGAGGCTCTGTCATGGTTTTGGGCTACATTTCAGCCAGTGGTATCAGAGGCTTTGCCAAAATTTGATTTTCATCCAGCATCCTACATTATCTGGAAAGCATCTAAATGGCAACACCTTACTGCTGAAATTGAAAAATTAGAATTGAAATTTATGCGTAGAGGAGGTCAGAACAGAGGTAAAACAGTTGAGGCTCTGTCATGGTTTGGGGTGCATTTTAACCAATGCTGTTGGCTCGAGAACTATTCCTGAAGACTACTTAGAGAAATGAGAAGAAAACCTGCCTAAGAGAGTTCAGGCTCTGTTGAAGAATAAAAATGGCCATACCAAATACTGACTTTCACCTTGTTTCAATTGTATAAACCAAATTTAAACAAATGAAGGGTCACTCAGTATTTTTTTTTAAAAATGTAACAAAAAAAAAGTATTAAAAATTATTCTTTAGAGATATGGCAGAGTGATGGGGAAAAAATCCTTCTGAACTTCTAATATGAACTTGTCTATTTTAGCTACTTCCAGTCAAGTCAAATCAGAAGCCGTTCAGCCAGGTTCCCCTAAAAAATAAAGAATTTGTTATTAGTGAATTAGAGAACAGACGCTGTGAAACAGAGAGTAGTAAAGGATATCAAAACAGTAGCAACTCTAGCATGCCATGCACATATTGTAAAATACTAGTGTCCACAAACAGCTGAGGCTGTACTTCTTTTTGCTGCTGTTCAGCAAAACACAAGGGAGCACCGAAGGGTGTGGCTGATGCTCCCATTTGTTTTAATTTGAAATGACGGTGCTATATTGCGACACCACCAAAGTCTCTGCAAGCTGATTTGTTACCATATGGATCAGGACTAGCTGCTGCCTGCACACCTGATCTACTCTGATCACCAGAAAAACATGACAAAAATCCCCAAAGCGATGCGATGTCAGGACACGCCTGCATAAACTCTCTCTTACTGGTCTCGGACTCTAGCTGTGACACTGAATGTATCATTTGTCTGTTACATATTTGAATGTTAGTCTCGTAAGTGCTGCAACAATCAAGGTGCTGATTTGATGTGTATTACAGTGTTCTTCTGGCTCCATCATGTTGTCTTGTTATATGCTTGTTACGTGGCACTGACCAAAATGTTGTGTTCGATCATATCAATCGATCATCAGCCATCAAGATCTTTGAATTTTGAATATATTTAATGTAAAACGTCCAAAACTATACAGCGGCCTTGAATGCAAAGTGTGCATTATGATAAATTAAATGCTAACTTCAGTCCTCTTTTGGATTCAATTGCAAGTACAGTTTGTTTCCTCTGGACGCGTTTCGTTCGGTGCCACAGCAAATGTTCTGTGTATGTTGTTAAACACTAATGTCTTGTTTTCAAATAATCACTCATTGATTACATGGACAACAAAAGAATCTGAATACCAGTAAGTATAACTGTATGCATCTGTGTCACACAGAATTTCTCTCTTGAGTTTTCGTACTCAATTTCCCTTAGATGTTACACAATGTTTGCACCTTGATCCTGCACCCTTCGTTTTTGTTCTCGTGGGTTTTTGTTTTTCTCTTTTACTTTCGATCTGTCCTTACTTCTCAGGCATTGTTTGAGTTTTTTGGATGCCTTTGTATTTTTTGCACATTTTTTTTTTCATGGGAATTTTTTTTGTGTGTGTTACTAATCAACTAACATTATAAATTCACAGAAAAGGTCTGTCCTTTTCTTGCAACTTTTATTTTACTTGTTTGCTTTTTAAAATATATTATTGGTATGCTAAATGAATAATAGTGTTCATGTCTTTTTTGGTCACTAATTCCTTAAGATGAATTGCAGAATATTTATTTCGAGTACATTGTGGTCCTCAGTGGCAGAAGAAGACCCTACCTGTATCGGAAACGTGCGATCCACAGGGGCCGGCCTACCTTTCCAGATGAACCGGATGGTGCACTGGCTGCTGCAGACGAGCAGCCCCTAAATGGCTCCAATGCCTTTGCCAACCGCCGCGAGAGGAGGAGAAAAGTTAACATGTCGGTGTGGGAGCAGAGAGCCAACCAGCTGCGCAAACGGCGCCAAATGGCGAGCAGAGAGGAGCTGTTCAGCAGCCCTACAGAAGACACCGTCGAAACTCCTACCATTCCCCACCACCCCTCCAACCTTTCCTCAGAGGCCAGCCCAGCTCACCTACCTGAGTCACCGATGTCGGTGGGGATGCCTCTTCCCGAACCTCCAATGTCCATCTCTATTCCCATGCCGGAGCCTCCAGCAGCTGAACCTCTGGTAAACCTCAGCGAGGAGAAGACAGGAGGACCAAACCACCGGGCGGCAGGTGGTGGCAGACACAGGATGGCCCGAAAGTTCAGGTCCAGTCAGGCGCCAGAAGATGGAGCCCGTCATAGACGCCACCGCCATCGCGAGGCTCGTATTGAGGCGAAGAGTCTGGACTGTACGCAAACGCCACACGAGGTGCTACATATCAGAAGGTCGCTCAGCCAGGAGAGAAAAGTACTGGATGAAAGAGAAGAAAGGGAAGAAAGGGAGGACAAAGAAAGAGGAGAGGAAGAAGGAAGCTCAGTCCACGATGATGGGACATGCATCGTTAACCCCTATGCAGAAGTTGGAGAAGATTGTATAAGGTAAGCCTGCTCTCATGCATTTCTCGACTGGTGGAAAGAAGCTAAAGTGTTTTAAATTTTAGGTCATTTGCATCATTTTATGTATAGATAATATTTTTACCTTTTATGCTATGCTATGCTTAGAAATAAACACCAAAGGATTACGAGGTAGGACACTCGTTCAACAAATGCAACAAGGAAATGCGTATATAGATACCGCAAAGCTGTGGCACAGTTTCTCCATGTAATGAAAAAAATTGTATTGTTACTTGAATTTAAGTTTATTCTGGAGCAGTTAAGCAAAAAGCAAAATTCATTTGTTCTATAGTAATTAGTTATATGGTCAAACATTCTCGGAGAGCAGCAACATGGCGTTAATACAGAGCAGACCAGGTGTCAGTGACAACAATAAAGGAAAAGCTGGGGTGGATGTGGGTTGCAAAGAGGATTGCATCAGTGGTGTTGGGAAGGTCACTTTTAAAATGTATTCCACTACAGATTACAGATTACATGCCCCAAAATGTATTTTGTAACGTATTCCGTTACGTTACTCAATGAGAGTGACGTATTCTGAATACTTTGGATTACTTAATATATTATCATGCTGTTTACAACTACATGAATGTACTATTGCTGTGTGATTTATTACTTTTACTGAAGGTTGCACTCCATACCAATACCAACTAGATTTTTAAATCATAATATAAAATGAATAACAGTAGGTGGACATTAGGTAAGGCTGTGCTTTATGCAGCGATCTCATATAGAAAACTATTCCGCGCGTATATAAAACAGGTCCGCCGCTCCGAACCGTAGTAAAGGGACCTCTGGCTAATACGTGGGTTCCGTGTCGGGCTCATAACCGAAAACTAGCTTCACTTTGTTGTCTGGGTCAACTTTGCAAGCGAGAGACAGAGAGAGGCGTAGAAAGGCTGCTCCAACAGAACTTATTGTTTCGGAGGAAAACACGACCACAGTGTACAGTCGAATCAATAGTTTACTTACAACGGGGCTCGTCAGGCACTCTTTTTGGCTGCAGTGGTTATTATCATATTTAAATGTTTCCATCTACCGTTTCTGCTCGGTGACAACTCGTACTTTTCCACTCTCCTTTTCGACTGTAACGGAATACAGTTACTCATATTTTGTATTTTAAATACGTAACGGCGGTACATGTATTTCGTTACTCACCAACACATGTGCATCAGTTAACTGACGTGGGCTGCTCTTGAGGTGATCCGTTACCACCTGATTTATTAGATTATCATTGTGCTCAGCTGTACTTTGTGATCTGCATGAATTAATGCCATGCTCGGTTTTGGTGAGTTGTTTTTTTTTTTTTTTACAGAGCTGCTGAATGCAGTGCAGATATTCCTGATCCTCCTCAGTGTGAACAGATAGTGGACAGCACCTGGTCAGAGCAGGTTGAGGGTGGCCACTCAGATCAATATGAGCCACTGTGCCAAAACATCCCAGTGGAGACTGCTTTAGAGGCCACAGAGTTCACTGTGAGTGCTATAGAGTCAGAAAACCGTAAGGCATCCATCAAACGGGACAAGTCTAACCTGGAAGACAGCGTGACCATCGAAATGTCTGCACAGCCACTTCTGGAGCTCACACCCATGACAGGTAGCACTGTGACCACTTCTCATTGCAGTCCTTTGCACAATGCATCACAAAGTGGGATTTAGTGTCAGTATCACTGTACCACACTGTGTAGGCGTTCTTGACATCTGATAAAAGTGGCCACTAGTCTTTTTTTCCCCCTGAATCCACTGTGTTGGTGACTCACATTGTTCTTCCTTTGTCAGCTGTTCATGGACAGCTAAAACATTTTTTCTTTGCTCTCATGTGTCTGTCTGGGGTTTAGTGAACAATAAAGAGTTGGAGGCATACCAGTCTGACCAGAATGAAAATGAGGAGGACACAGAGGAGGAAGAACCTCCAATTCCTCCAAAACCTGTACCTCCAGACAGCATGTTCATCTTCAAGGCCTCCAACCCGTAAGATGTAGCCCAATCTTCCAAATCATTGATTATCTGATGGAATACAGTACTGTGCAAAAGTCTTAAGTCACCCATCATGTTTTAAAAAGATTTCAGTAGGAAAATGAGAAATAAGTGAAACATGAAACATACAGAGTGTATAAAGTGAAAACAGAGCTTGTATAATACAAGTAGTCTTTGTAGTTTATAGTTAAGAGTCAATAATTGTCATTGATGAAAATGAAGCCTCTACCAATCAGATAGTATTTCATGATGGATCAAAATCTGATGGCACCTTCTGCATTCATGATCCCTTCTCAAACACCACTGTGTGAAAGGCAACCCCAGATCCTCCACCATGTTTTACAGGTTGCCGTAGACACTCACTGATGTACCTCCCTCCCCAGCTCCTTCATGCATATTGACGATGTTGTGAACCAAGACTTTAAAATTTGGATTCATCACTCCATGAGACCTGTTGCGACTAATTTTCATCACAGTTCTTGTGTAATTCAACATACAACCGCCTTCTCTCTCCGTTTACCTTCCTTAATATTGGGTTATTAACAGCTGCCCTTCCACACAGAGCTTTCTGATGAGGCATTTTAAGAAATTACAAGAAAGTTCAGCTCCTTGGAAACAAAAGAAATAAGTGGTGACTCCAGACTTTTGCACAGCATTTTAAATACTTGTTTTCTTCTTGTTTGTAGTAGCAGTAGTTGTTTCTATGCATGCCACTCACGCAGTTATATGCATCTTCTTTGTTGTAATGTAGCATCAGGAGGATTTGTCATTATGTGGTCACTCTCCGCTATTTTGAGATGACCATCCTGCTTGTGATCGTGGCGAGCAGCATTGCACTGGCTGCCGAGGACCCTGTGTGCACTAATTCAGACAGGAACAAGGTGAGCTCAGACAACATCTGTCTTAAAGACTTTGTTTTTTTTATGAAAATGAGATTTACACAATCAAAATGATCATCAAATCACCCTCAGATGTCTTCCAGATGGCCTGAAATGGTCTCATGAAACTGTAGTTCAGTGCAAGTCTTTTAGGTTTGATCTCTAGTTGACATAACACTGTGTCAGCAACAATGTGCTGTGACACATTTGCTATCGCGCACATACAAGGTGGCAAGCAGCCTGATAGCTGCGCAGTTTGTTTTTCACGACTTTTCACTCATCTAAGTAGCATGGAACGTGTCAAGAGTGACCGAATAAGGACATATGAGTAAAATCCACACTGTGCTTGGGTATAAGTCGAGTCAGTCAAGTCAACAAATGCTGACAAGTGCTCAACAACATCAGGTTACAACACGTAATTTAAGGGATTAAATGAAAAGTAGGCACAAATCCCCATCAACGAGTCATTTTAGATTTTGCACAGTAGCTGCTCTCACTCACCAGTGCCTCTATGGTGGTTAACACCTTCACCTGACATACGGAAAAGCACCAGTTTAAGCCTCAAGGGGTCAAAAGCTTGTGTACTGCTAATGCTCATTCGAAGTCTGTAAAAAATGGGAGGATTGCATCAGGATGGGCATCTGGCTTAAAATTTGTTCCATATCAAATATGCGGATCCATCTGCTGGGGGGACCCCTTGGGAAGTGAAGGAGCAGCTGAAAGTACCCGGCTACTTATGCTCACTGGACACTTCATTAGTTACAACTTGCTGCTACTGGGTTGGGTTCAGAACTTCCTTAATTTCCAGTGGCACAGATTCAACAAGGAGCTGGAAACATTCCTCTGAGATTTTGGTCCATATTGACATGATAGCGTCAAACAGTTGCTGGAGACTTGTTCGCTGTACTGCCATTTCATTGCATTGCAAAGCTGCTCTGTTGGATTGAGAACTGGTGACTGTGGAGGCTGTCTGAGTACAGTGGTGTACTTTTCATGTTCAAGAAACCATTTTGAGACAATTTGAGCTTTGTGAGACCAGAAGATGGGTACATTGTGGTGTGAAAGGATTGGCATGGTCGGCAGCAATGGTAGACTGCAGTGCAGGAAAATTTCACACCTTTACACGATCACCGCCAGCTCAGGATGCAAGGCAGGATGGATCCATGCTTTGATGTCTGTGCCAATTCTGACCCTACCAGTTAAATGTCACAGCAGAAATCAAGACTCATCAGACCAGACAATGCTTTTCCAGCCTGCACTTTTAATACAAGACAGGATGGATCCATGCTTTCAATTCGCTAATGTCAAATTCTGACCAGGCAACATTTTTCTAATCTTTTATTGTTCAATTTTAGTAAGCTTGTACGAATTGTAGGGGCACCCGGCGTGGTCTTCTGACCATCTACTTCATTTGCTGACGAACTGTGCATTCAGAGATGCTCTTGTGCATACCTTGGTTGTAACAAATGTAACAAACTTCCTACCTGCCTGAGCGTGTGGCAGGTCTTTTGTGCGTTTCTACAGGAACTGGAGAGGAGGTGTGGCTTATTTTTAACTAACAACACTGGCAGCACCTGGGCCCTGAGAGCTCAGTTCCTGGGCGGTTCTTCTCCCCGAGACACCTTTTTGGATTTTGGTTACTCCTTCGTTTGTTCTCTTGCATTAAACAACCTTGCACATGCCATCTCTTCACTCATGCACTCATTTACACCACTGACAGTACTGACCACACAGTTTGTGGTTAGTGTAACTTATTTTCTTGTTAAAAATCAAAAATTTTAATTGTGTGCATCTCCCTTGTAGTCATTGCTGTGTGCCCCAATTTGTGACACTGAGCTACTGATCCCTTACTAACAGCTTAAGTTATTCTCCACTGACCTCTGGCATCATTTTTGTTCAGAAAACCAACACTCCCTAAATATTTTCTGTTTCTGACCATTCCCTGTATACCATAGAGATGATTGTGTGGGAAATCCCATTAAATCAGCAGTCTTTGAACCCAACACAGGTGGTAAAAACCCCAATGCAGTCAGTGGAGCCATCAGAGTGTGTGTTGTGTGGATCTTAGTACTCTTCAAGGTCAACAAAAGAACTTAAAGGGGCACTCTGCCAGTTTTGCATATAAAAATAAGTTTACTTACAGCACTGCTTAGTTTGTAAAAACAGCTTTAAGAACAAGGTTATTAAGATTATGTGTGGAGTCAGCTGACAGATGGTACCATCAACGTGAATTTTGGGGAATGTAGGATCCAGCAGAAGGATTTTGACCCCATGAGTCACTCAGCTGAATGGAATTGTTAAACGACATTACTGGAGCGTCTCCTTGAGGAATATCTGGGTTGGTTAGAGCACCAAACAACATGTGTTTTGTGTGTCAAAGTATGCAAAGTGACCCAGAGCCACACAGAGTAATTAGAATTTCTGTCTATAATTTTCTCAGTTGAGTAATTGAGTTGGTTACCTGGAGCTATACTTTGACACCGCTCACAAATGTACTGATTCATTCTAAGAAGATGTGTCCTGAAGCATTAAGGTGGATGAATCATGCCAGCTTGATGCTAGCAAGTTCATTGCCACTGGCAGGATGGGAAAAATGTAAATTTGATTTACTCTTGAGGAGCTTTACGCGTGGTTGTGTGTACCGTCACTGATACTAAATGCACCTCAGAAAAATCTCAAACTCTGGACTGAACTTTTAAAAAGTAATTTTTTTCCCTAATTTTGAAATTATCCAGGTCCTCCGATATTTTGATTACGTCTTCACTGGAGTGTTCACCTTTGAAATGATCATCAAGGTGGGTGGCTGAAACATTTTCTCTTCTTTCATCGCAATTTCAAAGACTTCACCTTTGCCAGTTTGTAACCCATCCGTGTGGATGTGTGTGTTCGTCCCCCAGATGATAGACCAGGGTCTCATTCTACACGATGGCTCTTATTTCCGAGACATGTGGAACATGCTGGACTTCATTGTAGTGGTGGGAGCTCTGATTGCTTTTGCTCTAACGTGAGTCACATTACAGTGCTGCCTGTCGATGACTAATGAGTGATTCACTGCAGCAAACAGTTTCTGAGAATACAGTATTGTATTAAACGACTTTCCCTCAAAGATTCGCACGTTGCAAGTATGGAGGCATGAGAAGACCTGTACAGCGCGGAGCTCAGATTTAACTGTTTTCTCTGTGTAATTTAGGTGGTGTGGTTAAACATGGGTAGTGTGTGTCGCAGCGTTTTGTTTCTTTACTTTTGAGTGCGAACATTACTAACTAAACTTTTTGTGCTTTTTGTTGTAATGTAGAGAATTGTATGTTATTTTCTCTGTTGTTGATATAGCTGTGATCCTTTGAGCTTTGCTCACAGTGTATCTCTTTTTTTTTTTTTTGCCTCGTTTTTTTTTTCTCTGTTGTTCCTGTGGATATTATGACTGTTGGGGCTCCCAGCAATGTGATGGGGTAAAAATTTCAGTCACACTAAATGTAAATGTGTCCCATAAGCCACTCATATTTTTGTTGTTTTCTACATTTAAAAAATATATATTTTTGTCTGCCTTTTGTCTGTTTGCTTTTGATTTTGTCACATTTTGACATTTGACTCATACAACGGCAGAGCCTGGCAGGTATCGGGGGGGGGAATGCTGATAATGAGTCATTTTGTCTATCAAGTCATCAGTTTTGCATGAAAATGAACATAAAACAAAAGTGTTCCAGTATATGCACACACAGCTCACGACAAGGCTAATATTAAGATAAAAACATTAATTCTCAGTGTGATCTAACTTTGATAGAATAAATATATTTATTTGAAGCCATGAGTGTCACGATGAGCTGTGTGGCTGGCAGTGGCTGGATCCAAGTGCAGGACTCTGAGACAAAACATTAACTTAAGGCGGCAGCTTTATTTGCTGGCAATACAAAAAGCAAAAACTCAAACTAGGATTGTTTAACTGTACTGGGATGGGATGCCTTGCTTGGCCTGGCCTGGCGATAGAAGACGAGGGTTACACACACAACAAATGTGGAGGATGCAACAGGGCTTAAAAAAAACAACACAGGGCTTAAATACATACTGAGGTGATTAGGGAATGTGAAACAGGAGGAGAGCACAGCTGGGAGTCATCTGACATGACAAGACAAAACTCAACACATTGACATAGTACACAGACTTTCAAGGTCTAGGAGCTAGGAATACTAGAGACAGAAACCAAAACCAAGAGAATCAAAACAAATCATGGAATCAAGGATAACTAATACAAACAGAAAAACACTGAGTCCACAGACTCAGGACCGTGACAATAATCGTGCACAAACTACTAGTGTAATTGAATGATTCAGCTAAAATATTTGATTTAAGGGTTGAAAAAATACAAATGATCAAATATTTTACAGCTGAAATCTGTCAAGCTCCAAACATACACCCTCAAGTTGAATGTTTCCCCATTCATTTGTGTTTACATTCAGTTTTTACTGTGTTTTTTTGTTGTTGTTTTTGTACTTGTCTGTGTGCATCAGTCTGACCGTACAGCTATGTTTCTCAGTGCTACATTTCCAATGTCAACAGAAACAACAAAGGACGAGACATCAAGACGATAAAGTCCCTCCGAGTTTTAAGAGTCCTGCGACCCCTTAAAACCATCAAGAGACTTCCTAAACTCAAGGTGTGATGCAGACATCTGCAAACAGTCTGCTGTTCTGTTTTCTGGTGTTGTTGCACCAGTCCTTGACAGATTTTATTTGTCTTTCTCCTGCGCAGGCTGTTTTTGACTGTGTGGTCACATCTCTGAAGAACGTTTTCAACATCCTCATTGTGTACCAGCTCTTCATGTTCATCTTTGCTGTCATAGCAGTGCAGCTTTTTAAGGGGAGGTTCTTCTATTGCACTGACAGCTCCATGAATACAGAGAAGGAATGCCAGTGAGTGAACTCCGCTTCACCCTCGTCTGTTCCTACATTAGTGTTTTTAAAAATATATATACTTTATATATCTGAAACTCCTCCTACACATTGTCACTCAAAATGCACTGGTACTGCCACGCAAGATCATTTTTAATGTAAAATATGAATATGAGGAGTTAAGCTCTAAAAGAGGTTTAAAGCAGTAAGTTCCTGGAATATGCTTATTCAAGTTAGATTACAAGACTAATACCATCCTTACAGCCATGTGTGGAAGAAAGTTTATACAGGACTCCATGCAGTCCTGTGAAAACACTAAGTATATCATTATTGCTTACGCAGGATTTAAGAGGGTAAGATGCTCAGATCTCAGATTCTACAGTCAAATGTGAGTCCATCTGTCTAACAGCTAAGGCTTGGGTCATGCAAGAGAACTTTTCTGAAGAAATTATTTAAAATTTCATTCTCATTTCTGAGCTGTCTTAACCGGGTTGAAGATGTTATGACTAAGACTGACTCTGTGTGATATCTTACACCATATATATGGCTTTGTTTTTTTGTTTTTGTTTTTTAAATCTGTGCAGTATTGTGGTGCAAAATCAATATAAATCCTTCTATGGGAGAGTATTACGTGGTTTTAAACTCTTTAAACAACTTGAAGGAAACCTACCCAACAAAATCACAACAGGAAGAAAATAAAACATATAAAAAAAATTTAAAAAGGGGAAAAACACGACTTTTGTGACAGCAGCGTCAATCAGAGAAAATGCAAAAAACTTCAAGCCTTGACAAAAAAATCCTCCAAATTGAAAGCAATGAAGCAGAAAATTACAAAAAAGGGCCCAAATGTGCAGCTTTGCTTATTTCTTATATAACCTCAGATAGTCTGTCATTGTCTGCAGATGCCAGTGAATAGCATGAGAGTAACAGTTACTTGTAACAAAGGCTTTAATGCTTCTCTTTTTTGTTACAACCGCTGGTCTAATCAGTGAATTAAGTGAAATGATGACCTCTGGGCTATTCTATTCCCCACAGAGGCTACTACATTGACTACAGCAGAGACAAAAAGGAGGTGAAGAGGAGAGAGTGGAAGAGACACGAGTTTCACTATGACAATGTCTGCTGGGCTCTGCTCACTCTGTTCACTGTTTCAACTGGAGAGGGGTGGCCTCAGTATGTCTCCTTGCGTGTTTATAGGCTTTCAGCTCAGTTTTTCTCAGCACAAAATTGCTTTCTATAACTTATGTGTGCTATAAATGAATCAACCAGAGGTAATATGATTTTTTTAAATGTAGGGTCCTCCAGCACTCTACAGATGTTACAGAGGAGAACATGGGGCCGAGTCGGGGGAACCGGATGGAGATGTCAGTTTTCTATGTGGTCTATTTTGTGGTCTTCCCATTCTTCTTCGTCAACATCTTTGTGGCTCTTATCATCATCACTTTCCAAGAGCAGGGTGACAAGATGATTCAGGAGTGCAGTCTGGAGAAGAATGAGGTACGGAGCTGTGACAGCATTTCACACAAATTCAAGTAATTAGGCATCATCTTTTCACACATAATGCTCATTTCTCTCCATCAGAGGGCTTGCATTGACTTTGCCATCAGCGCCAAGCCGATGACCCGCTACATGCCCCAGAACAGACAGACCTTCCAGTACAGACTGTGGCACTTTGTGGCGTCGCCCTCGTTTGAGTACACTGTGCTCGTCATGATCGCCCTCAACACTGTTGTTCTCATGATGAAGGTAAGTGGTTCATTCAGTAAATGTGGAACAGTATCACAAATCATTTTAGATTGATTTCCCAAAGGCCCAGAGAAACACTGGTTTAATTTCATGCCAGATTTTTTTAAAAATCAACTTGCAGAGTATTGAAACTCAAGTGTAAACTCTAAGTAGCCTCAGTGAGAAGTGACTTTAAACCTGTGCCACCAAATCAGTCCTTACCCAGGAGACATGGACTCCAAAAGACCTCTGGAGGTGTCCTGTGTGTAGATCACATTTTTATTTTCTAAAAGATGCCACAGATGCTCAAGCAGACTGGAATCCACAAGCCAAGTCAGCACTCTTTGTCACTTTATGCAAAAAACATGAGACTGGTCAGATGAGGCCAACTTCTTCGTTTGCTTCATACTCCAGCTTTCACATTCATGCACCCATTGTAGCGCTTTTACAGTGAAGGATCAGCACATGCACTTTCTATCATAGCCCAGCTGGCTAAGGTTTTCAGCATTTTTTGCTGTAGCTGCTCTTCTATGACCTCCGCTGCCTCACAGGTTTACCAGTAGTCCTTCATTTTTACCTCACTAGATACAAAGTGCTGCATAGCGGGAACAGACGAGATCTGGTATTTTGACAGGACGCTGATACTCTTGTCTTGCTGTCACAGTTTTGGCCGTGTTGCTCATATATCACAGCCTTCCTATTTTTCCTCTGTCAAGAACTGACTATTCTGCAGCTCTTGTAACAAAAAATGCTATTTACCTGTTTTTTTTTTTGTTCTTTTTTTGTGTTGTGGCTGCTTGGTTGTACACAGTGTGTACGTTTGAAGATTTATACCTAAAAGCAGGGACTGGGGTTTTTTTTTTGCTACAGCGGAAATTTGATGGCTGACTATGAGAGAAAACCTTGGAAGGTTTGCAGTAGACATAAGAGAAGATTTACTTTGTATGGTATTCAGTAAATTTACTTAATTTAATTTTAATTAATTAATAAACAATCGCTTTACAATTACTTTGGTCACTAGCATATTACCACAGAAACCGTAGTTTACATGGAAGATGCTGAGTTGTCTGCAAATACTTGCAAAGTACTCACAGAGCGGTCGTGAAACTGCAGAAAGCACAATGCAAACATTCGATTTCAAAGTAAAAGTTGCACCTTTTGAAATTTATTGGTTGCAGCGGTAAGCCACAACTTTCACTCTGAAGTTTCACTAAAGCTCAGTAGTTGATGAGTGTTTGCAGACAAGTCGACGTCTTCCATACAAACTATAAACTACCAAACACTCCCCAACCAGCTGAGGATTACACATTTTTTCCTGGCAGCCAGAGGTTGCTAGGGGGTTGCCGGCCGGTCTCTGTTTAACAGAAACTGGTTGCCGTAGTCCCCCTTGCTTTATTTATCTAGTTATAGCCAAATCAAGATATTTAACAAGTTTCTGAGATTGTCTAACTCTTAAAATGATTAAAATCAATGTCTGAGTTTTCCTGAAGTTCAAAATCCTGTAATTACAAAGTTTTGTCTTATTTTTGTTTTTGCTTTTGTTGTGTTTTTATTTTTAATTGACATTTTGGAATCACTATACAATACCATCAACTTCAGCAATTTGTCACTACATATATTTTTCTGTTTTTTCTATATTTAAACAACTAAAATATCCATACAAAAAGAATGAAAGAAGAAGAAGAAGAAAAAAGAAAAAGAAGCAAAACAGTTTTTGTTGTGTTTTAATTGAACTTCAGTAGAAACCTTCAATTTCCATTGATCTGTCTTATTTTTTTACTGTTAGGTGCCTTTGTTCAGTTTGTTTTGTTGTCTTTTCTCTTCCTTGCACTCTTCAATGAATGGAAAGGTTGAATTACACAATAAAAGAAAAGAAAAACGTTTTTAAAACAATACTGTTCAGTACTTTTCATGCTCACGTTCATGTGTTGTGTATATGTGAGCCGTGTTGTGAAGCTTGCCTTGTCACAAGAGAAGGTTTTGGAGCCACCAAATCATAAACACAGAGATAATGTAACTGTCAATACGTGTGTGTAAACACATTTTCTATTCATATGGATTGTCCGTCCGTTTTAATTCTTTGTATACCGTGCTGAAATTAAACTTAGAGAGGCAGCTGCAAATCCATCATTATGACCTTTAAAATTATGCTCGTCATGCTCACCAAAATGTCACCAATAATTTACTAATTATGGTAATAACTGATTGATTGAATGTCAGTTTGACCTTTGGGCCTGTTTTCTTTGTTCTTGCAGTACCACTCAGCTCCGGCAGCTTACGATACAGTCCTGAAACACCTAAACACGGCCTTCACTGTCCTCTTCTCCATGGAGTGCATACTGAAGATCATGGCGTTTGGTTTAGTGGTGAGTAGAACAAAAGAGTTTAGATCACATTTAGTTGAATTTCTCCATGTGCGATGGAATTAACCGAAGCGTTTCCTTTTTCCTGCAGAACTACTTTCGAGATACTTGGAATATTTTTGATTTTATCACTGTCCTTGGCAGCATCACAGAGATAATTGTGGATTTACAGGTAAGCCCCTGCCAAGACACCATTCGTTTTCACACTGTTGTGACCCTAAAATAAAAAGACAAGAGCATACTTTCTTTCCAAGCTTCCTGGTGTGTTACCCTTCCTCCAGACACAACTTAAGTCATGTTGTGATGAAATTCGCCATCTGTGTTTTACATCCTGTCTCTCCCTTCTGTTGCCACTCTCTGTCTCTCTCTCCTTCTCTCTCTCGGTCACCCTCTCTCCAACCACGTCTGTCCCAGTCGGTGAACACCATCAACATGAGTTTCCTGAAGCTTTTCCGAACTGCCAGGTTGATCAAGCTGTTGAGGCAGGGTTACACCATCCGTATTCTGCTGTGGACCTTCGTACAATCCTTTAAGGTTTTCCCACTACCTTTGTTTTTTATTATTTTAAAGATGTATCTAATATGCTCTAAGATATTATAACAAATTACAAGAAGTTTTGATAAACTGTATTTCCTGTTTCTTCTCCACCAGGCTCTCCCTTATGTCTGTCTTCTTATTGCCATGCTTTTCTTCATATATGCCATAATTGGAATGCAGGTAATATTTTCGATAATTAAACTACATCACAAATATCATAACAAACTCGTAGCTCTCACTTAAGGTCTGCTTGTTACTATTTATTCCTCCAACCCAACAGTTTTTATCGATAAAAAGAAGGATTCTCCTTAATTTAGCATAATTTCTGTACATATTTTTTCCTGGTATATCTGTGCCCTATCAGTGGGGCCACAGCTTGAAAACATCATGGTCATGTACAGTATAGAATAATCAAAAAGCACGCACATCATATTCAGGATATTTATTTAGTACTTACTCGTGTCTGCACTGTTATTTGTATGAGCTAGTTTGATCTTAACGGTTTCTGTACATCCATTAGTTACTTTAAGCCATTTTTTATACTATGCTTAGTTCTGCCTGAGGTTTCTTCCTGTTAAAAGGGAGTTTTTTCTTCCTATTGTTGCCAGTTGCTTGCTCAAATGGTGTAGTTTGATTGTTGGGTTTCCTCTCTGTTATGGTAAGGGCTCTACCTAATAATATAAAGCCTCTTGAGCCAAATATTATTGTGATTTGGTGCTATATAAATACAATTGAATTGAATTGAATTCAAGTATTTGCTCACATTTTTGTTTGGCCTGTTCATGCTGTTGGGCCACATTGAGAAAAATAAAAAGATGTATTTATGTGCCAAAATTGGTAATTTATGCCAATCTTTAGCAGTAGTTAGTACCTTAGGATATACATGAAGTGTTGTAAAACTAAAGGATAGGATGCTTTAGTAAAGTGTGTTGCATAAAGTCTAGAAACTGGTCATTATAGTCTCTTGCTAGATGGTTGTCAGGCAGTGTAAGTTTGATTGTTGGTGCTATATAAATACAATTAAGGGCATAGTAATATACATGTGGATCAAAATTAGATGCTATTGTCATGACATGTAAATGACAAGATACTTTCATAAGGTGATATAGGTGCGCAAATGCTTAAAAAATAGGTAATTGGAGATCATTTATCCCAATTTCAGGAGTGGGACCACACCTCAAACACGCTCCTTCCGATTCTCTGTCTATATATGTCTATATCCCCAAACCACAGCCTCAATTCATGCTCACGCCGTCTGCCATTATCTACTTCAAATGCTGTCAAGTCTGTAACAGGATATGGTCCCAACTAGGGAATTTTTGCCTGTTGCTACAGTAGGTGGTTGTTAGGGCTCATGATGACATCATACTTTCTCATATAGATAAAAACAATCAGGAGTCTAAGATGTACTTGTTTGCCAAGTTTGGTTTCTCGTCTCCAGATGGTCTAAGAGGGGTTCGTGGACAAACAAACAAACAAACAAACGCACAGACAGAGATTTTGTGTATTATAGTGTGATTTACTGATTTAGTCCTGTTGTTAAAGTTTGTTTCTTGGTCCCACCTCTTAGGATTGTTTTAGTGTGTTATGTGGATATTTTTAATGTTTGAACTCTAGAAGATTAGCAGCTGCTATGGGAGAAGCTAGCAGCTGTCCGGGAAAAACTATGAATTAACTGAAGCCAGCTGTTTTCTGCAGGTGTTTGGAAACATCAAGCTGAATGACGAGAGTCACATCAACCAGCACAACAATTTTAAGACATTTTTCAGCGCACTCATGCTCCTGTTCAGGTGAGCTCAAAACTACATTTAGGCGGTGCCGCTGTTCTGAGTAAAGCTCCTTTGTTGGTGTTTGGTGTTAATCGTCTATGAATGTGTTATTGGTCAGATGTCAGCTGGATATTTGTTTGTGTTAACACCACCAGGAGTGCTACAGGGGAGTCCTGGCAGGAGATCATGCTGTCCTGTCTGTCAGGGCAGGAGTGTGAACCAGACCCCTCCATCGCCCCCCTCACTATGTCTCCGGACCACGAGGGCGGCTGTGGGACCGACTTTGCTTACTGCTACTTTGTGTCCTTCATCTTCTTCAGCTCATTCTTGGTCAGGACCAACAAAAATTTGCCTTTTCAGGTGTGTTGCAGTCTGCTGTGCCTCTTAGGTTCTTGCCCTTGTGTTTTTTAAGATGCTGAACCTGTTTGTGGCTGTGATTATGGATAACTTTGAATACCTGACACGAGATTCCTCAATCCTGGGTCCCCATCACCTGGATGAGTTTGTCCGAATCTGGGGGGAATATGATCGACTGGCGTGGTGAGGCTCGCTCTTTTATCAGTTTGTGATTTGAAGCAGACCTGATCAACATTTAGGTACTGTATTTATCCAGCAGAGGGCAGCCAAAGAGCATAAATGTGAATGCTTTGATCTTTGAGCATAAGGAACACAAGCTGCTTTTCATCAAGTCCACAGTGGCATTTAGTTCAATCATTCTAAATACTTTCAGAAGAAAAGTCTGCTCTGTTTGCATCTTCTGTCTGCACATCCCCTCACTTCTCATTTTTGCTTTCCCTCTGAAGCGGCCGCATCCACTACACGGCCATGTATGAGATGTTAACACACATGTCACCACCCCTCGGCCTGGGTAAAAAATGTCCTGCTAAGATCGCCTATAAGGTATGAAAACATTTTATTTAACACAGAAAGGCCAGATAAAATGAAAAGTGAGAGTTTGGTTATATAAAATAAATATAACACACAACAGAAAGGGCATGGCAGCTAGTAACTTTGTTCAGTTTTTCAATTTAAAAAATGTAGAGAAAGCAAATGATTGGTCTTCGTGAAGTTAAAGAAGTCAGTGGTTATGTGCATATGTGTGGCTGCTGTGTGTTTTTATGTGATTTAAAAGGTCGCTGGAGGTATTGGTTTACGGTCTAACATAGAAACTTTCCCTCCTTCTTTGTCTTTGTCTCTGGCAGAGGTTAGTGTTGATGAACATGCCCGTGGATGAGGATATGACCGTCCACTTCACCTCAACTCTGATGTCACTCATCCGCACAGCTCTGGATATCAAAATAGCTCGGGGTTAGGGTTGTGATTGCTTTAGTTATCATTTATCGGCTTTTCTTTTGTTTTGCTGAGCAGTTAATGTCTTCAGATTTCACATTTTGTTCCGTCAACAGTGCATCATTAAAAAAATGGTTAAAGGTGAGTGTTTGTCTCAGGTGGTGAGGACCGTATCGCTCTGGATAGTGAGCTGCAAAAGGAGATCAGTATTATTTGGCCTTATCTGCCCCAGAAGACATTGGACCTACTGGTACCTATCAACAAAGGTCTGGCTCTAACTAAGAAGGTGATTCTCACTGTAATGCTGAGAGATGAGCAGTGACAACTAATGGAGTGCTCCTGCTCTCACAGATACTGACATGACGGTCGGGAAGATCTACGCTTCAATGATGATAATGGATTACTTCAAACAGAACAAGGCCAAGAAGCTCAGGCAGCAGCTGGAGGCTCAGGTCTGCTCAGCACGTCACTATGAACTCTGTGACACCTTCTTTTTTGTAACTTTAGTTTTTTATAAATTTACTTTTTTTTGCACCCAGTTTGTTCAGGAGGTAGAGTAAGCCATCTCACCTGACCTTTAAAGGGGACCTATTATACATCCAGTTCCTGATTGCTTTAAGTTTAGGTTTCTTTTGTTATTTACCATTCCTTAAAAAAATTCTTGTCCATATTAATGATATCTCCTATCAGCGATGTCCTACAGAGCCAAAAATGAAGTGTTCAGAGCAGCTCTGTGTCCGAGCTTTTCCCTCATAGCGAGTACTTGCTCTTTGGCCATGTTAAAGACAGGATGTTTCTAATTTCAGACATACTGTGCAAATACAAGACCTTAGTTCTACATATATGTTTAATATGCACAATAAAAGACACATCCTGGTCTAAAATTAGTCCAAGAGTCCTCACAGTGTTAATGGAGGCCAAGTTAATGACATCTAGAGTAAGCATCTGATTAGACACCATATTTCTAAGATTTTTAGCACCATAAAATAACTTCAGTCTTAGGTGATTAAGAGATTAAAGAGAGATTTAAGAGCGAGGGAAGCATGTATTTTGTAAACAGAAATGGTCCCAGCATAGAAACCTGTGGAACTCCATAATTAACCTGAGAGTGTGAGGAAGACTCACAATTTACATGAACAAATTGGAGTCTATTAGATATGATTCAGACCACTGCAGCACAGTACCTTTAATACCTATAGCATGCTCTAATCTCTATAATAAAATATTATGGCCAACAGTAGTAAACAGGATAACAGGATAAGCCACTGTCAGAGAACATAAGAAGATCATTTGTAACCTTCACTTAAGTGACGTCTGTACTGTGATAAAGTCTGAAAGCTGACTGAAACTCTTCAAATAAAACATTGCTCTGCAGATGATCATTTAGCTGTTTTACAATTGATCTTTGAAGAGTTTTTCAGATAAAAGAAAGGTTGGAGGTTGGCCTATAATTAGCTAAATTAACACAAAGTTGTCACAAAGACGTCTACAGTCTTTTCTGTATTTGTCTCATTTCAGAAGAGTAGCTTGATGTTCAAGCGTCTGGATGCTTCTGCTCTCCCCGAGGACATTCTGTCTAACCAGCCACTGCCAATGATGCCGCACAGTGCTGGTTCAGCCCTGTGAGTCTGCAAATGCTTGCAACAGTCTGTACTTATGTGTGATTCTGAATGCCTTTGCTTACTGTTTTTCTCCATCTTGACACAGGACCAGGGGAGGCTTTGTGGCTTTGAGCCCCATTTCACCTCAGGAGCTGTTTTTGGAGCCCATGAGCTCTGACGTTGATACCAGTCAACAGAATCTGGTAAGACAAAGGACCAATATAATTGTAAAACATAAAACATTATCCCCATGGCAGGCTTTTTGGCAATGCTCTGACCTTTTAATTTATGTAGTTTTTGACTCAGAGTAATTTGCACTTGAAAGCAGAGCTTTTCTGCTGCTTTGATCTTATGAATAAATGTTACCGTAGCATCAGTGTGCTGCTTAGCTTTAATATGCCAGAGCAAATAAACAAAAGCAAATACTTTATTGCATATATTTTATTTTTTACTTTTGACTCCAGAGGTGTCATCGAAAAATTCAGCGACTCCAGCCATCAAAAATCAAAAAATCATACCTGATTTAAATGTGATCTCCCTCTTAACATCATGTCTTTGTGCACCTCTGGATCACTTCCAGGACAACTGCTTTTTAAAAATCTCTCCCTCAAACTCCTTTTTCAAACTCCAAACTTGCTTAGCAAGGAAACATCATCTTCTGTGTCAAATTGGCTGTCTTTTATTCGAGGATCAACAGAGCATAAGAGCTGGGAAACCAGCTGCGAACCAGCAACCAAACAGCAGCTCTCAGTGGAAGAAATCACAATTCCACCAGAACCATGTTTGTTGAACATTCATGGAGGTTTGCACCATGAATTCATCCCCCAGTGAATGAATTCACTGTCTCAGACTGGCAGCGCTGCTCACTGGCATCACCTTGAAGGTGGGATCAGCAAAATTTCAATAAAGGTGTGTTTTTGTTTTGTTTATTTTAATTTTTATGAGCAGTTTCGCAGAGTGGCTCTGATGGCACGGCATGCTGTTCTCCAACACGAGATAACTTGAAAATGCAGCTTTTCTTTTGTGCACTTCCTATTTTGTAACCTCTTCAGGATCCTGACCATCAGTTTGGGAATCACTGTCCTCACAGCAAAGAGTTTTACATAAAAATGTAATAAAGCAAAGTGTTTGTTTAGGTGTAACGCCACAAAAATTGTATAACCATGTGATGACTGATGCCGTTTTCTCAGTGCCTTGCAGGGCACCGCATCGCTGCTCTCTGTGCGCCTGTGTTTTATTCCTGTGGAAGTTGGAGTCAGAGCAAAGGGAGATTGTCAAACTGTAGATGTCTGCTGTGTCTCTACTGTCTGGTTTTAATGGTCTCTACTGCTTGTCAGTTGAATGATATAAAGTTGATCTGGAATACTTAATTTGCAGAGGAATGCGTTTGGCCCTCAGACAGGCGTTGTCTGGCTCTGTTTGTATAGCCATTAACACCTAAACATGCATGACTGAATGCACTTCCAAGCTGAAAAAGTCCATTTTTCGATGTGAGCTGATATCTTTGTTGTCTGTTTTTCTTTTTCTTCACTCCTTGCTCCTCTTTTACGACCGCACTCTGTTTCTGCTCCTCCTTGAAGTCAGTTTTCCTGTTGCAAGTTCTCCGTCTGTTTTTGGCTGGAATGGCTTTTGACTGGATGGCGATGGAGATGGCGCTGATAGATAGTACTTTTGTCAGTGATGAAATGGCTTGTCTGCCCCTCCTCTCACCTAAACAAGATGTCCATACACAGCGGGAGTCCTGGCAGGGATGAGCCTGATTGGTGCTCTGTATTTCCTTGCGCTTCCTCTCTTGTTTCTGTACACACCTAGGTGGGCGAGTGCAGTAGGGGGATTGAAGCCCCACTGGAGCTTCCACTAGGGAGGGGCCTGTGTGTGCGGGCCTCTTCCATGCCTCGTCTGGCTGTAGAGTCGCAGGTACACACATCTCCCATGACACAGCTTCTGGGCTGGATCTCGAGGACGTCAGGGGCTGCATGGGCTCTTATGCCAAAGTCTGTCGTTCCTTAAGTGCACGTGATGCTGAGAAGTTCAGATCAGTAGAGTTTTGTTTCGACATTTGTTACTTTGGGAGGCTGAATAAGGTCTAATGAGTTGCTAGAACGGGCTGTGATCTTCGAATGCTGTTGCCTCATCTTGTTATGACCATTACTTTCAACCACAGAGTAAAGGAAAGACTAAACCTCTCAAATCTTTTAGGCTGCACTGCACTTTTGCACTGGCTAAAGCATGAAATATCATTTTTATTGTTTGGATCAAATAATCTGGTGGTAACAGAAGTATGCTTACTTATTTCCTTGTGTTTGTGCCCTGTTTTTCTATGTTTGTTGTGTGTTTTTAACTTCAAGCAGGCAGAGGTTTCTAGTGGCTCCATGAAGCGATCAGTCTCCACTGTTGCAGATCAGTGTGTGAATGGACTTTGGCAAGAGGAGAAAAGCCCCGAGCGAGTCTATCGACCTCGTCACAAGAGCTATAAGGCTGCTGGTTAGTCCTGCTCGCCTGCTGTTAGGCAACTGTGTTCATAGATAATGAAGAGCTGAATTGAATGTAGTCCTATGACATTTATATCTTTATTTTCCTCTTCTTCTTTTTCTTTTTTGCTCCCTTGTATTTTTGCATTTCCTGTTGCACTCTTTCCTGAATGTCCCTTTAGTTTCTCGCTCTGAGCGTGGCGACAGGGAGCGCGGTCGCTCCAAGGAACGCTGCCACCTCCTGTCTCCAGACATGTCTCGTTGTAATTCAGAGGAAAGAAGCTTGCAGCCCTCACGATCCTCGAGCGTAGAACGAGCAGATCCCCAAGATAAACAGGTAGGTATACCTATTTAACTAATCATTAACACAAATATCCAATCAGCCCATCACATGGCAGCCACACAATCCATTTAGGCATGTAGACATGGTCAAGATAATCTGCAGAGGTTTAAACCGAGCATCAGAATGAGGACTTTGAAGGTAGTATGGCTGTTGGTGCCAGATAACCCGGCCAGAGTATTTCAGTAACTGCTGGTCTACTATAATTTTCCATTTACAGACCTGAGAAAGATAAAATATCCAGTGAGTGGCAGTTCACTGAAAGAAAATGCCTTGTTGATGTTAGATGTCAGACGAGAATATCTAGACTGCTTTGAGCTGATAGAAAAGCCACAATAACCCAAATAACCACTTCTTACAACCAACATATGCAGAAAAGCATCTCTGAACCTTGAAGCAGAAGACAGCAGCAGAAGACTGCACCAGGCACCCCTCCTATGAACTAACAACAGGAAACTGAGGCTACAATTCTCACAGGCTCACCAAAATTGAAGAAGATTGGAAAAATGATGCCTGGTTTATTGAGTCTCAGTTTCTGCTGTAACATTTGGATGGTTGGGTAAGAATCAACATGAATGCACAGATCAGTTGGGCCCATTAGTACCATCTGAGCATCATTTAAAAATCACATCTTACCTGAGTATTTCTGATGACCATGTCCATCCCTTTATGGTCAGAGTCTATTCATTCATATACAATTTAACTTAACAATTCAGAGTCCCGTGCAGTGGGGTTCACCATCATGTACAGTGGATACCCAAATACTGATAAGAAGAGAAGAACACATCAGAAAAATCACCTGCTGTTCTGAAAACAGCAGAAGACCATTTCCACCACTCATGTAAATCAAGAGAGCAGGCCACACATTCAAAATGGGCAGAAAAAACGTAAAACATAATAAGTTGTCTTTAAAATGTTGTTATTGGCGATTGTTGATTAATTTATTCTTTACTTTCGCTTTCAGGGCAACAGCTCAGACAGTCCGATGCCATCCACATCTGAGTCCAGCACTCCCAGTGGCCGACGACCTCTATCGCAAACTCCAACCCGCTCTCGCCCTCACATCTCCTACTCCCCCCTCGTGTGTCGCACACAAGCCTCCATTGGTGAAGATGAGGATGAACCGGGCAGCCCTGAGACCATGAGGCGGAGCAAGCCCACACGGAAGAGCCAAGAGGGAGTCCCAGGGGAGAGGCAAAGCGAGGCCACCCGGCGCACATCCCCACCTCGACGCTACCCTTCTGAGCCCTTCCTGGCTTTGCAAGAGGACGACCACAGCCCAGACCCCTCTGGTCCCATGGAAACGTTGACCTTCGAGGCGGCCGTGGCCTGCAGCCTGGGACGCTCAAACACCATCAGCACGGCCCGTCCACGCTCGCGGACTGGCTGGCAAGTCCCCAACGGACACTTTCGAAAGCGTCTGGCACAGACAACCTCAGTCGCTAGTTGTGACCCTCTAAGCGACACAGAGGAGGACGACAGGTGCTAGGGACAGGAGGCGCAACATGAACGGAGGAAACAGAATGCCAGAGAGATGTCACAGGACGCTGTACGACCGCATCCAGAGCGAAGGTTAATGCGACTCTTTCTGCATCAGTGCTTCAAGGCCGCGAGCCCGCTGGATGTTTGGTAAAAAAAAAAATCCAAAATGATGAAGAACAATACTTCCTGAAACTGTAGTTGCCAATTCACACAGAACACTGACAATAAATAAGGTCTATTTCCTGACTTGTACTTGATGATAGAGAGTAATAATATGTCACAAAAAAACAAATGGATGGGTCAAATTATGTCATTTGTGTCAATAGGTATTTTCATTTTCTGGAGATGTTGCTCAATGATTCAGTGTTGCTCTAAACAGTATTTATCTGTGGGGTGTGTGAATATGTAACTACATTTTCTTATAAATCTATTGTTTTGTAAATACATTGTGATCATTACACCATCCCCATATATAAATTAGACCAGATCGACACAGCAAGCCATCATGAGGAGGCGATCTGATACTTACCAGACAATGTGGATACTAATAAGTAACACTCAATGATGCTGGATTTTTTTTACAGTATGAATGAATGTGAGGAGGGAAAACTGCCTGATTTTCCCCCATCGTTTTTTTCTTTTTGCTATTGAACATAATAAGTTGTGAGAAATGAATACAGTTATAGAATAACATAGAATATGATGCTTATTTGTTATTTCACCATGCAGTGTTGTAAAGCCATGCCACCACCGAACCTCAGATATTTGCAGACTTTTAATTATCCTTTGGAGATGGTATTAAACTTTTATTTTTACCAGTCCAAAAAAAATCCTTTAAATGAGAATTTTTCCCAACCATAATTAAACAGGATGTTTAATTGTTTGCCATGAATACAAAATATTTTCATCTAGTTTCAGTTTTGTTCTGTTTTTTTTTAAAACTGTGAATATTATACGAACCATATATGAACACTGCAGACACACCACGATGCATTTTGCTTCAAATCTCCACATTGCTCTATTACTTACAAATAATGTACAGAGAAATTATGCTGTTTGTATTATGTAGAGAGAGAGAGACAACAAATGAAAACAGTGTCAGCTGATGAGCTTTAAACGTAAAGGAATCCTTGGAAAATACTCATTTTAAGGTTTGTGTATTTGTTTTATTTGCCTGATGAAGGCCAATTCTGTGAAACTCACTTAACCAAAAACTTGGAGTTCCTGGAATGCAAATACTTTGTGGGTTTTTATGTGTAAAATAGTTGTATATACAAATAAAGGTGTTCACAAGTTGCCATTGTTACTGTTTATCTTTTTATTTCTCATTTAGGAGGCCAAGTGAGACATCAGAAAGCTTTGTGACATCTTGAGCACTGCAATTAAAAACCAGTCCGAGTGCAACTGGAAACTGTCAGTCTGTACATTTAATTCAAGTACATATTTTGCAAGGAAAACGGCAAACAAGCACAGAAGTTTATTGAAACGTGCTAACATACATGGAAATACAGATATGATTCATCAAGTATATCCACTATCCCGCACATGCCTAGCCTTGTTTCTCTAACTTTGTGTCCAAACCGCTCAACCCGAGCTGTCCCTCTGACGTACTCATTTCTAATTTTGTCCATCCTGCTCACTCTCAGTGAAAATCTGAGCATTTTCAGCTCAGCCTGCTGTCTTCTTCTAAACCTACACAATAGCAGTTCTCACTACCATCTTGTAAAACTTGGCTTTTACTCTTGCTGCTGTTCATCTGTTAGAAATCACCCTTGACACTTGTCTCCACCTGCTCCACACTGCCTCCACTCTCTTCTCCACCTCTTGCGCACTGTCCATTGCTTTGGATGGCTGACCCCAGGTATTTAAACTCTTCCACCTACACTACCTCTACTCCTTGAGAGCTTGAAAAGAAGGCAATTGGACTTTTGTAAGTTTTTGAAGCCATTTCGCCTCTCATCCAAGAGGCTTCAGATGGTTGAGAGTTCCAGGCTGTAAACCCCCAGTGTGGGGTGCCACATTGGAGATGGTCCCAAGAGTCACTAACAAACTATTTATCTTTTGAATTGCCACCTAAGCTAAGGAGTGAAAAAAGGAGTCACTGGGGCCAACAGATAAAACCCCTGTAAGACACTGGCCCACCTCAACAGGATGAGACTCAGGTGTACACCTGCTTTTAAAGGAGAAAGGACACTCTTTAGAGGGTGTCACTGTTCACATTTTTGGACAGAGAGAAGTAAAGGAGGCCACCTATGCCCCGTGTGAATGACCATCCTTGCCATAGATGGTGGCTGATCAACTGCCAGCCACCTACAATGTAGTCCTAAGATCCCTTCCAGCGCCCATTGACACTTTGCCTCAGATGACCTCAATAGCTCACGTGATGGCTGGGTGGTGCAATTTCTCACAGAGGCTTTATCAGCTGGCCCTGGCATTTATAAAATGGCCCGTGACTAAGGGTGTAAATACCCTGTAATTGAGTGGAATTTCAATGTATATTATTTGAAATTACAAAAGAAAATCATATTAATATACAAATGCTTGAAGGTAGGAACACTAGAGTAAGGTAGTAACAAGTCAGGCTTTTACAGGAAACAAATAATTAAACTGTAAGTGCAGTAGTGCATATGTAAATTTAAGAACTGCATAATTTCCTGGTAAATTAGCAGAAAAACAAACACTATTTCCCCATTTTGGACCATAAGTACTTAACTCAAAGGTATGCTGTACTTTTGTGTATTACAGGCAAACTTGCCCAACTTCTGAGTATTTTACAGGAAAGGAGAGACATATTATCCTGTAAGAAAGAGTAAGTAAAAAATGTAAACTGAATTATAGAAAATCCATCATTCACATTGAACATAATGAATATTAAATGATGATGTAAAAAAAAAAGATGCAAAAATATAACATTAATCCATTTCATATTAAAGCCCACTCCCTGAGAAGTACAGCGTACCTAGAATGTAAGACTGAGAAATATTGTTTCTCTACAAGATTAACAAACTATTTAAAATTAGTTATGCTGTACTTAAGTTATTACTTACATAATTGTGTCTCCTTTCCTGTAAAATACCTTGAAGTTGGGGAAATTTAAACCACTCCATAATATGGTCTGAATCCCAAAAAGTACAACATATTTATAATGAAAGATGGAGAAATATTGTCTTTCTGTTAAATTGCCAGGAAATTACACAGTACTTAAAATGATTTATGCACAATTTAAATTATAATTATTTCTGCGTATCCTGTAACACCAACCCAACTTGTTAACCCCTTATTATAGTGTATCTACCATTAAATATTTGTAGGTAAATATAATTGCAAAAAGGGTAATTTCAAATCAAATACACTGGAATTCCATTTGATTACAAGGGAATAACATTCTTAGTCGCAGGCCGTATTATAAAGTGTTACCCGAGTTTATTGCCTTGGACTCCCACCAATATCCTTGGCCAATATCCAAAGACAAACTTTGAAAGACCTTTGAAAAGCCCGATGATCTATTGTTCAAGACTACTTTAAAAATTAGAAGGAGGTCTGGGATTCTTGGAAGCAAAATATAAAGAAATAACAGGTAACTCAAGACTTTTGCACAGTACTGTTTGAGCTAGCAAAAGCTAGCCTCACCCCCAAAATTGATTTTCTCTTTGGTGCATTGATTATTTTTCTCTCTGAGTCACTATGAAATGTAATAATGGGGTCTCCTGTGTATATATTATAAAGTCAGTGTTTGCAAATAGAGAGTCTGGTGAAAGAGAGGCTGTAAAGAGGTCAGAGAGTGAAAGAAGGGTTTGAATAGGTGCACTCAGTTTATTAGAAGCACCAGTCCAAACACTGCGGAAAATATTACTGCTAAAGTTATATCCTTACAAAAACTTACTTCAGAGAAAGTTAAGAAATATTATCAGGAAAAGTTTCTCTGTAGTTGTTCCACAAGTCTGTTACCTAGTCCCAAATGACTAAATGTCATGTGAGACATTTAATCATGTGCACACGTGAAATACAATCATTTAAAATGCAACTAACAAATGAAAAAAACAAACAAACAAAACCCCCTTCTGGATAACAAATAACTTGTTAACACCTTACATGTGGAAAAAGGTGCACCCAGATGTATCAGTAATGTTCCCAACCCCTCCCCTAACTATTTGACATATTACCTAATTTCAGCTTCAGATGAGGTTTAAATAGCCAGAGACGAGAAGGCTGTAACACAGCTAAAAAGTCATGAACTAAACATTGTGCTCTAAAATCTAACTTATGTATTTAAAAAAAAAAGAAAGTATAATGTAAAAAATGTATAATGCACATTGTATACAGTCCAAACTATTCCGGACTATTTTTATAACATGTGACCAAAACTGGAAATTAGATTTTTTGCAATGAATTACAGTGTTAGCTGTGTGGAAAGTGAAATCATTAGCTTCTAAGCAGGACTTTAAATGTAATTATCTGCTCAAAAAATGTTATTTATATACTTGTAATACTCTATAAGTATTCCTTCATATTAATGTAGTCTTTTTTGTAGAGATTAAATATTTAGAAATACTTTTTAACAGTTATTTATTTTTTTGGCTCTATTTTTCTTTGGCTTTATGTCCAATCAGCATGCAGAACTACAACCTACGTCATATGAAACGGACTGATAACATATCCTTTGGCTGAAGAAAGAGCTAGCAAGGAAGCAAACTGTTAAATAATACTCACGAAGTTAAAGGGCGGAAATGTCTGTACATTCAGACACCCAGACAGCTGAGTAACTCGGCTAAAGTTACAGCTGAAGTAGATATTTTGCAGAGACTGCGAGTCTTACACAGGAATGAGCGATACTTATAGAGGAAGTCGCCCAATTGGCTAGCGTAATAGTAGCTAGCTCAGCTGCTAGCTGCCGTTAGCGAGGGGAGTTCTTTGTTTTGTTTTTCAGGTGGAGGTCCAACTAAACATGAAGAGAGACTATTAGTATTTAACTTTTACTTAGGAGTTTTATACGGATAAGCATGTAAAGAGTGCCCACAGCGGTAGTTAGCTGAACAGTAACTAAACAGTTTGTGGTGTAGAAAGTAAACAGCCAAGGGGGGCAACTTTAGCAGCAAATATCTTGTTTGTTGGCGTGGGTCAGGAAAGGACACGACGACATGGGTAACTGTCTCAAGTCTCCTACAGCAGACGACATTTCTTTGCTCCACGAATCCCAGTCAGACAGGGCTAGTTTCGGTGACGGGACAGACCCGGACCTGGAGCCACCTCCGCCCTACCAGGTGAGCAGCTGCTCAGTCTCAACTTCCAGGTGCTTTAATCCAAAAGGGCCGGGGGAGGGGAGCGGAACATGCCCGACACATGAGTAACATCATAGTTTGTGAGGTTAATGTCAGTTAAGAACATACATGCTAACATGCAGTAGGTGGTGATAACAAAGGATAACTCAGTTTCATATCTGTGGCCCTTTGAGAAGTAATCATACGTTTAGTATGTGTTAACAGAAGGCATTTATCAAAAGTTGTCAAACCAGACAGCTGCTGCATTATTCACCTTATCCCAGCACAGAGCCTAATCTAGTCTGACCACTTTCTTCAGGCACACAGTTAGCTTATAGGGGGAAGCACATGTTTTGGTTTCATATTGTTGTTTTCCTGTTTGTGCTACCAGGAGCAGGCTCACATGCCCATGTACCATCCTACACCCAGCCAGGCTCGTCTGGTCACCCAGCTGACAGAAGAAGAGCAGATCCGCATAGCTCAGCGCATTGGCCTGATCCAGCACCTCCCTAAGGGCGTTTATGATGGAGGGCAAGACGGCTCAGAGAAGAAGATCAGAGAGTGAGCATTTTACATTTCTGAAATATGATGAGCTTACAACAAGCAGGGGTGCGGTCCACAGGGTTGCGTTTTTTTAACCTAAGAACTGAATAGACATTTTGGATCTCAGGCTGGTTGCTTCTCAGGAGTACATCGTAACAAAGTTGTTTAGGAGTTTGGCTGTTTCACAGTGTGTCACACTATTGTTATTATTAATGCAGGAGTGTGTCCTTATAATAGAAAATTATTCTGTCTGAAATGTATATATATTATAGGTTAGATATAATAAAACATAAACAATAAACGTAAAAATCTGAGGGTATGAAGTAGTGATGGGCAGATGAAGCTTCATGAAGCACTGAAGCTTTTCATCCAATTGGTTCACCCCAGCGCGAAGCTTCTTGAAGCTTTATTTGCTCTAGTAGGACATCTACTGGACGTGCTTTTGTAACGTTGAGGTATAGACAGCTACACACTGAGACGTCAGTCCTGCCCATATTTTATTCAGTAAAAACTAAATTTTCACTGCTTTTATGACCTTTTAGTGGGGAGAACATAGCTAGGATTTAATGATTTAACAAGTCTTTTGAATCCTTTGTCCTCCACAATGCTAAATGGCTGTGAGTCCTCAATCACCATGCTAACCAGGTCTTCATCTATTTGAGATTGTTCTCCTGAGGAAAGACAATAAAGACAAAGCACAAATATAAATATCACACACGTAACTTATTACAGTTGTATAATATTGTTATATCATTTAGTAACATTACTGCATGCTATATTATCAGGACATTTGATGGCTCACCTGGTCTTGCTCCACAATCGGTGTTCCCCTTATTCTCATGCAAAGCTCTGTAGTGCCTAAGCATGGATGAGGTGTTGTTGTTATATCCCAGCTCCCTGGCACATAGCAAACACTTCACCTTGTACAAAAGTAAAGCCGCTTAACATAAATTGTATTGCACCATCAGTATTATGAAAATACATCTTCTGTAGAAATTTACATACCTTGTTGGGAGGAATAAGATCAAAATGTTCTCACACAGGGGAGGACATCCTCCTCTTCTTAGCTGGCTCCATTCTCTCCTGACTTTCCTCACTCTCATAAACCTCCAAACTGTCTCCAAACTCTCACTAACCGCAACTCTCCATCAAACACCCACATTTTTGAATGAAGTCTGAGGGGTTTATATCGCTGTCATATCTCGCGGCAAAGTTCGAACCACTTCATGAACCAGTCACGTGGTACAGCCGGGCATCGAGGCTTCGGACGTCATCATTTTCAGCTCCTCCCATAAATGAAGCAAGCCTCGATACGCGCATCGCGGAAACGCCCCCTCCATTACTCGACACAAGCTTCGAAGCCTCGACACAGAACATCACATCACTGGTATGAAGTAAACTCTGTTTAGGTCAGATGTGATGTTGCAGCTGTTTTCAAACAAAAGCAAAATCTGGCTCATTAGCTTGAAAACAAACTGCATTTGTACTTATTCTTTCAACTTTTGTGGCACAAATTACTCTGTCATCTGTTAAAACATCTGTTAGCCTTAAGTAACATGTTTCCTTTAACTCAGCTGGTTCCCTGTTGTGTCCAACATAGTAACAGTGACCAGAAATGAAGCAAAACCACAGTCCATTTTCAAAACTGAAAAACTTCCTCTTTTGGTCCCAGGTTTTTTAGAGCATCTCTGGTCTCTTTAGTTTATCCCCCATCTGTCTCTTTACTGCTGTTAAACCCAGTGACAGAGCTCCTAAGTAGCTGTTAGCAGACTGCTATTATACCTCGTGGGCTAGACAGCATTGGAATTTTAGAAATGAGCTATGTTTCAAAAATTAAAAAGCGAGTTAAGAAGCGTTAGTATTAATTGTTGTGTACATTAGTTTTTGCTTCATGTGATTGGGAATGTGTGTAAGGAAGCTGCACAGTTAGAAGTTTTGATGTTGTGTCAAGCGTTCAAAGTGCAGATGTTTTGAAACACTGCTGTGAAGTGTGTTTCAAAACACCCAGGGCACATGGCTACAGCTAGTTGAAGTTTCGGTGTGTTTAACCCCAGTTTTGACAGGTGGCTTACCTGCTGTTTCCAGGTTTGATTGACATTGTGTAGAACAAATCTGATGACACCACATACACCCAGAAAACCTATAACTTTTTATAGGATTGGAAAAACAAAGGAATCTACAGACAGTTGTGGGATCTTTTTGACAGTTGGGTTGGTGAAACCCACAGAGTACACACAACACAACTGCTGATGCCACTGTAGAGGTCAAAAGATAACTGTTGTTGCAAAAAGACATGATTCACTAGTATTTTGGCAGGAAGTTGTGTTGTATAGCCACACATTTATATCATGGCAAAAAAAAAAAATACCAACACTATGTATGCTCATAACAAAAGTGCCACGTGAATGGATTTTTTTGGAGAGGTAACATATAAAAACAGAAGTTGATTCAGCCTGAAAGCAACCAAAAAACCAAATTTTTGAATAAAAATCTTTTCATAGGGCAAATATAGATGTTGTTACTTGATCCTTTTCTCTTATTCATCTTCGTCAGCAAAATGAGCAACATTCACTCCAATGTAGACAAAACATCTTCGACAAAGATTATTGGCCTATACTTAACCTTCCCATCACAAGAGAAAAAAATTAGGCTATTCAAAAAAACATAAATGGCTCAGAAAACCTTTAAATTGAGCACACTTTGATTGAACAAAGTTAAACATTGGCCAAACAAATATTTTGTTTATTTTTTACAAGATGTATGAAACTGTTAAACAGGTACCTTGTTAGTTAAATCACCTTTTAAATGTAATTTTGTGCCATTTATAAAATTGCAACACACACTGTGCCAGCACTAGCAGCAGGAGTATCGGTTTCTTCCACGTTAGTGTCCACACCATGAGGTTACACGTCGCTTTTTACTGTTTAGCCATTCAAAACCAAAACCGATAGTTATTTATTAAGCAAATACGCTAAATTTTATATCCGTTTGAACCGACACACAGTACTTCTGGCAAGTCAGAAGTCTATCAAGCATAACATGAAGAATACAACTAACTATGAATAAATATAGTAAATGGGTAAACGTGGTTCGCCATTTTAATCAAATAATAATAATAATAATAATAATGATGTGCTTTGCTGTTTTTTTTTCCTGCATTTCTGTAAAATGATATATTTGAAAATTCTTGGATAATAACAGTTTTTATATCTTAACATTATAAATATTATTTTGGCTAAAGAGTTTGGTTATATTTATAGATTAACCATTATAGAAACATGAAAATAATTTTTGGTAGTTACCAATACTGTTAATTTTGGGCAGCTGTGACATAAACCTTACACCAGGTATTGTTCTAATAAATAAGCATTATGGGTTTTTTTTTCATAACTGCTGTTGTACATAAGCAAGCATAATGTGTTTAAGTGACTGGGCAAGGGTAGAAACATTTTAAATGTCTAGTGTCTCCATGGTGTACTGGTTAACATGTTATTCTTACTCATGAAAGAGCCCCAGTTTGAAACCAGAGGAAGACACAAACAGAGGGTCAAAAGCTAGTGCACTGCCTGTGCTGTTCCCAAGCATGGGTAAATGGGAGGTTTACATCAGGAAGGGCATCCGTTGTAAAATCTGTGCCAAATCAAACATGTGGATCCATCCACTGTGGTGACCCCTTGGGGACAATAAGAGAGCAGTTGAACGTAGCTTTAAAAGGACTGAAAATGAGACTGAAATGAATTTAAAAACCAAACTGAAACGAACAAATCCAATCTGGAAACGTACCGTGGATAAAATTAGTTGAAAACAAAGAGTCAAAGCGAAATAAAATAAAATCTAATTAGAAAATACAAAACTATAATAACCGACAATTGATTGATACCTGTGGGAAGTCTTTTTTAGAACCTGTAATATAATGTTCGTGAGGGGCCGACACTGTTGCTGACAGTTATTCTTGTGTGTGGTTCATTGTGTGTTAAAAGCCATGTGATGTGTCCCGGCAGTGTACATGCAGTGCCAGCCAACCGAAACAAATAAAATGCTGGGACTTCTTTCCCTCCTGGGTCTCTGCTCTTTGTTGTGGTCAGGTTTTTTAGGGGGGGATAAACATTTTTGTCCCTGTAGTTTTCCCACTTCTTTGTGCATTCCCTCACATCCATCCCAATGGTTTCAGTAATCTCCCTCCAGGAGAGCATGCTTATGTTGATGCTTATGTTGGTGATTATTATTCCTTATACTAATGCTATGAATATTATTCTCTCACTGATACATTTAAAAACAGTGGTGAAAAAGTAGCTGGATACGCAGAGGATTATTTGACTGTATTGAACAGACATGTGTAGTTCAATTTCTAGGGTGCAGATCAGGTTAATGCCTTAGATTTACCACTGAATAAATCCCCAATTCAACGCAAAGTCTAAATCAACCTTTAGTTGTGTGGACATTTTTACGGGTTAATGATTAACTACTGACTATAAATTGGATCTGTAAAATCATAAGCTGTGTAATTGTTTTAGTTAGACTGATCAAACAAAGTAGATTAGAATGAGCGCTGGGTCTGTCTCGTCACAACTTCCAGTGACTTAGAGCTGAAAATCAGAGGGTATAAATGGAGAATATTTTGACATTTTATTATTAAACAGTCAATGATGAATTGATAACGTGTAACTGCGCTACATTAAAGCATGAATAATTTCAGGTTTAGGAGAACACTTCATGTAGAAAGTCTGAGAAGATTTCTGCTGTCGTGTGTTTACGCGGACTGTTTTATCTGTTTTCAGATGCGTGATCTGTATGCTGGACTTTGTTTATGGGGACCCCATCCGGTTCTTGCCATGTATGCACATCTACCATATGGACTGTATAGATGATTGGCTTATGAGATCCTTCACCTGCCCCTCCTGCATGGAGCCTGTGGATGCTGCCCTGCTCTCCACCTACGAGACCAACTGAATTTTCCATCCCTTCTTCAACCGAATCGATATATCAAACACGACCCCCTCCAGCTCCCAAAACCCAGCAGCTGCCCTCTTATAGAGTGAGAGGAGCTGAAAGAAAAAAAATGAAAGTGTTGGCTTTTGTCTTGCACTTTAAAAGTTTCCCACTCACCTAACGTTGGCCTTTCATACCCCTGGTCTGATTCCAGATTGAGCTGGTCTTAAACATCTGTTACACAAGTCGGTAAAAGACAGGTGTCCCAGCGACCCTGCATGGTTGTGTTTCTGTGTTTCTGTCATGCCTAGGCACTCTCCAGCTTTGCCGCTAACAGCGAGCATGTGGCATTTGTGTCTAAAAGAGCTGTTTGGTGACTGCGTTTCCACTCGAGCGGGTCTCAGTGGCGTTCTCCCCATCGGCCAGCACCTTTATTCATCACTGATCACGACTTAAATGAATAATTTGGTAAACAAATTATTGATGAAAATGCTCGGATGATTTGCCAGATATGTGTTGGCAACAGTAAAGAAGACCTTTCAAACATATTGATCTGTTAAACACATTAAAGTAGCCCTGCCCTTTGGATATGTGGGAATACACTGCTGACATTTACACTGTTGGTGTAGAGAAGAAGCCAAACACGATTACAAAAAGAAAACACTTTACAGAAGTCACCCAAAGTGTAAAAGTATACAGTGGTGTACTTTACTTATATCAAAACTACTTCATATGTGTCTTTAGCCGTTCCTCTAAAAATATATTTTGAATTCAAGGGAAAACAAAGTAGAGTTTTGTAATGTTTGACCAGACGATGTGTTGTAGCTGACGGCCAGTGTAAAGGGCTCATTTGTGCATGGGCAGGTGGATCAGTCAGTGGAAATTAGAAGCGCTTGCACACACTCTTCATCTGATCCAGAGATTTGCACTTTACTCCTAGGACATTATGTAAAACAGTATATTAATATATGTACATTATAACCTTGCACTATCAATACTTCATTCCTTTTATCTCCTGAGATGCAAAAGTTATATAGCTGATAAGGATGTTTTTAAAGCTGTCAGTAGTCACTTATCACATTGAAGTAATCCTAAACACGCATTTCATGAAATCTGTGATTCATGGTTTTGTGCAATTTCTTTGATCTTTTTTTCTTTGTGTGTGTGTAATTGAAGGGACAGAGGCTTGCTCAGCTTTAAAGGAATGGTTTGACATTAAAGCTTCTTCAAATTCTTGTTGAGAAGAATTTTTAATTTCTCATAGCTCTATTAATGATTTCTGATTGGACTAATTTCCAGCTCCAAATGATTATTTGGGGGTTTTCTTTATAGAGTAACTTTGCAGGATTCTGATTGGCTGGCCCTTTAGAACAAAAGGTATTTACAGCACGTGTTTGTGGCTTGTGTGGTCGCAGCTGCAGCCGTGCACGTGACTGTATTAAAAAATCTGCTCTCGCCGACTTCATACAGATCCAAGAGTAGAAAAAATGCTTGAAACCAAGCCTCTAGAGCAGATTGAGTCTGACTCGGGTGTAACACCCACATATTCTTCATTAAATGAAGCTTTTCTCCATAGTTAATATGAGCACCACCGATTTAAAAAGTGTGTTTGTGACAGAAAGTAAGAGATCAACAACATTTTAAATACAGAGGGAGAACGTTCTAACCTGGATCTCACCGAAGTCCAAACCCACACCAGCATGTTCACCATCATCATTTGTTTCCATCTGAAGATGAACAAGATTGAAGTTGTTTCATGATTTAATTTTATTGTGGTTTTTGTGCTCTGTAGACAGAGCCGGGTGAGCTGTTCCCACGCTTTATGCTAAGCTAATTGCATTCCCTAATCCAGCTTCATCCCTAACAGAGATAACCTTTGTCTCTAAGCAAATAATGTTGAACTGTTCCTTTAATAAAGAAGCATTGTGTGGCATAGCTGGTTAATTCTGAATCTACATGAATACAGTTTTAAATTCTACACAAATATTGATCACATTTCTTTTTTGTTTTGTTGCGCATTATTGTCTTTATTTCTGTAGTAGACGTTACATTTATTGCTTTACTTTTTACTTGTGCTGTTTTGGTGGTGGTGGTGTCGGTGTCTCTTTCACATTTTCTGTTATGTGTGTAAAACCCATCTTGTATTGAAGTATCCAGCTGTTTGGTACTGTCTGGTCGTGCAAACCTGTCCTGGCTGAATTTTCAGAGTGTGAGAGTTTTTTTTCTCTCATGGTGTGACAGTTAAACCTGAGATCATCTTTTTCACTGAGCTTTCCTTTGCTGTGTTTTCATGAATATTTCTTTATAATCTTCTTTTGTTTTGTTTTTTTGGATGGCTAAGGACCCTTTGTGTAAATAAAATAATAATAATAATTAAAAAATTGAAAAATGATATGCGGTTTTGGTTTATTACCACAGAAGCATCCATTGACTTACCCCGAAACTGCTCACATCAGCCAGTGAAGTGGCTAAATAATGGGGCAGATTTGTAGCCCTGTGATTACCAAAGTAAGAGATTACAGAAAACACAAAAGCAAAAACACTCCTTTTGAGCTTTTTCATTAATGCAATCCTCAAATCTGGCAGTGGAGTGGAGAACGTGACTACATAATGAGCGCTGTGTGATTTGACTGATGTAGCAACTCAGGCAAAGCCACTTTGTTTCCTCCGCTTGCATCAGCTGCCGAGGAAAACATGAGCACGGTTGGTGCCCGTTTCAAGCGTTTCTATATGTGACGCTCAAATATCTGAGATTGGAATTACAATTGCAAAAACCACAAATTTAAATCCTTGTTTTAAGTACGATAAAATGTGGCATATAAAGGCTGCGCGTCCATTTCTTAAGCACCTTTTGAGACGAATACATTGCAACATGCGCTTTGTTTCCTCAGATATAAGAACCGACACAGTTAATCAGCTTTGCAGTGCTGCAAGATCTGCGTGCCTTTACTGTTTTTAGATTAAAACTCAAACAACTTTGACAAACACGAGGACAGACGTGGAAAGGTCCCCTATTCGTTTGCGACCATAATGAGATTTTTGTGTGGCAACATATTAAAATTGTACTAATGCCTCAAGAGTTTAGGCTGAAGGATTAGTTGAACTGCTCGTATATGCATCGCTTACTGAGAGAATGCTTGATTTACTCCTCCCTCATAAATAAAAAACAAAGTCTTTTTGTCTCAGTAGGCAGTCGTGGAGCTGGCAGGAATGCAGTGTTGCTCAAAAATTTGAAAGAAGCAACGCAATACAACAGAGAACTTAAACCTCAGATGAAAGGCAAAATACTTTGTCACTCTGTGAGTAGCAAATGAACATGGTGTAACAGATCAACACAAAATAAGAATTGCATTGATAGTTACGCATTTATTTTTGCATCCATGACCCATTTATATGAAAAATCATGTGAACAGATCCTTTTTTTCTTTACCAGTACTGACAGTTCAAGCTTAGACATTTTAGTTGAGATTTATTATCATGGCTCAGAAGGCATCCAGCAGCCTACGCTGCCTGCAAAGGAGGACATGCAATCACTTTCTCAAAAACAGCTCGACACAATGATCAGTTTGTGCCATTGTTCTAATAATGAGTGGCAGCTGGTCACAGAGAAATATGCAGAGTCACGAATCATTAGGGTTTGTACATCCCATGAAAGGTGACGGGAATAGTGCACTCCACCTCTGCCCTGGCAACCTCAGAAAGATCCTTGGCGTTGAGGATGAGGAGGTACGCTGGTCTCTGGGCACCGGGAGCTGCAACAATGGTAAGCAGCACACCTGTGGGGACAGCAAACACCAGCCTTGCTTAAAAATTACTTCTTACAATACAAGTAATTGTTAAAACACACTGCATGGAACATTATACTTTAACTGCTGTAGACTTACCGTCATCCTCATCGACAGCATCAGGAGTCTGTACAAACAACGGCTCTGAGGGGTAGGAGTCGGGCTCCTGCCATACCCAGGTCTCCTTGGTCTTCACGTTCAACTTGCAGATCTACACAGAAATCAAAAGAAAAAAAATCAACCAAAAAAATTTTTTTTTCTACACTCACAGTCTGAAATCTGCTGCTCTAGTCTCTTACCCTGTCTGGTATGAAGTGGTTGAGACCCAGGGCATAGGCGTATGTGTAATTCTTGCCGCCATACCTATTGTAGTTAATCTGAGGAAACTCAAAAGCTACAAAACCAAAGAATAACAAAAGATCACTCAGTAGCCATTCATCCCTTTTTGTCCACTTATCCTATTTAGGGTTGCGATTGAGGGTGGAGCTGTCATAGAGCAAGAGGAAGGCTACACCCTGAACAGATATGCTAACCTTCACACCTACAGTCAGTCACCAGTTAACCCTGTGTATGCTTTTTGGATGTTTGTACTCATAGTCCACACAGAAAGGCCCCACACTAGAATCAAACCCAGCACCTTCTTGCTGTGAGGCAACAGTGCAAACCAATGCACAACTCAATCATTCAGTAAAGTCTAAAAATATCTTCTTGAAAAATAGCTGCATTGTCACCTTGGTGAGGACTGGAGAACAGCACCTCAGGCTCAAGCCAAGTCGACCCATCAGCGTACATGGTGGCTGTAGCTGTGGTGTACGGCAGGCTCACCAGATTCTTCCCCTGCTCCTCCTACATCAAATCCAGATCATGGTCAGAACAACCAAACCTTGCATTTGTTTGTAGAAGATTTTATCAGTCTGATGAAAGAGAAAGGTGCTCACCTTGTGGACATCCAGGGGAATGACGTATCTGCGCACCTCCGGCTGGGGGGCGAGCATGGCTGCCTTCTTCACCTCGTCCCAGTTAGCCCTCAGGTTGGCCAACCAGAGGTAGTTGTAAACAAACTCAAAGCTGCAACACAAAAATGTTCATCAGCATTAATCTTGCTGGATCAAACAAATGCGGTCGGTCGAATGCTTCAGTTACCCTTTCCAAGCACAAAGGTCAACAACAATGAACCCCTGGTCCTCGAAGGTATTAATATGATGAAACATGCCAATAGGTGCTCCTTTAAACTTGAGATCGATGTACTCTCCTGGGTCTTTCTTGGCAATGTGGAACAGGGTCTACAAGAGAACATCAGAGCTTCAGATGAGATTATAGAAGAAGAGCAGCCAAAAACACCAGTGTGGGTTTTTTGTGGATTTAAAGATATTCGTTTGGCTCCTTACTCCTTGGCTCTCATTGGATTCGAAGCAGTCCATGTAGTTGCAGCCACGGATACTCCAGGCACTCAGGAACTTCAGCAGGTTGATTTTCACAGGAGTCTCCACAAAGACAAAGTAGTTGTCTGTCTTGCCGAAACTGAAGTAGATAAAAACACAAAACAATAAAAACCCATCAACTAAATTCAGTTCAATTCAGTTCAGTTTTACTTACATAGCTCCAAATGACAACAACAGTTGCCATAAGGTATTTTATATTGTAAGGTAGAGACCCTTCAATAATACAGAGAAAACAATCAGTAGACCCCCTGTGAGCAATCACTTGGGCGACAGTGGGAAGGAAAAACATTTTTTAAGAGGAAGAAATCTCCGACAGAGCCAGGCTCAGGGAAGTGCACCCATCTCAGAGTGTGAGGCAGGACAAAAATAACACTGAATCACGCACACAGACTCACAGACATGTGGACACACCTGTGCACGTAGGAAGGCTTGAATCTCTGATAGCTGGGGAACTGCACCACCACCTTGGACTTGTCGATCGGATCAGATTTATCTACAAAAGAAAAAGTTGTGGTGTTTTAAAGGGATCACTCACTGTTTCGAAGTCTCTGCTTGGTCCAACACTTCATAAAATCTATATGATGACAGAAAATACAACCTTTTTCATAATTTATATTTTTGCACTTTAACCTTACTTTCTATGTCTGGGGTACTCACACTGTTGTATTTTAATCCGTGGGTATATATATATATATATATATATATATATATATATATATATATATATATATATATATATATATATATATATATATATATATATATATATATATATTTTTTTTTTTTTTAATAAAAGGTAGAAATAGCCATTGTAGAGTAGATTAAGCATCATAAGTACATTTACTTATTCATGTTATTTGGAAAATAACCATCTTTTTAAATTCCATCTTATTTTTTGTACAAAATGAACTGAATTTAATGAAAAACCAAGTGTTTGTGTTATTGTTGCATGCGGGGTTTATCTAAACCTTTCTGCGTGGGTGGGATCCTGACAATATTGTAGGCCAGTGATGCTCCTTTCCCCATGCAGTTTCCAATGTTATACACAGTACCGTCCCTCTCAATATGAGGGTGGGCAGTCACTCCATTAATATTGACATAGCTGCACATATCGACCTGCACAGAAAATAAAGACGAAAGCTGTAAAGGTGAAAAGATTGCTCGCTCTCGTCTCAGATTCAATGTACTTTATTGATGTACCTTCTTCAGAGTCTCCAGCGTATCTGTGTTGACTTTAGTGATGTAGTTGGTTTCTGTTGCAGCATAATAATCCTCACCAATAGGGTAGACATTCACCAAGCAGTTGTCTGTGACCTCAACACCTTGGAAGTAAGTGAAAAACCTGCAGCCGAAGAAAAAACAGGAAAAGACTGCAGTCTATACAGGATTGTAACAAAAAAAAAGGGAACTTGGAGGTAAAATACTGCAAATATTTGCAAAGACATTGAGACATTTCTAATTTGCTCTCAAATGTGTGCATGTGGAACCAACCTGGAGAAGATATTCTTGCAGGGATCAGGATATGCGAATGTACCAAACTCAGTAATGACCACACGCTTCTCTGTAATGGCTCGCACATAAGCATCTGTCCTGATAAACCTAAATGGAGGAAAGAGAGAAAATGCAAAATCCACTTTATGGGTCATTGACTACCCCTCAGACTTCCCATACATGCAGCAAGTGGACGGGAATGTGCTAAACGAAACAATCATGTGTTTGCAGGAGTGTTTCATGCAAATGTGTTTGGTATCTATGAGTCAAAATCTCATGTCAGGACTCAACATGAGCAAACTGGCTCGACTGTGTTAGGTAATCCATGACACCATCCAGTCTTATGGCAACATATGATGTTTCACACGAAATCACACAGCACCGGCTACTCAGCTGCAGTTCAAATGCAATATGTGACACTGATAAATGACCGCCTTACTTCCGGAAGTAGGTGACCTGGCCATTCTTGAAGTCAAATTTGTGCATGAGGGCCTGGCCATCGAAGAGGTGATAGAAGGGTTCATCTCCGACCTCAAAAAGCCCGGGTCCCAGACGGAGAAGGCTTCCCTTCAGAAACGAAGGAATCCGGCCTGCAGAATGAACGTGGATCACAGAAAGTTTTCAGTGTGCTGAGTTATAAACTAGAAAGTATAAATTTCCAGAAAAGTGCAGTCGATATGCAAATGTCAAAAGAGTTATTTTCGTGTCTAGTCTATTTCTGTCTGAAAGATGTAAACAAACCTGTGACTGTTGTGGGAAGAGTCTCAGACAGCTCTTCACATGTCTCAAAAAGCTTCCTGTAGCCACCAGCTGGGTGTTCAAATCTGTTAGCAAAAAAAAAAAGAAAAACAAAAGAGCAAAGACATCAAGAAACACTGCCAAAGAAATTATTGCCGATGGGTTTTCAGCAGGTTAAAATTATATATCTTTCAGCTTTAAGTAATTTTAGGATTTCTGATGACTCGTTTTTGGTCAGAAACCCAACCTGCTCCTGACTACCTAATCCTGTGAAAAACACCACAGGATTAGGTTAAAGATTTCTCTACCAAAAGTCGAAATAATTAATTGCATTAATTTCCAAAAAGTACTGAAACAAACATCACAGTTTTCACCTAACAAATCTCTTTAGTTCATTTACTAAAAAAAAAATACTACCCTGGTTGTCATTCAATGTAATAAGAAATATGAGATACAATTGAATTCATTAGAAACTGACCGGCTGACCATGGTTCCTTTTTGCTGTTGAATATAAAACAAAAAGCAAACTGTAAGAAAAGCCTGTGGTCACTGGTTTAGTAACTGGAAGCCTCTGATCTCCCACTGGATTTGAGGTATTTATTCATCTGGGCCTCCTCGGAGTCAATCTACGCAATCAGCGCTGTAAAGCTTTGTCCCAGCCAATCATGTCACATGGGGAACAAGTATCCCATTGTGCCAATATCCTCTTTTGGGTGACCCAATGGCTACACCTCTCAACCTGGATTTATTGCAGAGAATATGCACTGCAAAAAGTGATGCTTGGCAAGAGAGTTGCGCTTGTGTGTTGGATTTCTTTTTCTTTCTATTTTTAACTGTTCTGATTTATGTGTTAAGATAAAATTATGCTGAGTCACAGACAGTTTATTTTAGCACTCATGCAACATGTAGGTCAACTACCCATTATGAAGAAATATCAAGAGTAGGAACTTTGATCCACATAACACTGGTTTTGCACATTGTGTGAAATAAAGACAAACACCTTTCTCATCTAAACTGCAGCTTTTATCCCAAGTGCAGTCCGTATTAGTGCCAAAACGTTTATTTACTACACTTTCACTATTTTAATTATGTATGTATGTATATATATATATATTTGTAATTTCAAGTATACATAGGGTAAGTAGACGCTAGGTGCTGCTAATCAAATGAACTCTAAATGATCATCAGTAATCTGTGAGCATCTCTGTTAAAGGTTTTGGCAGTTTGCAAGTGTGGAGCATTGAGATGTGTTAACACAATGCCACAATTTTCCCAGGAGTGGACCCCAAGGTCAGACTGTGTGCCTCAGTTAGCATGTTAAATGTTAAAGTTCATGGCAGTATAAGACCGTTTGGAAGCAGTAAAAAGAACATGGTAGCACAGTTTAGTTCAGTGTCCTCTGAACAAACCATAAAACTCCTGGAATGCTGTCCCGTATATCATCTCAAACACCTCATACTAACCGTGTAGCACAGCGGTGGAGGGGTGCTGATTTTGGCTGTTTTGCAGTCACAGGACTTGGGCAGCTTTCATCACTGAGTTGACCATGAACTTCTCTGTATATCAAAGTGTTCTACAGTCAAATGTGAGGCCATCTGTTCAAAAGCTAAACCTTGTCCAAAACTGGGTCATGCAACAGTATAATAATCTGAAGCCCAGCAGCAAATCTACAACAGAATGGCTGAAAAAAAGATGTTGTAGTGGTCCAGTCAAAGTCCAGACCTTGACCTGAGTGAAATTTTTGTGGCAGGACCTTTAGAGAGCTGCCCACAAACCTCAATGAACTGAAGCAACGTTGTAAAGAAGAGTGGCGTAAAATTCCTCCACAACAGTGTGAAAAACTGATAATGTCGCACAGAGAACAATTACTTGCTGCTAAAGGTGATTCTACAAGCTACTGAACTATATGGTGTAGTTACGTAGTCTCATCCCAGGACTGCAGTCAGTAGTCAGTATGTGGGGAAAACAAACAGGTAATTTTGACCCAGAAATGAAATAAATGAGATAAACTCACTGCTATCTGCACTTTAACACTATTTTTTTCCTTTTTGGACATTAGTACTAAATAAAAATAAGAAATGTTTTCAGTTAAACCTCACTGCCATCATTAGGTGGGATTGTACAATGACTGTTATACAAAATGCTACTTGGATGAAATGTGGCCAGTTGTTCTTTGCTCTGAGCACAAAATGCCTTAACTTGCTTGTCTCAGCGCCGCGATAATCCAGGTGAAAAGGATTATCCTGAAGACAAACGCTGTATTGTTCCTCCTGGGGGAAAAAACATCGTTAGGAGAGAGTTGTGTCACTGCTGTGTGACGTAGCGGCCTCAGCCAACACATGAACTGAATGAATGGGAAACGCAAAACATTGTTGTGATAATCTCTCGGGAAAGAAACAAAGCATCTCTGAGTTCTACGGTGATAATCGCAGCTTTAAGGCCATCAAATATAAATATAATCAGCACCCAAAACAGTGAGTATAAGAAACAAACAGCTGATTAGACCACAAACAAGTCAAGTAAATGCAAAGAAACAAAGAACAAAGAACACCTTTTAACCTCCGTCAGTCTGCAGACTGCTTTACGATGTTTGCACAGAGCATCAAAATGGACTAATATCGAGCACACTACAGCAAAGATTAGAGATTTTTTGAGGATTGATGCCTTAGAGCATGCAGTCACAGTGAAGCAGCTTAATCTCTGCGATCACAAGCAGCAAAGGGTCTTTGATGATATCGCCAATACAAATGAGACAGTACTCGTCTTTGAACTGAAAAACAGGTGGTAGACTGTTCATTATAATTTCAGCCTAATGAGACTCTGGGCTTGAAAAGAGATCTTTTAGTGTATGATGTTGCTGCACCTTATTTTATCCAGGCAACAGAGTGGATCGATGCTGAGAAGCTGGTCGGTTTTAAAAAGAGTTTTTAAAACAGAGCCTTTTTAGGATGTGATTGCATTTCATTGTGAAAATATAAAAAAGATACACTGGATGAGCTTTGGAAAGAGTCGATGCAGCTGATAACTATGATTTGTTACTGCAAATGTGTTCATGCTGATACAGCTGCAGTGTCTGCAATAATTTAACTTACCAAATCCAAAGTGCGCTCATTCAGCTGTTAACACCGGAAGTCTTTAAACGAGATCTCACAGCTAAAAAAAACTGTTAGAAACGCAATATGGCCTCAGGGAGGATCTGCGACAGTAATTTGGCTTCATATTTTTTCTTTTTTGTATTTTAAATTTAATGATTTTGTAAGAAAAGAAAGAGTAAGATAATGTTTCAAAATCAAAACCAGATCAGTGAGATTTTAGAATAAGTCACGAGACTGCAAGTATGACTTAGATCTGGAGTTTTTCATTTTTGAGGAAGTTGTAAGCTTTGGAACAAAATAGTTTCAGCTTCATTGAAAAAACAATGTTACTTTTCCCTCCTCTGGCTCTCAGCTACATCCCCCCCGGTGGCGTTTGTTCAGATGTCAAGTCTGCAGGTTATTATCACCAATCAGATCCATCTCCAGACAACTTCACCAACTTCTTCCACTTGCTGAGGCCATTTAAACCACGCAGTCTACTGAAAGTCAGTAAACATAGTCTAAAATATCTGCTTTAGATTAAACTCATGAGTGAAACAAGTCGTCACACCACTCCCACTTTTATATTTTCTTCCATCTAGATAGTAATGACTGCAAGGTGAGGATCACCATCTTTAATTTCTCGAGTTCATGTAACAAAAGCCAGGAGCTGCGACTGACAGAGATGAAACATGTCCACAATCTCATGGATTACTGACTACCTGACAGGTAGGCTGCAGTATGTGAGACTGTCTGTTTTATTGATGGGCAGTACATGCCACCTACAGAAATACTCTGACTGATTGTGGAGTGGATGGATCTATTAGTGATGAGCAGGAAAAAGAGTACAGAGCACAAGTTGATGATTTTGTTGAGAGTTCTGGGAGGAATCATCTGCTTCAAATCCGGGGTGGCTGTAGCTCAGGTGGCAGAGCAGGTCAGCCACTAATCAGAAGGTTGGTGGTTCGATCCCAGGCTGTCTCCTGGCTGCATGCCAAATATCCTTGGGCAAGATACTACCGTAACCCCATGTTTGCCTACTGGTGGTCAAAGGGCCCGGTGGCGCCAGTGTCCGGCGGCCTTGCCTCTGTCAGTGTGCCCCAGGGCAGCTGTGGCTACAATGTAGCTTGCCATCACCAGTGTGTGTGTGAATGACTGAATGTAGTGTGAAGCGCTTTGGGGTCCTTAGGGACTAGAAAATTGCCATACAAATGCAGGCCATTTACCATTTCTAAATGTGAAATGGAACAGAGCGATGGTGTTTGACTTCAGAACAAAGAGACATGTCCCACGACAAACACGGGTCAAGATGTTGATGTGGTGGATGAGTACCTGACGACAAGAGGATGAATTTGAAGACTGACACAGAGGCTGTGAAAAAAAAGTGGATGAGCAGCCTCTTTTTCCCATGAAACTGAAATCCTTCAATGTGTGCTCAAGGTTTTCTATCACTCAGTTGTAGTGAGCACATTGTACTTTGCTGTGTTCTGCAGGGGGAAGCAGCATCTGAGCTGGAGACACCAGCAGACTGGATAACCTGAAGAGGAAGACAGGCTCTGTGATTTCTTGCAAACTGGACCCTTTTGAAACTTTGGCCGGTGTTGTGCCAAAAAGTGATTGTCTGCCAAAAACTGATTTCCAGTGTTTCTGTGTATTTTTTATGTGTAATATCTTTACGTATGTTCGTAAATAGACTTCGGTGAACAGGGGATACAAAGGGGTTACATAAAGAATTAAAAAATTATCTGTTTTTTAAGTATCTTTACAACTTGTACTTACATTATAACCAATCCGGTCCTTTATCCCCACTTAAAATATTTTTACAGAACTATTGTAATATTTGCTGCCATTTCTGCTGTCCTGTTGGGCAACTTACTCTTACAAAATACATTTTTAATGTTAATGAGATTTTTTTTTACTGCATAAATAAAGCTTATATAAAAGTCGCTGCCAAAAACTGATTGCGGCTTGTATCTTGCTACACGAATGTTGTTTGTGGCTCAAGATGACTTTATGTCATCCATAAGGGATGCATTTGACATATGTTTAACATATTATAGCCCAACAAGTTACTTATACCACTTTAAATATGAGCAATCGCTTTTTGGCAAATACCGGAAATCAGTTTTTGGCAGACAATCACTTTTTGGCACAACACCGGCAACAGCTTACTATACAGTAGGGCTGGGTATCGTCACTGATTTCTAGAATCGATTCAATTCCGATTCACAAGGTCCCGAATCGATTCGATCCACGATTCGATTTAATTCGATTCGATTCGATTTAAATCTGGGATATTTTGACAGTCAGAAATATTATAATTCAGATCAGTACATTTACATATTTTTGTATCAATAAAAAGGAAGCTGACACACGCAAGACTTTATCAAAGGTGTGAGCGTCACAGCAGATACCTTTGTGTCAAAGTAGCTGAAGATAAAACACAGAAAAACATGAAGGTGATTTTCCTGGCCTGGGATTTTATAAAAATATTCTGCAGTACATCAAAAACGAAAGAAAACCATTAATCAACATATGAACATTACCTCTGAAGTTACAGCGGTTTTATTAGAGACATGGTTAAGCGTTTTGCATTTTGAATAATTTTAAAAAGTTTAAATTTGTTCAGTATTGAACAGCAGAAATGAGGTTTTCTTTTCGGAAGAATGTAAAAGGGAAAAAAACAGCGGCTGACAGCCTGTAAACAACAGTAGACTTGTGCGTAACAAGCAAGCGAATAATGAAGAAAGGGAAACTGTTCTTGAAGTACAGAGAGAGAGAGAGAGAGAGAGAGAGAGAGAGAGAGAGAGAGAGAGAGAGAGAGAGAGAGAGAGAGAGAGAGAGAGAGAGAGAGAGAGAGAGAGAGAGAGAGAGAGAGAGAGAGAGAGAGAGAGCTGTGCATCGCGGTGGAAGCAAAACAGTAAAAGTCAGAGTGAATACATGGTTCGGTCAATATTGTTTGGAGAGAGATCAAACTAACAGCTTTAGAATCGGCGCATAAAGGGCGTGAACACAAAGCTTGGACCCGCCGACACATCGGGTGAGAAAGGCGACATCTCACTGATTCTGATCCGCGGGTCGCGCTGTGTGTTTAAGTCTATGTGCAGAATCCGTGTTCCTGCTCTCATTTACTGTCTTAACTGTTTGGTGGTTCTTGAAATTTTGTGAGATGTCACCAGAGATTCTGGCATTTCGGGCAAAATAAATTTATATTAAAAAAAATCGATTCAGGATTTTAATGAATCGATTTTACGTTATCCAAGCCAGAATCGATTTTAATCGATGAATCGATTATAAAAACCCACCCCTACTATACAGGTCAACTCCGCTAGCAAGAAGATCGAGGGAGACGTAGGAAACTGCTTTACCGAACCTTTATTTCTCCTCCAAGGTACGAACACCGCGTACAGTGGGCTGAAACAGTTTACTCACAGCGGGCATCGCCGATACAACTCTGGCTGTCGAGGGAGTTATTATATTCCTTTTATTTACTTTCTCTTCGTCTCTTCTGTAGTTAACCGTTACTCTTCCTTTTTCCTTCTTTTTTTGCTCTCCGCCCCGCACACATTTCCCATCAGGCTCATCCTTAAAGGGCCACGCCTGTAACAGGTGTAAAGCACGCTGCCACTGGATTCTAGATCAGTGGAGACATGTTCTCTGTCGTGACGAATCACGCTTCTCCATCTAGCAATCTGATGGCCGAGTATGGGTTTGGAGGCTGCAAGGAGAACTGTACTTGTCTAAATGCACTGTGCAAAAACTAAAATTAGGTGGAGGGGGCATTAGGGTCTAGGGTTGTTTTTCTGGAGATTTGGTCAATCTTCATCATACAATGAAGTATTACATGCTCCCAACTTTGTGGGAACGGTTTGGGGATGGCCCCTTCCTCTTCCAATATGAGTGTGCACCAGTGCTCAAAGCTAGATCCATAAAGACATGGATGAGGAAGTTTGGTGTGAGGAACTTGACTGGCCTGCACCTGGCCTCAACCAGAACAAAACACCTTTGGGATGAATTATGCGTGTGAAGGCAGATGAAGGCAAGATAGATTGATAGTAGAGCTGGGCGATATGAGATTTTTTCATATCACGATATGTTTTTTTCATTTCAGGCGATAACGATATCTATCACGATATAAGCCAAATAACTATATTTGTAAGATTTAAATGTGCCGTTGCTCACAAGTAAAATGTGAAATAATCAGCAGCTTGTTTTTATTTAAATATTTATTTCCCATAATAAGTTCAACAGGGTAGATGTACTTAAGGAACATGAGACTTTTTCAGATAGATAAAGGCAAATATTGCAAACTACACAAAAGGCAGCCGCTAAAGCGTTTAAGTTTCAAAATAGAACAAACGAAACAGACTAAATTGTCAATTCCACTTAGAAACAAAATATAAATTCTAAAAATAAATCTTAGTTTGTTTTACAGAAGAACAGACAAAACTGACTAACTTTTGTCAATATCAAATAAACTGAGAACTAAAAGGAAATTCTCAATCTCTCCTTGTTGTATAGCTTAGCTTTTCAAACAGTTTTAACAGTTACTTTAGTCTGACAAAAGCCGAATGACGAATTAGCGCTTCCAGTCAGAGACTGAGGCTACGTCCACACGTACACGGGTATTTTTGAAAACGGAGATTTTCCGTTTTCGTTTTAAAAAATAATCCCGTCTACACATAAAGGCAGAAATGAAGGAAAACGCTGCTATGAACATGCCAAAGCAGCAGGTGGCGCTAGATTCCTAACCGTGCAGAAATGTTGGCCAATCAGAAGTCTAGAAGCCTCGGTGGGAAAAAGTAAACAAAGCTGGGGCATAGAAGCAGAACCGAGTCGTATGTGTGGACGGACAGTAACTGTGTGTATATGTAAGCATTTAAACACTGCAGAGAGTAGAATTAACAGTATTGTAGAAATTCATTTCACCGAAACAATAACGTGGCGCACAGTGTGACGCATGCACCAGTTTATTGTATTTCCAGACTTGCTTTCGGCACATTTACAGTGCACGCTACTCTGTTTTTTGTCAGACTTGAAATAGCCGAAATACCTTCACACTACGGAACTTCTATGGCTCTTCCGTTCGACAATCTCTCCGGCATTGCAACCATCATCTGTTTTCTCTTCGGTCACGCTCGGTTGATTTTTCTAGTCGGCACACTCATTTCCTCCATTACGCGCTGGCTCCATTACCCGCTGGCTGTTTCCCAAACAAACACACGTGTGGCTTGGCACTTGTGCTGTACGTAACAAGTCACGCGACGTGACGCTGCGGCTGTGATTGGTTCGGCTCTGCGCTACTTAATTTGGATTGGCTGACCTTTTTTTTTTTTTTTTTAAAGAGGACAAGAGCGGCGAGGTCTATCGCGATAGCTTAATTTCTCTATCGAGTAAAAGTTATATCGCGATACATATCGTTATCGTTCTATCGCCCAGCTCTAATTGATAGATATTATTATTCAACTTTATTCCACATTGAATGGCAATCATATTCCCAGTTAAACGCAATAAATCCTTTTAGAAATGTCATAAAGGGATGGCTTTTTCTAAATAGCTTTAGTTGACCAGACTGGATTAATTCATGTTGGTTGGTTGAAAAGCTATGCTTAAGTAGTTTCCCCAAAACTTCTCATCAATACTGAATGAGGCGCTTTGGCCACGTCTTGTATGTAAAAATGAAAATAAAGGGCGCCCTCTGCTGGTAATTAATTGCAGGTCAAAAGTATTTCTACATAGTACAAACCTTGTAGTACGCTTCTTTAAAGGACGGTCGATTTATTCCATGAAGGTAAAGTAGCCTCCAGACTTGATGATGTGCTGTTTTAATAATTTACTTTAAAACCGCCAGTTTCGCTACACGCATGCGCATTTCAATCCATAATTACCCAAGATGGCGGCGAAACGCTACAGTTTGCTGTAGTCGCTAGTTAGCGCATACCCAGAAAGAAAAAATTACCAAACAAACCCAAAATTGGTTTTGTAACCAGCGGATAGACGGTAGTGTGGTTTAATACTAGCAGTTGGCGGTTGTGTTACAAAGGTTTTAAGTCGGGAAAATGAGCTACACAACGAAGGTGGTGCAGGTGACGAACGTGTCGCCGAGCACAACGTCGGAGCAGATGAGGACACTGTTCGGTTTTCTGGGAACCATCGAAGAGCTGAAGTTATTTCCGCCAGAGTAAGTTAAATAATTGTCTGTGGGCTTATTAGCGGCTTTAATAATGTAGTCACAGGCTGTTTGGTCGTGTTTCCTAGTAGACTCGGTAGACTGGTTAGCATGCACGCGTAGGTCCATGCTAACCAGTGACCTGGCCCGCAGTCTTTTATAATGTCTTTGTCTGGCCTCATGAACCACGCGTTAATCCTATTTATGTCTTTGATAGTCTGCTTATTTCCTAAACAGGGATAAAAACGTGTATTTAGGCTTAATATGTCCCCCTCGGTGTTTATTTGGGTCTTAATGTTACCGTAGTGTCTTGTTTTTCAAAGTATGTAAAGTCTCTTTTTATCAATGAGAGGAAATGCAGCAAAAGTGATTAATAATTAATATAAACACGCCCAAGTCGAGCTTGTGAGGAAGGGAAAAATTAGTTGTATTAACTTTAACGGTCTCTCCGATGTTTTGTTAGGGTTAGGATAACTCTACCCCTCCTTTCCCCAGTCGTTTTTATTATAATTGAGTCTTTCCAACAGTCCACAGTAAATTTTCTTCTAAAGTATACAGTCAGGGCCTGGGTACTTGTATTTATTTCTGTTTAAAGTGTATGTTATAAATCTGCTTTAAACTCTGTCTGCATATATTTGTTGTGTGTCAAATCCACACTTAAGTGACTAACACAGCATGTGGGTGCCACTGGACCACATCAGGTTGTCAGAACATTTTTCTCCAGCTGCTCCCTTTAGGGATCCACAGCTGACCATCTGCCTCAATCTCACCCTATCCCTAGCATCCTCCTCTGTCACACCAATCCTCTGCATGTCCTCCTTCACTACATCCATGAACTCCCTCTCTGGTTTCCCAATTTTCTTCCTGCCTGTTAACCCCATATTCAACATCCTTTGTCTAATATATCCACTGTCCCTCCTCTGGATGTGTCCAAATCATCTAATCCTTTTTTCCATGTGCTGTCCCTCTGATGTACTCATTTCTGATTTTGTCCATCCTGCTCACTCAAAGTCAAAGTCTTAACATCTTAGCGTCAGCCTCCTGTCTATTTGTCAGTGCCACTGTATTTAAACCATACATCATAGCAGGTCTCGCTACAGTTTATGTACTCTTTCTTTCACACTCGCCACCATCCTTCTGTCACAAATCACCCTGACATTTGTCTCGATCCACTCCACCCTGCTCCAATCTTTTCTCCACCTCACTTGTGAACCGTTGATTTGGACGGTTGATACCAGGCATTTATACTCCTCTACCTTTGCTATTGCTGCTCCTTGCATTTTCAGTGTTACATCGGGATGTCAAAAGAGGCTGAAGAAAGCAATGTTTAGATTTTGTAAAAATGTTTTTTATTGCAGTTTATTCACGTCATTCTTCTTTACCACTTCTATAGTGATTCGCCGATGCCGGTGACATCCCGGGTGTGCTTTGTGAAGTTCCAGGAGCCAGAGTCTGTTGGTGTGTCTCAGCATCTGACTAACACGGTGTTTGTGGACAGAGCGCTGATAGTGGTCCCGTTTGCTGAAGGTTTGTATAAAAGCTCATTGTTGAATGAATTGTGATGGTGCAAGACTGTAAAAAGGTTGTTGTTGGTTTTTCCCGTCTCCTGTGAATTCACCCTGGCATGCTTATGAGCTTTGTAAGATAATTTTGAATGAAAGTGGTATTGCCATTCTCCTCCCATGGCTCGTGTGTTTAAAGCAGACTTCTGCTGTCAGATTTGTGGTGAACTGTTTTAGCGCATTGCACATCTGTTTTAGCACAACAGCCCTTAAACAGATCTTTGTTACCTGGAGTTAAGTTGTTCGGGATATAGTGAGGTGTTTGTCTCTGACTAAAACAGTAATGTGCTCTGCGCTCAGAAAGTTCAGTGTACCAAACTCTGCTTTACACACCAGGACACGGACATCTGTGGGCACCACAGGCACGTCAAAGTTCAGAAGTGATGTACTTGAAATGCTTAACCAAATGCATTTTTATTCTCACCATATATTGGACTACCCCCTGTTAAACTTCTCTCTGTTATTTGTGTGTGTATGTGTGTGTGTGTGTATGTGTGTGTGTGTAATTTTTGTAGTGAAGAAGGCAAAAGCAGCCCCCTCGTTGATGGCTGAAAGTGGTCCTCTGCCTGCCAACAGGGAATTGTAGACATTTGCAAAGGCCAGCAAGCATACAAGCCCCACCACTCTCTCTCTCTTCTCATTTTGTCTCCTTTTTTTTCTTTCTCTGCCTTATCTTTTTCTTTCCTTCTGTCTAAATTGTCTTTCCCAGGTGGTTTTGAGAATAAAGTTCAGATTTCTAGGGCATAACCTGAAACTGTGCAAATTCTGCACTATTTAACGACACTTTTGAGGGCTGCTTGGTCAAGTGTTTTATGGTTAAGAAACGGTTCCTTTGCAGATAAGGCTGCCTGTATTCATCACTTTTTAATGTCAACAAATCCCATGAAAACACAGAGGCCATTCAAGTCCACAGACTAGTAAATGCTTGTTTGTTCATTAGGGTAATTGCAGCTGATGCAGTTTATTTAGAGTCGGTGCCTCAGGCACCATCATGCTCTTTTAAAAGCTCACTAGCATACGCAAACAGATTTTAAACAACAGCTGGAAGTAGTCCCCAGCAGATGGACAGTTGTTTGAATAACACCACAGTACTTTACGTTTACTGTATGTTTTTAAAGAAACCACTTCGCCTTCTATAGAAGTCAGACAATATATTTCTGAAAGTTTTACACCTGATCAGCTGGAAATCTGTGTCGGAAATCTATGCTATCACATGATGTTATGATAACATAATGAAATACAGCCGCAAGTACGGCAGTTGGTCTGTTCAGCACCGCCGATTCCTCCTGTGCATTTCAGAAGTTGGAGGGAAAATATGTTTGCATGTGATTTAATAATGACCTAAACAAAGAACAGAGACCCAGGAGGGGGAAAAGATCCCCGAATTTTACACTTTTATATCAGCTGGGACTGCATGTAAAACACGGGGACATGATTACACAGTAATTTACACATAATGCTACAGCACTAGCATAAATGCTGGTAACGCAACCACTTGTGTAGGTTGTGTTGTAGCCCCACAGAAGTCTAAATCAGGCATGAGATGGTATTCACTAGATTTGTGGACAGTAACAAGAATATTTCCAGCCTCATCCTTTTTTAAAATGGCTTTAAAAAACATCAACTTGGGAGTGACACCAGTTATTTGGCTCTGGTGCAATAATTGTATATGTCAGGGGTCTGGGTTATTTTTTAGTTAATACAGAAACACACTAATGCCAAAGTAGCCTACTCTGCACAGAGTAGATTTAAAACATTTTTTTTAACCTCACGATGTAATTTCAGACTTGACAAGGGGAAAACTAGTCAGTGATTTAATAAATACATGGAACTAAAACTCTCTGGTATAAATCCTCTGAGATAGGCGACCGACATGACGTAGTGTTGGTCCAGTATCCTCTTTAACAGTGGTTTTCTTTTGTTGTTGTGTTTTACAGTTCTTTTTCCTGGCTCAGCCAGTCCTGTATACCAGGCCCTGCTGAAAATACCATCCAACCGTTTTGTCTCCTGCAGCATTTTCTCTCTCCAGTGTGCTCTTGTGTTTAAGTGTTGTGTGTCTGTATTTAGGTGATGTCTCTTTGTGAATGGATTAAGTGTGAGATGATGATGATGATGAGCTATTTAAAAGATAAAATTGGAGGTATTTTGCATTTTAAAATAAACAGCCCACCATCCTCTGTCCAGGTTTGGTTAATTGATGCAGTGACAGGTAAGGATACTGAGATAATGATGCAGGCAGCATCTAGCCTGAATTTTGTTATTGCCATTTAGCATATAAACTACTTAATTCTCTGAAATGTGTTTGTGGTGAGTAGACGCTGATGGTTTGCATAGTGTTCTTGCCGAATCCCTAAAATTCTCTCTGTTGTGTGTGTATCTCAATTTTTCTCTGTGTGCTTTTAGTAGCGAAGCCGCCAACGTGAATCGCTTGTTTCAGTAAACGTCAAAAATGAAAATTGAGGGCACACCGAACTGGAGAAGCAGCTGTGCTTGCTAACGTTTGGTTCATGACTTAAAAAACACATTCAGGTGATCTATTCTTGGCAGTGTTCATTGGAGTAGTGTGATTTATTCCAGCAATAGTTAAGTCACTGCAATGATTATGTTGAATTAAGGGAACTCTTCTCTGATGTATGAGGTAAACATGTGAAGAAATGTGAACACTTTTCTTTTTTTTTTTTCTTCTCCAAAATGTCTTCTCTGTAGTGTGTGTGTGTGTGTGTGTGTGTGTGAGTGTGAGAAACCTTTCTTCTCTCCTAATGCCTTTTTCTTTATCCCTGTAGGATCTATTCCAGATGAGGCTAAAGCTTTGTCACTGCTGGCGCCAGCAAATGCTGTTGCAGGAATTCTGCCAGGGGGAGGCCTTCTTCCGATGCCTAATCCCATCCCCAATCCACCTGTAAGACCTCACTGTTTAACTGTGTTGGATGTTACATGGTGACATAACCAAAAGTCTTAACATTTTTGCTCTGACATGACAAAATGTAACTTGAAGCCTTTTTTTGAAAAAGTAATTATGCATTTAAAGACATACAGAAGCAGAGTGTAAGATAACATAAAAATACGACTCACAGATAAACTGGCTTTTGTTTATTTTTGTTTTAAAGTTGGATCATTTCAAAGTCCATCTGGTAGTTTGTATAGTTCTTTAAATCTGTTTTTTCTCCCTGTGTTGTATTTCTGTTTTTTTGGTTATTTGTAGGATTGTGGTAATGCAAAATTGTATTGTGCTCATTCACATCCTTTTAGTATAAATAGTTTGAAGCAGTCAGTCATGTTGCCGAGTTACAGGTCTCTTGCCAAGTTGTGACCAAGTAGTATCCTGTCTATGGTTTTCCTTCATCCACTCGCATATCCATCAGTTACTCCTTCGGCTCTGCCATGTTTCTGTCATTTCAAGTCGAAAGCGTATATCAGCATCGGTTAATGTACAGCGTGTCTGCTTACATCACATCTTTACATGCCTCGCTGGCCATTTACTAATGAGAGAAATTAGTCTCCTGCACATAAACAGTGATTTTTAGCCCAGTGTATCAGATAGCACCAATATAATTACATAAACACTTGTTAGGTGTTCGTATCTGGATATTCTTGGCCTGACATAAATTTGTTTATTCCAGCTTGCGAACCCCTTTGGTGCACCCAATATAGACGCAATGGCAGCGTTTGGATTCCCCGGAGCTGGTATGAATCCCCAGGTGAGAGGTTTTCTGAAATGGCAGTGAACGAAGTTGATGTTGAATGTTTTGAACTGACAGTCTTTATCCTCCCGTTTCCACACAGGCTGCTGATCAGCTGTTGAAATTGATGACGGATCCAAAGTAAGTCTCTTTAAAGCTTCTTCTTTGAATGCTGTGCATTAGGGTTTTTTTTTTTTTTTTTTTTGTTGTTATTTTTCCCAGGCACTGTAGAACAACTGAGGCACAGGAAAGAAGCAGTTGTTTGGTGTTTTGTAGTAATGAGTCAACTAATTAATATTTATTTGTTTAGACTGAATCCCCTGGCGGCTGGAATAAACCTGAATGCTGGGCTGAAGGCTGACGCAGCTAATAAAGAAATCGAAGAGGCAATGAAGAGAGTCAGAGAGGCCCAGTCGCTCATTTCTGCTGCTATCGAACCCGGACGTGAGTACATTAAAGTTCAGAAGATCTTGTTGCTAGGATGTTGGCTTTGCGGTATAAAACAGTGTCTGGATTGTCTGCACTGCTGTCAGTACAAACACTTATTAGGTCAGCTTACTTCCTCAGATGATTTCCTTGGCAGGTTTTCATGTTTGCAAATAGTTTGTTTTTGCTTTTGTTTTCAGTGTTAAGAAAAAACGTTTGTTAACCCTTTAAAACCGGACGGAGCAGCACGCTCCGTTTTGCGTAACTATTCTTAAATCCCTGTAGAACCGGAACCACGTAAGCTAGCAATAATTTTTTTTGCACATGAAACCGGAGGAGTTGTACGTACTTCTTATGCTATCAGCTCGTCCTAGATTACGGTTTCCTTCCACATATAGTTTTGCAAAAAACAGCATAAAAAGCACTTGCAGCAACAAAAACATAATATTCCAGAAACACGCTTTGCCAATTCGATCAGCTGTTCATAACACTTCCTACGTTGGAATAGACGTCAGCGCGAACTATCGTATGTCCGCCATTACCTGGCTGAAACCGGAAGTGGCATCTTTTTTTTTTTTTTTTTTACCATTTCCTCTTTTTTGTTTTTTACCTTCGGGGCCTTATATGCCTATACTGGTGTTTTTAAAAGTCATGTTTGACTTCATGCTTTTCTGAATAGTTTCTGGGATGCTTAGAACTCAAATTGCACTGCTGGAAATGGTTTATTTTGATGCACATGCTGTTTTCTTTGCAAATTTGCATTATAATATTTATTTTTGTTTTTCCAGCAGTATATAAAAATTGGTGTATCTCAAAAATAAAACTATGAAGACACTCAAAAAAACAAACAAACAATTTTCAATTTTTTGTAGTTTATTGCACTTTTTTGCAATTTATGTAGTTATTATAGACTTAATGCTTACATCTCATTAAAATTTGGGCTATAACGGTTGTATTGATGTATAGCAACTTGAAATGCTCTCAAAAATGGCACTACAGCATGTAAAAATATAAAGATAACTCTGGCGGACTTGGTTCTATGGTAGGTCTTAAAGGATAAAACACAGAGTACTGGAACTTGACCTGTATTTCATTTTCCTGACGTGCAGATAAGGAGACAAAGAAGAAGCGCTCTCGGTCCAGGTCCAGATCCAGAAGGAGGAGGTCCCGATCGCATTCAAGACACAGGTGATTTACTAAAACTTATCATCTGCAGAGCTGAGATGAGGAAACTTTGTATTGTTTGTTTTCACATGAACAGCAAAGTTAAATGTTGTGAATGAATGGTTTCAGGCGAACCAGAAGCAGGTCGAGGCGCAGATCCAGATCGAGAAGCAGAAGACGCTCCAAAAGCCCGCGCAAGAGACACACCCACTCTAGAGAGAGAGGGAGGAGATCTCCCAGCAGATCCAGGTGTGCTAACTGTGTAAAAACCTGTCCTCGAACCTGTACTCTGAGGTCTGCAGCTGGGAAACCTGAGATCTAAATCTATATGCATGTTTTCTTTTTATCTACAGAGAGCGAAAGAAAGAAGATGCAGGGAGAAGGAAATCCAAAACACCACCCAAAAGCTACAGCACAGCGAGGAGGTCACGCAGTGTGAGCCGGTGAGTACAGCCAAGGTCTTCAGCTGACAAGTGCTTGAATTCTATTCTGGTAAAGACCTTTTAATATTAAGAGAATTTAATGACTGTTCTATGGTCAGATTTACCAAAGTACAAAATCAACAGGAACAGAATAGTTAAACGTACGTTTTTAAGTATAGTACTTCCCTAATCACGATAAAGCTGCTAATGCTTTAACAGGAAATAAGATTTAATGCATATGACAGTTATTAATGAAATACTAGATTTTTGGTTTTCAGTCAAATGTATTTATTTCAGCTGCTTCTAATATCCTGCGTATGTGCAAAACTTAAATTATTTTGTTCTGTTTGCAGGAGACGCAGGAAAAGTCGCAGCGCCAGCCGTTCTCCTAAGAAGTCTCCTAAAAGGAAAAATTCCCCGTCTCCATCTCCTCGAAGGTTGTCTGATGTGTTTAATACCTTCTGGCTGCACTGAATGTGTATTTTAAGTTTCTCCTGAATGATTTTTTTTTTTTTTTTAAAGGAGAAGTAAACATATATCCATTACTAATCTTATTCTGGACTTTTCACTTTCCATCCTGTTCAGACACAAAAAAGAGAAGAAGAGGGAGAAGGAAAGGGACCGGGACCGTAGGAGCGATAAAGAGCGCGGCCGTGAAGAACGGGAGCGCTCCAGCAGCAAGAAAAAGAAGAGTAAAGACAAAGAAAGGGAACGTGACCGGAAATCAGATGCAGAGAAAGATGTTAAGGTTGGTGTGTTGTGGTTTTGGACCCTGTGAGCATCACTCTTCTAATGTTAGCCAGTCGGAGGGAGTTTGTACTTTTTTACTTTTTTTTTTCGAGGTGTCTCATGCATCGGCTTCTTTTCCCAGATCACCAGAGACTACGATGAGGAAGAGCAAGGATACGACAGCGAGAAGGAGCGAGGCGACAGGAAGGACTCGGACGATTCTGCTTTGTCTCCTCGGTCGGTAGAAGGTAATGGCACAGCACGTTCCGCGAAGCAGGCCAAAGTTAACGGTGCCGATGATCGCCACGAAGAGGACATGGACGTCAGTGACTGACTCGTCCGTCCCGTCCTTTCCCACATTCTCCCTCCATGTTGGTTGTGAAAAAGCTACATCTTTCCCCCCTTCCTACTGGGCTGAATCTGAAAATGTGAATTGTTTGAAATGTATCAGTTTCTGTCACAGGAGGGAAGCGTGCCCTTTTGCAAATGTTTGATGCTAAAAATCGTCTGCCCTGACATTTTTCTCGGTTTGTCACATTTACTGTAAGTGGTCTTTCTGCTCTTTGCTGCTACAGATGTAATAGATTACAACTGGAAGTAGGCTTGCTTTGCGTTTCTTTAGCTTGTGTTACCAGATTTCTTTTTTTATTTGTCTTTACATATGAACCTTTTTCATTTCTGTTGTGTGGGGTGGTGTGATGCACGGGTCTCTTGTCTTCACCAAAAATGCAAGCTTCTTAGCTTAGCTTCTTGTTATCTGAGAGTACTGATTGTTTTATCAAGGATTTCTTTTATATATTAAAGCTTATTTAAAGAGCTAAGACTGTGAAAATTTATAACTTCCACCTCAGGTTGGGGGGGCTAATGATACAGATATGAAAATCCTCACATCTGGTTTAAAAACACTTAAATCACAGACATGGTTCAGCTGTTTGATCACAGAGACAATTTTGCCTTCAAACTAGTCAAAGGCAGATGCGCCTAAATTAGTAATGCTAACCTTTGGCATCACGTAGGTCCAGTGCAGCAATACTACATAAAGTCTTTATTGGCATAAAACTAATGCTGATGGAGGATTTCTAAACATAAATTTTCCAGTTCAGTTAGATCATTTTACATGTGGGCCACATATAGCCCACTTTGATGTGACGTGGGCAGGACCATTTAAATAAAGTTGTGTAATTATAAATTTAGAACATATGGTTTTCATGAATTCACAGAAAATGCTTGTGTACTTCGGTGTCGTGGCTTGATCAACAGGAAAAGCGGTAAAACCGATGATAAGACAGGTAAAAGTTGAAAATCTAAGCATACCTTCACATTTTCTTAAGCTCGGCCAGAATGGAGTCTTTGCTGGGCTAATTCTGGTCTCTGGGACTTGTGTCTAAAACCCTAACTTGGACTAATCTGGCATAGGTTTCTAGACATTTAGGATGTTGAATATATTAAATCTTTCATATTAAAGTGAAAAGAAGCCCAGGCTCTGAGAAATTAAATATTTTTCAGATAAAATGAGTTTTATTTTCCAATGTCTGCACTAAACACTGAAGCCAAACGGACAGTGCTCTGCTAGTTTATTGCGTCTTCACACACTGACGATAAATCAGGGGAAATTTTATAATCTTTAGTATCTTGGGATAAAACCAGCTCTCCCTTCTTAGCCTCACCTCTTTAATAAACAGACTACAATATTGTCTTGAAGCATCGCCAGATTTGACCTAAAATACCCACTGAAGCGATAAGAATCCCCAATATATCAAAATATTTGTCCACCCCTCTGGAAGCCTCATAAAATTTTTATTACAAACACGCAGTCAGTTGAAAGATGATGCTGGTGCTTTATTTAAAGGGAAGTGAAGTAGGTATGGTTGCAGTACATATTAGCTGAAGCCAGACAGCTCAATGGATCAGATAATGTCTTATCTGGAGAGTTGAGAGATCCAGCAACGATCAACTTCACAGCTTAGTTCCCTCTACTTGCATTTATATATGTATACATATAGATATATATATAAAAAGATAATCATATGCAGACAACAATCAAGGAGAATTTATAAGCACTAAAACATTTTCTAAGAGTCAGTGTTCTAATTTCCAGTTTCTCCTTAAGTACCAGCCAGCCTGCAGGTAGTAGAACAGAGAATATACCTTTAAAGAAGCATGTGATCCAGGAGGCCAACACAGCCAGAGCATGCCTTAAATATACTTCTTATCAGTGCAGTGTTAAACTAAGAACAGTTTACCTGATATCTCACCTGGGTTCTCCCATTCACAAACGTACACACAACAACCCCTGGTACAGTACAGTTACTCACTCACACACTGAGCACATACGATCACGACAGACATGGAGAGACAGCCGAGAGGTAACATGAGCTAACCTGAAGATGCAGGAGACTGCGTCCCTGCGCAGGGAAAAGGCTCGGATATCGTACTGTAACAATGGAGGTCTTCTTTAATGCTAAACCTTATCCCAGCTGGTTAAAAACATTCTTAAGTACCGGAAATGTATTGCTACACAGTGTTACTCATTTGAGTCCATCTCTCTCTATATATTATAGATAATATATAAATGAATATTAAGCACAGTTTGAGGATATAGCTATATCTGCTATTCTTTTTGTTGTGAAGTACAGACGTGAATTATTTACAGACGAGGGTGTCAGTGCACTTTCAAGAATGGGAAGTCAGTTCTCTGTCCTTGAAGATGAGGGGAAATATTTAAATAGTGACGATGAAGTCTGACAGCTTTCAGAGTAGAGAACAGCAGCATGGAGCAGTGGGTTTAACTGCTCTGTTGAACAGCGAGTACAATGAAAGCTATCATCGATTTCACAAAAACGGCTCCCGAAGCATCTACATGTGAGGTGGCGCTCTAACACCTGCTTGCATTGATTTGCTTTGGATCCATCAGCCAACAGAGCAACTGATCACTAAGACCGGCCCCCACCCGCCCCTTCCTTTTCACAGCTAATAAATACAGAATAAAACAACACAATATTCCTTTTTTTGTCTGCACTCCCAAACTTGCTGGCCATATCCCCGTTTACAGATCAGAGGTCTGGGAAACGACTGGGATCTTCTTTGTAATCGGCGGGGATGAAGAAAATGGACTCTTCGAATTCGTCGTAACGGAATTCCTGAAAGGTGACGGTCGCTGTGATCGTGGGGAAGACGGGGATGTCTGTGAGGCAGGAAACACACGCAAAAAAAGGTTATTGGTGATCCTGCTCCTGAAACTCATCTACTCACAGGAATGCAACGACAGGTCGCTTCACATACCGAGTTTGACAGGAAAACCAGGCGGAAGTTTCATCTGGACAAACTCTCTGAGTTTGTTGAAGTGCTTGAACGGAGCTATGACCTCCAACACATTCAGTAATCTGGAAGCAGAAGAGAGTAAATCAGAACCTCACAAATTCTTACAAAAATAAATAAAAAATTAAAACGGATTCAATGCAATTCGAGATTTTGACACACACACACACACACACACACACACACACACACACACACACACACACACACTTTCAAGTCATTCTAAGTGGTGATCCTCTGAATTTATTATTCATAACAGACAGATTCACATTTGATCACGATGTCATATGAAAGGCAGATTTTGCCTGGTTTGCTGTAATAACTTCGCCTGCTGATACAAGATTTCTTCGTCATTTCAAAGTTGCAGTCTTTGCGTCGCGCTCCTAAGCGGCATTCTAAGGAAAGAACATTTCCCCTTTAAAAGAAATATTCACTTGCTTTGTCTAAATGAAACTATTCCAGCATCAGCATTGGCTCTAAATGACCCTTTGATTACACCCGAGCTGAAACTAGATCACTTAAATAAATTTAAAAACAACAAAGTGATGCCAGTATGAACAAGAAAGGTAATCCTGTAAAATGAACACAAAAATTTAAAGATCTTATATATTTATGGACTTTATATTTCAGGTTAACAATTTCCATATATTATATAGTTTCATATAACACATAAATAACAAGAGGATAGTTGATACCGGCTATCTGCTGATATGCCGTGATCGGCATTTAAAAAGTAAAGGGAAGGCGGGAGAAATAACCTTTAAGCATGCTATGAGTGTTGATGTTTCATAGTTTCTCCACTAGAGGGCCTTCTGCAACTTCCCTGTTGGCAAGACGAGAAATCCATGACTTGTCGCAATAATCTTCTTATCTTGTCATTTTATCTTAGTAAGGACTAATAAAAAATAAATAAATAAATAAAAATAATAGAATGCTTTGTGTTTAATGTCTGAAAGAAATATAAAAAAAATATCGTCCTATATATCGGATTTTTTTATTACAAACTATCAGCCTTAAAAATTCTACATCGGCCTGGCTTTAATTTCTGTGAAGTACTTTTTTGTGCTGAAGTCTAAGGAATGTTAGACTTCCAGACTCAGGAAGTTATTTGTGCATACTAACTCATTTTTAGGACAAACGCACGATAATATAACACAATTTAACAGGTAGTAAACGCTCCCATTTTATTTACCCCTTCATTCATTCATGCACATATCAACTTTACCTCACTTCCATGTGTGGCGGTAGCTACAAGTTAGCCGTCCAGGTCTTTTCTCTTTCATGACTAAAACTGCCTTTCATGTAAAAGTTAAACCTAAAACACTGGAGTGACACTGATGGCTGCCCGTGATGATAATAAATCAGTTTCTGTGAACCCCCAAACCGATTCACAAGAAAATAGTCCAGTGTTTTATTTCATCAATCACACAAATCACACACACATGCAGTTTAGAGTGAAAGGTAAGCGGGCTGGGGAACTACCAGCACCAAGGCTGGAAATGATGCAAGAAGTGCAAAAGGTTTATCGTACAAATTATATTATTTATCATCAACAACTAGAGCACTGTCTATTTTGGGTCATTATGACATTAAAACCGAAAACGATCAAATACTAAACATAGCATATTAAACATTACAACGAAAAATATGCAAAGGGGAAAAATTACATTAAAAAAATATTAGCTCTGATAAAGAGAGGTTTTTATTGCTGTCTCCATTAAGGTTCATTCAGTAGACAAGATAAAGCAATTTATTGCCTTTACTAAGTTCCCGTAATATTTAAACCCGAGCCACATCCCGCCTGAATCCCAAATGAGGGCAACGTGAAATTATCTTTTAAAGTGCTGGATCTTTTTTTATTAGTTCTTTCGTACACAGTCGCCAAAAGACTACTTGTGACCGCAAACAAAACCAGAACAGAAGGGGGGGGAGCTGGGAACGTGCAGCAATAACACTGAAACCAGTGCTTCTTAGACATGAAACATGTAGTTGATTGATGATGGAATTAAAAGCCAACTTTCTGATGCACAAACATGCAATGCACTGAAAGGATGGTTTTGTTCATTACATCCCAAAGATAATAAAGTATCTTTGGGATTAAGATGATTCCAAAGAGTTCCTGAAGAATTTCCTGACACATACAAAACAGTTTATCAAGGATTCACACCTTGGCTCATCTGAACACTTGCATGATTAGTAGAGGGACAGCAATCCTCAGGACAAACCCCAACACCTGTTAAATACCTGGGAGCCTCCCATCAGTGGCTTTAGAGCTAATTAAGCCTCTTGAATGAGACGTGAAAGTTTCACAGACTAAAAAGAAGAACCTACACTGACTTAACCAAGTCAGATAAAATCTTTTTTGGGGAAAAATCTTTTCCAAAATTTATTATCAACTCTTGGAAAAAAACAAGGTTTAAAATATATATATATAAAAAAAAAAAAAAGATTTAAAACTGAAAAACTCTTATCAGCCAGGCCCATCATTTGGCCCGACTCTGAGAACAAGTCTCGACACACGAAAGCCTTGCAGCTCCAAGGTTACAGGTGCATACAGTAAGGCATGAAAAGAAGCGAATAAGAAATTTTAACTTCAAACAAACCGTGCCGGGTTCCCATGGTGGCCAAGCTGAGCAAAAGAACATTTTTGGTGAGGGTGGTGAAGGTGGGGGAGTGTTTGAATTTTGTAATCTTCTCATCAGTGGCTCTCTCCCACAACCAGTTGAAGCCCTTTTGTCTACCTGGCCCAATTATCTGATGTGATTCATCTCATCTCTGCACTACCCTTTTCTAGTATCCCAAGTGTATCCACCCAGGCTCAATCTGCACAGAAAGCTTCGCAAATAGATCTAAGGAGCAAGGGATGTACTTACGACTCAATGCCTAGAGGGAAATCCTGGCTCATGGCTACAGTAGCTTTGAAGTTCTTCTTGCTTTCCTTACAAACAAGCTCTCTGCCAAGATGAGGTGGCCTGAAGGTGAGAAGAGGCACAGACGAACACAAAAAGATGTTATTTCACACTCAGCAGTTATACATATTTTCTTCTACCTGCCCTGAATAAATTCCTAATTACAGTGAGGACTGATGACATCGTAGAAAACACAAGGTGCTTACTTTCCGTGCTCCGCGGTTATGTACTCCTCCCATGAAATTGTATTGGGTGCTGGAGCTGTGAGGGACTGCCTTCTCACGGGCTGGAGGGCAGAAAAACATCCGTCAGTGTTAGCACCATTCACCGCTGGCGGATGAAGCCACGGCCCTGAATTCTTTCCTTCTCACCTCAAAACTCTGCTCACTGATGCTGCCTCCTTTACTTAAGCTCTCCATGATGGCTTTGTTCCTCAGGATGTCTTCTTCACTTAGGTGCTCCCGCCGTTTCCTTGACTCCAGCACCAGACCGTTCACTGCATAGAAGTCAGCCAGGAAGTTTCCAACTCTCTCCTGTACAGGAAACAAACAGATGGTGCCATACTTCCAATGCAACAGCAGTAAAAACAAAATTTCAAACTTGGGATGTGCTGCACAGGCTGTATGGAGGATCAAAGTGAGGCTTGTGATGCCTTCAAGGGGTCATGAGGTAAAACCTAAGGGCTAAGTATGTTTATTTCCCACTGTTGTAATGTGGTTGCTCAGTTTTCTCCAGAATACTGTAGGATTTTTAACCTTACACTATAAAACGCCTCGAGGCAACTGTTTTTGTAAAATGGGAAAGGTCCCGGTGCTTAAAAACCCCAAAGTTCCTTTAATATGTTTTTTCCCCCCTTCTTCCTCCTAATGTTGTCCCATTTCTTTTAATGGATTGGATTTATATAGCGCTTTTCAAGGCACCCAAAGCGCTTTACAATACCACTATTCATTCACTCTCACATTCATACACCGGTGGAGGCAAGCTACAGTTGTAGCCACAGCTGCCCTGGGGCAGACTGACAGAAGCGAGGCTGCCATATCGCGCCATCGGCCCTTCTGGCTTTTGCTTTAACCATACTGTGAAATAAGCCTTACTGTTTTATCCTCTCTGAAGAGCCAGCCGATCTGACTACGGGAGAAAGTGATGGACTTGGTAGAAAGGGTTGCAGAGTAGACGTCGCTGCTCATCAGAATATCCACCTCCTCTTCTGTCTCCATCTCTGACTCCTTGGGGCAAAAACACCGAGTCAACTTCTTGCTGTTCATTTCTTTCACATCTTTCTGATAACATGATGTGAAACAGAGGTCTCCTTATGCCCCCCCAGTTACCTCGTGGTGTATTCTTTGGTACACTTTTGCTTCATTGTCCAGAACCACAAAGGACTGGGACGGTGCGGCGTCGCCGTTGAAAATGAAGCTAAGATCGCCGCGCTGACATTTCATATCGGTGAAGTCTATGAGAGTGGTGTCAAGTCTAAATCAAGAGAGAGGAGGAAGAGTGTGTGAAGATAGTTACGTCCTACTTTTCAGAGCTAAAAGAAGTTCTCGACCTCAATAGGAAACATGCTACATTAAACACACAGTGGTGTAGATGGGGGCAGACTTTAGCTAGTATTTATATCTTACCTGATATTGATGCCCTGCTTGTAGATTTTACAGGCATCGGATGGCAGCATCCGGGACAATAAAGGCACTACAACAGATGAGACGTGCATTTATTCAATAGTGACTTCCTGCTGTGTTCGCACTTAATGGAGGGTTTTGGGTGAGGTTACAGCTCCGGAAATTTTCAAAGGATTTAAAAATCAAGAGCAGCCTCAAACTATTACACGCTGTAGCTGTGTGTGAGAATATGTTGCAGAAAATTTCACATTTGTGTGAAAGTTAAAACTCACCCCAGCTCTGAAAGTCCCAGTGCAGCTCCAGATAAAAGTCACCGAGCTGCACCAAAGCATTCAAACACATCAAAAGGTCAACGCACAACATAACAGAAAGTTCAGATTATACGTGCATCATCACTTGATATTGCATGCTCACGGGTAGTCAGCAGACATTTAACCAAATCAATACAGAGAAGGTTTTTCAAACTTTATGGGACTAAAGGTTTAACGATGTCAGTGGAAAACCTGAGTTTGTCATCACAGTGTTTAAATGAGTCTCACCTCTCTGAGAGCTTTGAGTAATTTTGGCCTCTTGTCCTCCACACTCTCCCTCGACTGCTGCTTTAGTTTCCGCAGTATTGCTGTGACTGGGGGGAGACAACAGGGATGGATCATAATGGATGTGTATTATAAAAATGTGGTATGACTTTCAAACTCATTTTTTACATTGTGTGCCACATACAGGCCTCTGTGATCTTAAGTGGGCCGGGCAAGCGAAACTGTCCTTTCTGTCAGCGTAAAGATGTTTAGCTACACATTAAACCCCTGAAATATCTTAATATAAGAAAAAGCAGTGGCAATTTTAACAGCATGTCTCAGTTTTTCTAAATGATTTCATTGTTCAGCTATTACTTAATTCCTCTGGTTTGCATGAATGGTCATAAGGCTATCTTTACCAAGACTGTAAAACATATAAAAATAAAGTTAAAGGTCCCCAAAATGTATGCCCTCCTTCACATTTTCAGCCTGCCAGTGGGCCAGACTGGAGTCTTTGCCAGGCCGATTCTGGCCACCTGGCCTTATGTTTGACCCCGATCTAAAGTCACAACTGTGCATTTTAACAGGAGCTGCTGAGTGCATGTTATTAATACATTTTTAAACCCCTAAAGCATGAGTATTGGCACAAGCCACAAATATTTTATGGTGGTCACCCTCTCTTCCAGCATTTTCAGATGACCTTTCGCGCTGAGGGAGATATGAGTGCCAGGATATGCATATTTCACAACCAGTCCACAGGACTGAACTCTGTCACCCAAACCCCGACACACTGATTGCCACAACGCGTCAGTTAAAATTGTGTGATTTTCATAGATTATTACATAACACAAAAACACTGAATCCCACCCAGCTTTATATAATTTATATAACTGTGCAGACACCACAGCCGTGTTTGGATCGGCTGATGTAACCCGTTGGCTCGTGAAGTGCACGACTTCCTCTCACAAACTGACCAGCGTCCTCTCAATGATACCAGAATGAACCACAAAAAAAAAAAAGAAGAAAAAAAATTATATCTCAGCATATCTCACACGTATCCTTGGTTATTTCAGCCAGGGGAAATATTAGGCAGAAAATAGACGTGACCGAGGAGAGAAGTGCTGACGAGGCACACGCTGCTGCACTCGGGTAGTTCATAATCGCACGTCCAGATAGCGAGCTGCTGACACGATGGGCACATGTGTAAAAGTGAAAGCTGATGACCAATGACAAGACTGCAGTGCTTTGTGACAAGCTATAACACACACAAATAGACACTTGACATTTGGCAAACCCCATTATTATTCCTTGCTCTCTGTCTCTCTTTAACACCAGCTGTGCACCGGCTGTAATTTAGCCAAAGATTTAAATCTAAATATCCTTTGTCACTGGATTATGAATTTCTATGCATGGTTTAAATGCACCCGGCCCCCTCTCTGCCCCTCTGCCACCCCTTCACCCTTGTGAGTGATGTGACCTTCTCAAAAGCAAAGCTCCCGGTCCCAGTCCCAAGACAGCCTGCCACAGCAAGCACAGAGAGCCGAGACGCATACTAACAAGGCTGAGGGTCATTATTCAAACTACCAGGCCTCAAACGCTTTGTCGCAGGCTGTGTAAGAAAATGATGCTCATAGCTCACTCGTATCATCTATAGAGCCAAAAGCAAGAACTAAAAATGTGCAGCTCAGCACAGCTACAGAAACTAAAATAAATTATTTACTATTCAGCCCTTTTAGCAGACAATTTATATGTTACTTTAGCTTGAACAAATCGCACTAACTTAACCCAAAACCTACAAGGACAGAGGAGCGAATATATCTCCAAAGCATTAGCTGGGACCTTTTACATGTCATTTGACCTATTTCACTAGATGTCGAACCTAAAAGCGGTAGCATCGTTAAGCAGGGCAGTGGCAAGCTTTAAGCTTGGGGCTAACACTAAGCCATTGCTAAGGCAGCGTTCCAGCCCATCTGGATGGTGAGTGCTCAGAGAAAATCCCCACCATAGCTTTTTAGATGGGATGGCCAGACAGCACTTGTTGTGGTTAAACACTTACATGACTAACAAATGATCCTTTGAATACTAACACTTATCTCATTACCTTACGACAATACTGGAGGAGACAATTTGCTAGAAATTCTACATCTTCAGCCTTATTACACAAGTTTTATTTGTCAAAAAAAAAAATGAAACACTGATCTAACCCTCATTTAATGTAGACATGTTCTCTGAAACTTAAGATTTCATCTATAATCAGAGTAACTCATTTGATTCCTGATGCCAGTGCAAAGCATGTGGGGAAAGAAAATCCAACCAAAACACTGCAGCTATCAAGCTGATGTTCAGTAACACCACTACAATATGAACATTCATACAGAACACCTTCCCAATTACCGATATGACTGAATAACCCACAAATACTGTCTAAAGAACACATTGTATATCTATATAACCCTCAGATAGGCAGAACTCAGCCTAACTGTCAAAACAGGGAGTGTGTATGATTGCAGGTGTGACACTGAGATTGCAACAAACAGATCCAAATATGAAAAGCTCAAGTCAGTCTACAGCTATTCAGAGTAGTTTTAGGCTTACTCATTTGCCTGTCGCCGTAGCTGATGGCTTCTGCTAGAGGACTCCATCCCTGTGCATTTTTTATCTTTACAGGTGCATTATGGGCCAACAGGAGGAGAGCGCACTCTGAAAAGGAGGAAAAAGAGAAGAAAACAACCAAACAATGAGTGACAAATGTGATTAGTTCTACAGTTCTGTTACTGCTGCACTATCACTACATGCATTGTTATTAGAAACAATTTTAATATTTGCAAAAGGCCACTATATAGTGTTCTGCACATGCTCAAATTGCGCTCATTTACAGGACCATGATTTGAAGGGTTGGTAAAACGGGTTTACCCACAATAATGTTTCTCATGCTGTATACTGCTGCAGCACTCTGTGGACTTCCTGACTAAAGTGCTTCTCTTTAAGGATCCTCTCCCAAAAAAAACCAAAACAGTTTGCTTTAATCGGTGAGCTGGCCTGACAACATGTTTAGAGCTGTGGGTGCTGAAATCACACCACAACCATTGCCTTTAACTTATGTGAATGTAATCTCATCCATTACAATGTCAGGGTTTTAACAGCAGAGAGCAGCAGGTTCAAAAATGGCTCGAAAGCGACATGTGGTTGATATTAGTCATAACAGGCTGTGTTTGTGTCACTGTTTGACAACTGAAATAACAAAGTGTACATCAGAGCAGCTTCAATTTAGAGTAATTTCTATAAAGACACAGTGCATGGGCGCAGAGAGAGCAGGAGAGAAGCAAACAGATGGTAATGCTGGCCACATTAGAGACAGACACATGCTTACGCTAAACATTTCCTGCATGTCGGCGGAGTTGCCATAAAAACTAAAAGTAGTACACTTGGTCTTCAGTTACTCAAATGACAGGAGTGCATGAAGACTCTTGACTTTACTCATTCCTACAGTTATACTTGGCAGATTTGGCTCTAGCAAGGAAATAATGGCAGACTGTGAAACAGCTGTCTGCATCTGGATTAAGTTGAGGCAGCTGTTCTGTCTTCATTTGATGGCATGCCAAACTAGGCATCAGACAGCCACTTTGTTAAACAGTGAAGTAGGTACGGGGCAGCTGTGGCTCAGGTGGTAGAGCGAGTTGTCCACTAATTGCATGGTCGCCAGGGCAAGAAACAAATTCTTTTCTAATAGTTCAGTTTAATCTGTATCAAATTAAGGTTTCAGGACTAGAGGACTTTGCGTGGTACACAGACTACAAAGAGCTTTGAGTCAAATTTGTGTTATAATTGACACATAAATGAAATTGTGTCTCTGTGCCCATAAATTGGCTTCTTTGTATGCAATTACTGATATATGTGGATTTCTCTGAGCCTAACTAATGTGTCATACCAAGATTATGTTATCGCTGCTCTGCAGAGGTCAGATAAGACACGGTTATGCGCACAAAGGGTATGTGGGCTATTCCAACACAGGAATAGGGAACTGCTGCGTTCAAAGGGGGCTTTTAATGAGGATTCAAAATACTCTTTTAATAAAGCCATGTTAGGCCACGGAGAGCACGGCAGATTTAGTCAAATTTCCTGGGCTTAAGCAGATACTGGAAGATTACTCTTTCAGAGTGCTCTTGGTAATTTTGTTTAATCCAGTGCAAGGCAATAATAATAATAACAATTTTAAAATGAGGTTATTTCATTTTACTACTCTATGGTTCAGCATTACCTTTGTGGCCCAACATGACAGCCAAGTGAAGAGGTGTGTTTCCTGGAATTAAAAAAATAAACACATCAAGTAAATATCAGCCTCTAGCACAAACACTGTAAATGGAAATGGAAACATGACAGCAGAAAGCTTACCATGCACATCCTTCTGGGAGATGCTGTGGGTCCTGATGAGAGAGGAGAGCCTACGCACATCTCCCTTAAACACGCATTCATGCACAGGGAACTCCAAGTCGTCACTGGTCAGGATTATTGGGTTCTTGTTGTTGTCGCTGACAACTGATGAGTTACCGTTGATGTTGTTGGCATTGAGCTGCTGCTGTTGTTGTGCCGAGGTTTTGATTGACTTCTGGAAAGCCTTGTTGGACTTGAAATGCTTACCGGTGCCGTTAGAGATAGTCCCGTTGGAGGTCTCATCGTACGTGTCCATTATCTCGTCATTTTTGTTCGGTTTCTTGTGGTCCTTTCTCATGGTGCGTATCTTCTCACCTGTCATGATGTCTATCGTGCGGTAACTGGTGAACTACACACGAGGCTAACGTATGGTGAAGATGCGATATGGTAGTGGGCATTAGCAAAAACTCCACAAATATGAAAAATGCTCAGTCCTATTAGAAATTTTGAGCTAACGGCGACGCTTTTTCGCAACGCTTCTGTTATTAAAATAGCGGTACGCGGTTCCTAGGACACGTTAGCTAGCTGCAAGAAAATGAATATGGTTTGATTTATCTATGGGTGCGGCGATGAAAACAAAAAATAATGACAAACATTAAAAAAAACCACACACACAAACAATGAATCGGGATAATAAGAAAGAAGAGCAAACGACTACATCGTTGTCTCTTCTACCGCGTCTCTCGGATGCAGGTTTTAAAACGGTATCGACGCTTTGCGGCTGAATTCAGGAGAATCGGGCGATACAACAATACTGAGCCTCAGCTAACATCTCTGCTAACCCCGTTAGCAGGCAACTGACAGATCTCGCGAGATTATTGTATTGCGTCATCTTTATGAGACGCGCGTACTTCTCCAGAAGCAACTCGCTGGCTAGCTAACGAGCTTGTTTTTGTTTACAAGAATGGCGACCTCTAAGAAAGGGAAGAAAGTTGTTAATCAAGAGGAACTTCGACGGCTAATGAGGGAGAAACAAAAGCAAGCCAGTGACAAGAAACGCGTCGAGTCTCCGTTTGCTAAATACAACAGTCTCGGCCACCTCAGTTGTACCCTGTGCAATGTGCAGGTGAAGTCCGAACTGCTGTGGTCGGCGCATGTTCTTGGGAAACAGCACAAAGAAAAGGTTGCTGAGCTGAAGGGAGCAAAAACTCAACCGGTGACACCGCAGAGTCAGCCACTGAAGCGGAAAGCACCCGACGACGAGGACGTTAAAGGAAAAAAGGCGAAACCCGCAGCGGCTCCTGGTCAGCCTTCGTTAGGACTGCCAGGAAATTTCTTTGAGAAACCCAGCGAGAGGGCAGCTGCTTCTTCACAGAAGACTGCAGGACTGAGCCTGCTGGCTGGAGTCTATGATGAGGACGATGATGATGATAATGAAGCTACTGGGGAGACATACAAACATAACAGTATGTTTGCACTGAAGCAATTTCCTAATGTTGTAAACCCGCTCAACATTTGGCAATAAAACCCTTTCTGATTCTGATTCTGACAGGTGAACAGGTGGCCACACATCCGCCTGCTCAGAAGGATGAAGCTGCAGGACTACCAGCTGACTTCTTTGACAGCTCCATCCCACCCACGCCTGCAATCTCCCATTCAGGCTCCATCCTCAAAGCAGACGTTCAGGAAAAGATCCCAGAGAAGAAAGACAACACAGCCGAGGCGCTCCCGGAGGGTTTCTTCGACGATCCGGTTAGAGATGCCAAAGTGCGCAACGTGGACGCTCCTAAGGATCAAATGGACAAGGAGTGGGAAGAGTTTCAAAAGGAGATCCGACAGGTGAACACAAAGTCCGAGGCCATCGTGGCAGAAGAAGACGAGGAGGGGCGACTTGAACGTCAGATTGATGAAATTGATGAACAAATTGAGTGTTACAAGAGGGTGGAAGTACTGAGGGACAGACGGGATGTGGTGAAGAGCAAGTCTCTGCCCAGAAAGCAGGAACAAGTGGACACTGGCGACAGCACTGAAGAAGAAGAGGAGGAGAATGAAGAGGAGTTGCTGGGGCTTTTGTCGCAGGACTGGAGAGCCAAAGGAGCTCTGGCCTGACTTTCTCTTGATATGTGTGACTGACCTCAGTTTTATTCAGAATATTGTTATAGCCTTCCTCAAGGTGGATGCCAATTTGTTCCAGTTTCCAAAAACTGTGAAGTTTGTGAAAATGTCTATCAAATCTTTCTCCCTTTGTATATTTCAGACTGGATTGGATATAATTCTAGTAAAAGACCTGAGTGCCACAGACACATGAGAATTGCCACTTTGTCTTATGACACATGGGAATCCAACAATCAAACCTTTAACTGTATGTTTATTCATTGGTGCTCAAACAAAGACATTCATAAAATCTCTCATTTACATACAGTAGCAGCATGGACCCAAAATCTATGCAATGGCGACCAAAGCCAGCTAACCCATGTCCCGCAAAAACAATTAGTCGCCTACGTTAAGTTATAAATAATGCGTTCATGTTACATAAAAAGGAACATGCAAAGCACAACAGAATTAAAAAATGCAACATGTTGGATTATGTCTCTAAAGCAATTTTTTTTTTATCATCCCAACCCCATTTACAAGGTAACTAGATTAGAATACATTTTTACAGCATACAACAAAGTCTGAATATGACAAATTTATGATGTAAGTACAACATTATGAGGCCATTTAAATGGCATAAAATGAGTCAAGTCCAGAGTGACGATCAGTGCTTCTTATACTACCTGTTACATATTGTGAGCTATGTCTTCTGCCTTTCCACTGCAATTCTACACAGGTAACGTCTAAATCATTTTGTTATTGCTACATATGCCTCATGAGTTACGGCTTTAAAAATCTTTTACGTGACTTTAAGTGTTCGTAGCCCTTCAAATCTGCAAAACATCAGGAAAATGCATAAAACAGAACCACAGTCACTAGATATACATGTACAGATGGATAATATACATGATCCAAACCATCTGAATAAGGTAAATGAGGAGGAACAATCAAACTTGTATCCAGCGTAGAAAATAGCATACAAAAGTATGTTTTTGGAGAAGTAAGGAAATTGTCTAAAACCAAAACAAAAGCCTGACAAAGCTGTTTATAGTAGTCATTTGTAAACATTCATAAAATTCTATCTCATGTTCTATAAATAAAGTTTACGTGAGTTGTACCAGGTGCCGGCAGGAGGAAAGTCTGCTATACACTGACAGTTACAGCCTCAGTAAAAGCTAAATACACAAAAACTTTACATCAAGATGAGACAGTTGGTCCAAGGAACGAACAAACCAACCAACAAATAAAGACAAGTACATGAACACTGCAAGTCTTAAGATTCAGGGTAAAGCAAGAGAGTCAAAATAATTCACACTTATTTTCCATGGATTAATAATATAAACCGAGCCGTTTGTTAACATAGGAGCTGGATGTTCTATATACAGATACTCATTTGGATTGCTGTTAAAATTTAAGATGCTTTGGGGCTGACACTAAGTCGAAATGGACTCGAGGATGGGGAGCGAGTACGGGGAATGTCAGTGTCACTTTTTCCACAATCAGTAAGATAAATATTCAGTTCAGGAAAGTGCAGCAATTACAGAAAAGAGGCGGAAAACCCAAACCCCACAGACCCAGCTGGGTATTCAATACTGTTCACTGCTCTCGGTGATGATGATGTGCTCACAAACCTAAAGCAGCTCTCAGCTCCTTCAGCGAATACTTCTGATCCCCGTCAGTGTCAAAGCACTTGACGATACGATGGCTGGGTGTTGATGTTCCAAATATTTCCCTCAGGTCCTCGTAGGTCAGACTCAATGAATTTTGTTCAGCATCTGTCTGCTGGAACATGCGTTCCAAGTCTGTAACAAAAAATATTTTAATTACAAACAAAATTTGTACACTTTGGAAATATTTAATTTTCTGCTAAAAGCAAAGCAACAAGTTCTGGAGCCTCCTCACTTCTGTCCTGTTAGTTTGTTTTAAAACATCACATAGCTTATTAAGATTTAAAGAAAAAAAAAATCATAAAGAACATCAGGATTCAGCATTTATGATTTTAGAGTTAGAGCCGAAATACAAGGCATATACAACCACCAACAAAAAGTTGCCCAGTCTTCAGCAGATACATGTACTGCACATATAGTGACTGGGTGGAAATGCAAACTGCAATTTCCTAATTGTAAACAAATATGGTATATAACTGCCATGGTGTGGCTCAGTTTACCACACAAAACTGAACCTGTTTAATCCAGAGGTTGTGGCATCACTGCTTAGAAAGTGACCGTTCACAGTAGTGTCCTTCTTCCGTCCTGCAATCAATACCTGCACTCATGAAATTCAATTATTTGCTCTTAATTATGTTTCATTTCATGCCAGGACATTTGACAGAAATCTAATTTCATAGGTTTAGAGCATGTCCACACATTTACAGTTTTCTAAGAAAAATGCATTTCCGCACCACTCTAGCATTAGGAACCCTACAACTGAGTCTTTTAGAAATGCCTGATATTAGGTTTGCTAGTATGTGTGGAGATGCTAAAACATTCTTCTGACAACAGATCATTTTCATATAAGTGTGGATTTAGCCTCACTGTACTACAAGGATATGAAAGGACTGCGATGGTTTTGTTCTTGCAGCGCCTCGAAAGCTCATTAACGCAATGTATCCCTTTTGCTGAATCAATGCAAAAAAAGTATCAAAATAAGATTAGGGGATTATGCGCTGGGCTATTTGTTGGCTGAAAGGTAGTCTTATCATCTTGGTAAGGTTGCCAGGCAACAAGCAGAGACTCCTTTCATTACAGCGAAGAATCAATCGTCTCATTTAACTTCACAATAAAGCCAGCGTGTGTAATTCCCAATATTTTGATTTTTTTTCTTATGAATGCTGAGATATGTATTTTATAGTGTTAGAGTGCACCTGTCAGAGAACCGATGCCAGGCAGTGACACAGTCTTTGGACATTTTGTCCAAATATGTCTCCTCGAGCGGTTTGCAGTTAAAAAGGGAGGATGCCTGCTCGTCTGTGGCTCTGTCAGCGGGGTGGTGATCTCTGTCAGAAAATACATAAATAAAGAAGAAATAAGCATTAAAATGCAACACGGGGCAAATATGACCTCTGTGATGAGCTCCCTTTTGTCTACACTTTACCCTGCACATCCCCCGGTGTTGCTTTGGTTGTTGTAGCTTCGTTCACCGCCTCAGTTGCTGGACTTTCACTGCTGACTGCTGCTTCAGGTGCTGGGTCATTGTTGTTCAACTGTACAGCAGAAGATAAAATAAAAAGTGCTTACAGTGTTCCTGTAAATCCTGGTATCAACACAACGCCACAAAATCATCAAAGGGAAGGGAAAAAAGGCTCATCATATTACTGACGCTTTGTTTTGAGCCGTTCTCTAATGAGGCCACTCTCTGATGAAGATCTGCCACTGTAGAGAGGAGGATGTGGATCTGCTCATCAGTCCATGTGTGGTGCTGCTCCTCTGTCTTGTTAACCTCACTCATGGCTTTTCTCAGGTCTGTTATGTCCTATAATGATTAAAAAGAACATGTCAACCATCTCATAGTTAAGGGAAAATAGATTTTATACCAAGGTGTTAACAGGTTCAGGTTGACAGTGTACCTCATATGACTGCTGCAGTCATGGTATCAGGTAGATGGAAGTGTACAATTACTTTCTGTGTGTCTTTTATCTTCCTGTTGTGCTAATGAAAAATAATGTGGAGAAAACATTCTGCAGTCGTCTCGGATATTTGACCTAGTTTCACTCTGCAAACTAAAGCATCTAAGCTCCCAAAATAGATTGGCACTTGTTTCATGTATTATGGATGGAAACACAAGGCATGAATCCAAGAAATGACAGGACCTTCTTAACCCAGCAACTCCGTCAATGTAAGCTTGACAAGAACTGCAAAAGCATGCATGCATTTGTGGTTTAACAAGTTAATCTCGCTGTGGCGAAGTTCACCTCAGCTTCTGGTTTGGATCTGTGTAACAGTTAAGCAGATCAACGAACATTTCATCGACTGAAACGCCTTGGTCATGTCTGAGTAGATATGTCTCAATTCTGAGTGAGACTGAAAGTACATTAGACAGCAGGACACCAAGTTATTTAACGCATTCATTCCAGTGCGCGCAGTACTTGTTTTATGCGCACACCTGTCTCTATACGTCCATACATAAATAATAAATAAGATCTGCAGCCTTCAGCAGCATTTGAAGGGAGCAGAGATGTAAATAAAAACAGACAAGCTGTCAAACAACATAAGTGAAATCCAACTTTGACATTGACTCATAAAATAATTTTTCAGCTTTGCTCATGTGAAATACTAAAGCTTGAAGCCCTATCCTATTTCTGAAGGAATACAGCTACTGATTATTCTGTGATGGTTGTCAGCTGCCAACACTGCATTAACCTTTCAATATTTGTGAAAAACTGCTGGGAAGGCTATACTCATGGACCCTTCTGCCTCTCATACAATTTATCAACATTGAGAAACAGTCGTAACTACTGAGACACACTGAGATATATAACCACTGGCTACTTTATTAGGCATATCTTGATAGTGCCAGCTAGGATCCCCTTTTCCCTTCAGAACAACCTCAGTTCTTAGTACATAACGAGTGGTTATTTGAGATACTGTTGCCTTCCTATCAGCTCAAAGCAGTCTGGTCATTCTTTTCTGACCTCTGGCATTTTCACCCAGAGAACTGCTGCTCACTGGATATTTTCTCTTTTTCACACCATTCCCTGTAAACCCCAGAGATGGTTATGAGGAAAACTCCCAGTAGAACGACAATATGCGAAATACTGAGACTAGCCCATCTGGCACCAACAACCATACCACATTCACTTAAATCACTTTTATCCCCCATTCTGATACTCATTTTGAACTTTCGCTCATCTTGACCATAACGACATGCCCAAATGCATGAAGCAGCTGCCACGTGTTTGGCTGATGTTCCTAAACATGCAGTTGAACAGGTGTAACTAATAGAGTGGTCACTGAGTGCATGTGGATAACACATGCACTCAGATAACACATGCACTCAATAACACAAACAAGAGGGTTGTGTACATTCTAGAAGGAAAGTAAAAAATTAAGAATAAAAATAGTTACATTTAAGTGACTAAAAATGTTTTTTGCATGTGTAACTACACAGAGCAAATTATTAAAGGGAATTTTTTCTGTTCTCTCGTTTGCTTAAATCTGCATAATTAACAATTAAAACAAAACGTAAAACCTAATTGCTTATACCTATATACACTTTCTGAATCAAGTAGCTTTAGCCATTTTCGCTTCAGTTTAAAAGACATTTTTCCTTCAGAAATATTAAAGATATCTGTGCTCCCTGACATGACACTAAGACAAAAGAAGAAAAACTGAGTGTTTAAAGCAGTCTCAGATTTTTGCTTTCAGAAATTGTTTGCGCATTTAATGTAATTATTACCTGAAATCTTTCCCAGGTTTATTATCAACATACATTAATGTAACTGCATGCAAACAATGGCCAAATAAGGAAAAAGTACAATTAGTCAACTGCAAACATACACAAGCAAGAAGTACAAAAGCAATCTGAAAGTGTGAATGTGTGGAGGAAGCGCTTTCAAGATCTGATATGCTCTTTAGTCACAACATGTAGTTGTACCAACTGTCAGTTGTTCAATCCAAACTATTACAAATGTCACTGATAAATTTACCACTGTCTCCTTCAAGTCGTCATCTTTCTTCTGAGTTTCAAGAGCAGCCTGCATAGTCTTCACATCGTGTTGTACACTTGTAAGCGTGCTCCCAATTGTAGCAACACTCTGGAAAAGAAAAATATTTGTAAAGTCACTTCTAACAAAATTTTTAAAAGGGGGAAAAAAGTACAAGGCATCTTTTTTCTGTTTTTATTACCCTTTTCTTCTCACCTTTTGAAGCTCTTCTACTGTTGTTGGAAGGCTAATTAAATCAGCAGCGGATTTCAAGTTGGCCTTTAAATGGTTTACAGCAGAGTCCAGCAAACTGATCTGTACAAATAAAAGACACAAACCATCCACTTTATTAGGAACACCTAACAAAAAATGCAATCTAATAGAACATCCCTCAAATTTACCATCACTAATGTTACAATATTCTGTTTGTTTTACATATTTAAAACAAATGTATGTGGTGCTTTTGGACTGTATTACTATTACATTATTATACTAGGTATGTTATTTTGTCCATCTTGCTTTGAATTTAAATGTTTCAGTAAAAATGTAACATGTTTGTTAATAAATTACTAAAAAGCTGACGTCTTAGTCTGGTGACTTCAACAAACTGGCATCTTTATATATTCAATCATTTTATCTCAGCAAACCTAAACTTAAGACTAAAGAGACTAAATAAATGTAAAAATCTTCTTCTTTGTTCCTACCTATCATTTCAGAAAATTAAAAAAAATCCAATCCAATTTGTAGGAACATAAATTATGCATTTTCTTTTTTACAAGTTAACACCACAAATTAAAAAAATATACTTTAACTACTACTGTTGGCACCACTTCTATTTCATGCATTATATCTGCAATTTCGAAAACTTTTCTAAAGCAATTTTCAGCTACATGGTATGAAAAGTGCATCATCCTGAGTTAATTCTCACTCTAAGTTTAACTACCACTCAGTAGCTTATCATTAACAGCTCAGTTTTGTATGTATGACTGAGTAAATGTCGAGGTGGTTTCAAAACCTCCAGACAGACATTATGACTGACCTTTCGGTTCATTTCTGTCAGATTGGACCAGAGTTTGTTCAGGCCTCTGCCACCGTTCTCAATATCATCAAGCTGTCTCTCCTTGTTTTTCAGGTCCTCGCTTAATTTTGGTATTTCACTTGACGAAACCTTCTGGCTGGATTCCACTGTAACAAAAAACAACATAAGTGTTAAAATAAAGGAATATGTGACTGTTTAACTAGCATATAAAATGCTTGTGTACAAAGTACAAGACCTTTTTTTTCTTTTCTTTTCAGTGATAACAAAAAGATAACAAGGTTTGTTTAGGAGTCTTACTGCTGTGCAGCTTTTCTTTCAGGGAGTCCAAATCTTCTTTCAGAGCAATCTGCATCCATATGAGCCCAGCACAGGCCATGACACAGGCAGCTAATATGATGAACAGAAACAAGGGATAGCACACATTGCAGCACTGTGTGTAGCTTCTTCTGTAAAGAGAAGAAACACAGTAACGTGAGACAGCTTTACAGCCGTACACATTCTTCCATTTTTAATGAAGGAGATATTTTCAGAAAGCTGTGTGCTATGTTATGGGAATTATGAGGATTATTTGTAAGCAATCATGCTTCAGAAATCTGGATGGGTAGATTCTATACAGTCAATGATTTTCCTGATGCTCCGAGCACAGAAGCAGGAGAGTGAATTGATCTGACAATAAAGAGGTTTTCTTTTAATCTCTGCACTATAAAGGCAGTGTGCTCGATGGGAGCTGACTGTTGAAATGATGCTGAAAAACATATTTATTATTTTTACATTTTCCCATGTATCCCTGAAGTTTATAAAATAGTGACAAGCCAGTCCCAAAGCATGACACATTAAAACACAAGCACACGTTATTAAAAGTGAATTCAGAGGTAGAACTCACTTTCAGATTTTCTTTAGAAACTCAAAGTGAATTTAAGGCATCTTATTAATGAGGTCAATTGCGTAGGAAAAAACATGCTATACACACGTAACAAAATCTCGTTAAACTGCTTACTTACTTCCCAAAGTTGACTCCGCCGTTCATGCCGTTGAAGTCGTCATCGTCGGAACTCGAGTCCGATTCCGAGTCCGGAGGCTCGGTTCGGAGAAGCCGGTGACCGGAGCCCTTTTTGGTCTTCTTCCTCTTGCTGTCCCCGAGACCAATCAAAGCATTTAGCTCCTTCCTCTTCTTCATCTTCTTTTGAGGGGTCAGCGAACCCGCCGAGCCCGATTTAAACCCCACTAAATCCAATGTTTTGTCCAGTTTGGTAGATGTTAAGTTTACGGAGCGGAGCTAAGCTAACTTAACGTCCTTTTGCTAGCTTAAATTTCAACCAGGCAATGGTGCAAATAGATAAAAACACATCGGTTTTTTGGATTCTTTACCATACAAATAATGCACGAACAAAGTGTTCGGTGTGACGTTACCCTCCGACAAATAAAGGAGCTTCTCTAAAATAACTTGTTAAACGCGCTACCGGTTAGCTTCCTCGGCTAGCATCTGACAGCTTGCTAACGTTTGCTAATGCTGGTCGCCGCTGTGCTCTTACAACGTCTCATTGAATTTTAAAATTTGCTGCTCTGACCTGTGTCATTTCCGAAACACAGCATTCAAGTGTTTAAATAAATCAATACAACCTGTCGGTCATATCGTAAACATATTTCCAACAACAATTTGTTCTGCTGCCTGTGTTGTTTGGGTAGGGCGTCCCAGTAATCTCACAGCTCATTGGTCCAAAACGGTGCCACTTCCTGCGCTCCGTTTTGACAGGGAGCGAGCCATGGGAGCAAAACACCAGCCGTCCCCGACAGACAGACAGCAGTCGCACGGTCGTGTCAAAAAGTGACAGATAATATTTAAACTGTTGTAAATGGCTTATAATCTGTCACTGTGAGCCAGGGTTTTGCAAATCAAAGAAGACCGATAACAGTGGAACACAGAGTAGGTGCAATAACGCTGAGTCATATATAAATATATATGAAACAAAAAATTTGATGGAGCTTTAAAGAAAACAGACGACAGTCTATGAATATTTAATCATTTGATTACAGTCTATTATATACTTTAAAAGCACCTGTTGTCTTGTAATGTTCCTACCTTTCATGCTTTGCTGAGGGAGGTTACATGCAAATGTGTCAGCCAATTGATTCAGAAAATCTGGTCATAATAGTTTTAACTGTGCCTTCTTTAACTGATAAGTGATGTTTTCCTACTTCTCAAAACACTGGAAAATTTCACGGTGTAATCACTGATGATTGTATTTTTGTGTTGTCTTTTATTACTTTTTTGTTTTTTGGTTTCAAGTGGACTATAATGACTGAAATAAATAAAGTTCACTTAAGTTCAGGATGTAAATTACAGTACAATAATTAAGAACAGTGTTGTGCACATGGCACACATAATTTAAATATCAGATAAATATAATACAATATAATTCTCTCTCTTATTTTGTGTATTTGTGATAAAATTGGGACAAAGTTTATAATAGCATAACAATAGGGGTTTATATGTTAACTTCTTGGTTCTTTCATTTTTCCATGTTTTTAGATGAGGCACTGTTTTAAAATATAGGCTTTAATAATGTTGCTAAAATACAAATCATGATGACATTTTATAATTAACATGGAAAAAATTCTTATTGCAAATTAAAGATATGCTGTTTAACAACAGGAGGAGTTGTTGTGGTTAAAAAATAACTTAGCAAACACTTGCATCCACTTACACCTACATTAGAGATTGTACTCGTTCAGTTATGATATTCTTTTATAAGATCCTATTTATACACTTTAAAAATAGGGACTTAAAGTAGTGATCATTTTCATCCACAAGTAAAAGAGTTTATGCTTTTTTTTTTAAAAAAATTCTTTGTACTTTTATTCCCTCAGCAGTATTTACTTATTCATGTATTTATTCTTTTTTTTTTTTAAATGGTAACATTAATGATTCTGGGCAAAAATTAAAAATTAAAACTACTACCAGGTAAAATGAATAACACTGATTATTTTTCACTCACTGTGCACTGCTTTGCTGGGAAACATTAGGTTCTGGCTTTCATATGGATGGTATATTGACACCCACTTAAACACTAGTGAAGATCAATCACACACCCTGAAGGGAATGGACTCCCCAAGCAGGACAACATACCCTGTCAGCCAAACCACAGAAAATACTAAGGAATGGCTGAAGGGTAACAATAATAATTCACTAATATTCTAAATAAATATTTAAAGGAAAAATCTTTAATTGAGTCAGAGCATCTGGGCAACATTATTCTCACTGCAGGATTAAATTCCCTGAAAACTTGGCTTCAAATCTTACAATTCTCCAAAGAATTAAATATTTATGAACAAATAAGCAACAATCAAAGTTAAGGCAAAGAAGAAGAAAAAAACCCTCAAGTCTGCTCTGTGTTGGTGATATTTTATCAATGTCATCATATTTTGATGGAAAATGTTGCCAAGTTGTGATTTGTTAATAAAAAAAATTCCATGCTACCTTTTTCCTCACAGGTTACCTGCTGTGTCAAACAAATGAGAAGACTAAAGAAGAAATACATTAATTACAGTTTCCCTCGGTCGCTTTGGTTCAATTCTCACAGCACAAAAGTCATTCTCACTACTCTTACTGCAGTGCTCCAATCAGTGACGCATTTCCTCACTTACATTTGACATTCTCATTGTTTTTACACACACTGCTATTGTTTCTAGACAGACTTCACTTCTAAAAGTATTCGTTACTGTGTTCACACACTTTTACCTTGAATCTGACAGCTCATCAAAACAGTTTGTACTTTTGTCACAAGTCTAGATTGCTCGCTTTCCCGAATACTGTCCAGCATTGCATTAATTTTTTCAATCAAATTACTTTAAACTTTTTTCAGATATGTGTGAAAGAATAAATGCAGTAACACACTGTCAGAGGTTTTCTTGCAACAAATAGAAATGCTCCTCTGCATAGTTTGCAGGCAACGAGTTGAGTTACTGTTGCCTTCCTATCAGCTCGAAGCAGTCTGGCCATTCTTCTCTGACATCAACATTGTACTTTCACGCAGACAACTGCTCCTCACTGGATATTTTTGTATTTCAGAAACCCTGGAGATGGTTGTGCAGGAAAAACCCAGTATATCAACAATGTCTGAAATACTCACACCAACCTGTCCGACATTCCTTATTCCGATGCTCGGTTTAAGCCTCAGCAGGCTGTCTTCACCATGACTACATCTCTAAATGCTTTGAGTTATGCTGGATTACTGTAATGAGCAGTGGAACAGGCGTACCTAATAAAGTGGTTGCTGAATGCATGTTGTTGACTTTACTGGACTGTACAGTAGTTGATGCTATGTTCTCACTATGTATATTCTTTGGCTGTTTTCTGTTTCTGAGCACTATTTTGCTTTTCTTCATCAGTTTTATAAAGTTGTTTTTTTTAAATCCTTCACATTTCATTTCCAGAACTCTTTCCAAAGTAAGTAAGGTTTTGAGAAAAAACCTCAACATTTCAAATACTCAGTCTTTAAATGGTGTTGAAGCGATTGATGGACTCTTCATGCTTTACCAAATGGCAAAATGTTTGATTGTTGGAGTGTCTTTTGCACAGGTGAGCTCTGTTATGAAAAATTAACTGTTTTGAGAACTGCACGAAGAGTGGTGAGTCTGACTTCTCTCTTATGAGAATTGAGCCAAATCAGCCTTGACACAGGCTCTAAACTCCCAGTCACAGCCTGCAAACAAAGGGATTTACTGCCACTGTGTCAAAGACCACAAGACACCCGCTGTAGGCCACATGACCATGTCCCGACAGCTCCCAGTTGTTTCTGCACTGGTGCTGTGCGACACTGCCCATTTTGGTATCGATCCTCTACCAAGTAAATACCAATACTGATACTTTCATCTTATTAAGGCAGCTTACGGAAGGTGTTGTGTCAGATCTAATGAGAAGTTAGATGATTATTATATGTATTATTTCATTATTACAATTAATAAATTCTGAACACATTTTAATGACCACTAAATCTCTGTGATTCTTTCCACAACAACGAGTAAACACAACAAAACATACCATTCAGCTCCTCATATATTTCGAAGCTGTGTTTTTTGGAGACCTGGAATGTAAATGTGTCTGTCTCTAAACAACTTTGGCCCAAATTCTGCTGTTTAAATGTGCAATAGGCTATAATTAAAATAGACATGGCAGTCAACACAAAAAAGATGTCTGAGGTTTATTTTTTCATTTCTAAAAGCAATAATTTATTCAACACAATTCAGTGGGCTACAGACTGAGCCTAGAGGATAGAAACAAAGTATTGGTCCTATCATGCTAGTATTAGTCCAATACCGATACCAGCATTGGTATCGATATTACAGATATTGCCTTTATTTGCCTTATCGTGTTGTGGATCAAAATCAGAAAACATGTATATTAATTTCAGGGCCTCTGCGAGTTGCAACAGTCTGTGATTCATAAATTAAATAAGTTTGCCGTACTGTGGCGTAGAACGAAGAAAAGCTGCAAATCCTCACATCTGAGAAGTCTTGTTTGCATAATATTTTCATGAATTCAACTCAAACTATAAAACACAGTATAAGTTTTTGTTTCAATTTGTCACTTCCAGCATGGGGTCTTCCAGAAATCCAGCTGACCTGGAGTGCTATTGGGCTGACCCAGCAAGACACGTGAGTAGACGCTGGGCCTCTGCAGACTGGCCTTTAGCTTTTTCTTTTCTTTTTTTTTGCACTGAAAACAGACTCCCACTGGTCTGCTTTTGGCTTTCAAATATGTTCTTTTATGTGTCTGGCCCCCATACTAACACAGTACAATACTAATAATAATGATACTGAAAGAAAACCCCTACACTGGATGAATTTTCTCACACACAAAGGGACTGAGATGCTCCTTAGCACCCCAGTATGAGTTGATTATTGAGTGCAAAAGATGAGGCCTACTGCTGATGCTTTATTATCCCCGAGAAAAGAATTTCTCAAGGCAATGCTTGTCAGTGCACAATAATAGCACGATGCCATCCACGGAACTACAAAGCTTATATTATCATAGCTTAGCCAGACTATGTGGCTGCCCTGTTATTTAAGTGCATTAAAATGGAAGGCAGTTACTGTATTGTTTTGAATGCATTTGCTGTGAGCCCAGCAGTGTTGTATAGGTAGCGAAGCAAAATTCAATCAGTGGCTCGTCTCCACTAAGAACACCTGGTGAGAGGACAAGCATCATGCTGCGGGCCTGTGCAGAACACTGTCAGTGTGAGGCTGCAAATCAAAGCATCAGAGGTGTTTCATCTCTCCACTGCAATCTCCAGTTTTTTATCGGAGGTTGCGACTGAAGGGATGACACTTCAACTTATGGCTCCTCACATCTACAGCCATGAGGTGGGGAGCATCATGCATTAGAAGCCCACGTCTCTGATTATTACAAAACACTTGTTTTCGCACTTTGTTCACAGCAGGGTTACTCATATTCTCACCAGGCGTGATTCCTGCAACGTTCGGGCATGGAGCTGCCTTGGGTGCTGACAGGGAATGTAAATAGTGGTGGCATGATAGAAAATACTGAATAGAACTGACTGCTAATTGAAGGCTTTCATCTGACTTGGCAGACTGTGTGAATACAGATTATCATCATTTGGAAGCACGACTGCTGTTAGAATACCAATTTTTTCCCACCGGGCGATTTTAACGTTTATTTAGAATCTTTTAGCCATTATGTTGGATGACTCAACGCGTATACATGAAATTTTAATTCATGCTTTTCTGGCTGACACATGAAATGGGATCTACATGGTATTTATAACTGTGACAAATGCTTGAACTTATGAACCGGATTTTTCTGACAGCTCCAGTATGATGCCTTATCAGGGCCCAGGCATATAATTTACAGTAAAGTACATGCATGAGCTTTTCCTTTATTTGCCCAGTTTGCACTGCTCATTTCCAAACTATTTTTATGTTGCTGAAAGGCATTTGAACCATTTTTAATTCAGCTTTTATTACTACATAAACACATTTTTGTGCCAAAATTATAAGAGTTTGGATTGGTTTCTGTTTACCAACTCTGCCTCTTGCATGAATCACTGCTCTCACCTCTGATATGTTTAGTAATTGAACCTTTTATGGTATTGCAGTCATTGGCTACCGTCTTTTCAATGCACTGATTGTGAAAGTCTTAATACACCACTACTAATGTTTAAAATCAGAATCTGACTGATACCGATACCATTTTTTTCAGATTTCCTCTTTTGTGCAAGTAAAACAAACAAACTTTATTGTGACATCGAACCTTTCAGTCAGCACAAAATTAATGTGACACAACAGCTAAAATATCGGCCACTTATTTGTCTGATATCAGTCAGCACAGCCGATATCGGTCGATGCAAATGTTTGGCCAAAGTATCTGTCAGCCAATTAGAGCTTTGCAGAATGCGCACATACTCACAGCAGCTAGCCCCAGACACGAAAATAGCACAAGAAATATGACAACAGGCAGCAGATTGTGCTGATGCAGTTATACAAGCTGTTGTCAGGGAACCAGCTGGTAAACAGTTGATATGAACACAGTTGCCAGATGAACCTATATGGAACAGAATCTGGAAAACCTGCAGACAATAATGTCCTGTTTTCTCTAATAGGACGCATCTCAAACTGTTATTTACTCAACTTGTGTCTTTTTGCTGACATGATGGTTTCTTGATAGAGACAGTGCTTAGTTCTTAAAGTGATGTTACATAAATGTAAAAGTAGTGTGGCCTTTTTCGTGAGGTACAAACAGTTGATGTAGATAAATATATAAAAAGCAAATATTTACTGCAAGGATGTTTTTCTCTTTCGTTTGTGTATGATTGCATATGCAGGGTAATTATAGTAACTGTGTGCAAATGATGGGTATGAATATTACAAATGCCTGTATGTGTGTTATACAACTTAGAGATATGGGAGTAAAAAGAAGAAAAATATGTAAAAATGCAAAATATAGGTAACACATTATGCATAATGTTTGGTAATGAGTCCAGTGCACAATTCTTTTATAGCTTGAGCAAGTTATGTGTGTTATTGTAACACTTGATTTGTCTATAGGCCCTTGTCAGTGTCCTGGAGGTACACGGGTCTTAAAGGGACTGCAGATTGCAGTTAATCCACCTTCTCAGTCTAATGTATGACATGATGACATGTTTATTCAACCATCAAAACTAGTTAGCCAGAATATTAAACCTCTTTAGAGCTTAATTTTAGATCACAAATGACTTAAATTTAATAACATTAGATCTGTGGATGTGGGCATTCAATTCAATTCAATTTAATTTATATAGCGCCAAATCACAACAACAGTCGCCTCAATGTGCTTTATATTGTACAGTAGATGGTACAATAATAGATTCAGAGAAAACCCAACAATCATATGATATGACATTTGGTCAGTACTTGTTCTTCTGGTTCTTCTGGTTCCTGCTGCTGTGTGGAGGAAACCCCCCCACTGCTCCGGGGGAGTGCTGTTGCCACGGGGGGTCTTCTTTGTGTGCAACAATGTTTAGGTGGGCGGTCTGTGTCAAAGTAACATACACATGAATGCCAGCACCCAAAAGGTGGTGTCAAATATTTCCATGAATAAATCAGTTTTATTATGGAGCAGTTTGGGTCAGTTTTGAATTTCTAAACTCTAAATAATAATAATAAAAAACTTCAGCATGTTTTCCCCTTTTCAACTTTGAATGCTGTGTATTTAGTCATGAATATTTAATGCTGTAGAACTAAGTCAGATTCGAAGCCAAGTTTTTCAGCACCCTTAACGCTGCAGCGAGAATAAAGCGTTGCCCAGATGCACTGACTCAATTAGTGTTTTTCCCGTGTTATAAATATTTATTTGGAAAATTACTGAAACATTTACAGTCCTGAGACTTTACCTCGTTTTTGGTTTGTAACGTCCATAAAAATATCGGCATCATACTGAGAACTTGACGTGCCTGCTCCAGCAGAGGAAGCTCAGAAGAAGATGACACCAGCTTTGTGACAAGAGAGCAGAGAAAGGAGTGAAAAAAAGGCGTCAGAGATAAGATGGATCGCTTTGCAGCATTTGTGTGACCCCCCCCCCCTCCCCCTCCCAATCCCACATGTCTTCTGTCACTCAGCTCCTTGCTTGTAAGGGTTTTTAGATAGTGTACAAAATGGAATCAGCAGGGGGCAATGTTCTCACATCAAAAAATACCAGACACGTAGCATAAAGGCAACACTTGAGTCAAGGACAGATGAGCCTGGAATCACAGGCTTGGCTCTGATGGTAACAATGCTAATATTTTTTTCATATCCAGCAGAGTGGTATTCAGTGATCATGTTTATGCTGTGGTATTGATTGCAATATCTTGTACAGAGGTAATACAATCACAAAGAGCTTGTAAACCTTAATATTACACACACATTAGGCTCATAGGCACAGAGTCAGCTTTGTTTAGGAAGCAAAACACATTTGAGACGGTGCGATTAATGCATATGTAGCATTTGCCTTTGTGGTCTGCTTAGAAACTGTTACAGGATGAAAGCAAAGACAGCACCCTTGATGGCTATTTGCCTCTTTCATCGTAACTCCCATGTGTGCAGAAGAGTCAGCTAAAATGCCTCACATGTTAAAGGAAACATAACAGACAGGACTACTGTGTTTTAGTGATTCATTCTCTGTCCTCGGCTTCATATCGCACAGTGGCGACACATAACTGTATATGCTGCCACTGCAGTGATACAGCAACTGCCTGATATCATCTGATATGGATTAAAGGGAATAGATTAATATATTAAGCAAATGAAAGGGGTGAGAGAGGAGGGGAAAAGCACACAGTGAGATCGCTCTTTGATTGAATTTTGTGGAAAGTTGAAGGCTAACGCACAGTAAACTCCAGAGCTGCGCCACTTTTATTGTTCGGCGCTTCTCGTATATCACACACGACTCGTAAACATGTTTATAAATCAACATGGGAGCCTGTGTGACACAACATATGCTATTAATAAAGTAATAATAGAGAGTGTAGAAATATCAGACATTTTAAATTCAATGAGATTTAGGGATTGGTTTCACAGAAAGACAGCCAAAGTTCTCTTTTTCAGTGTATTAGACCAGGATTAGTTTAATCCACGTCTGTGAAATAGGCCCTTCATTTTCCTGGTAATGTCTTCAGCACACTAGGTGTCTTCTATGGTTTTTCTATCATCCACCGAGGTGAAGAAAAAAAATGTGGACAATTCAAATCCATATGATCACTTTTTTCCCCTCCGATCTTTTTCTTAAAGTGGAAGTTTTGCTGGTTTGCAGCCCAGACGAGCAAAAGGACGGAGCGAGAATAAAAGAGAACAGACGGAGAATAAAAGAGACAAACACGAGGAAGAACAGAGAGAAGCAGCTGACATGCAAAGAAATCAGAGAACAGAAAATAGGTGTGAAAGAGGCCACGTGGAGTCTTTGAAGGGGGAAAAAAAATCATTGAAGTTTTGCAGATTTGATTAAAACTGTTTACGTGAGTGGTTTAAGCATGACAGAGGGAGGATTGATTTTATTGATGGCAGCTTTTCTGGTGCTAGGAGAAGAGGAGAACAATGCTAATTTTCCACAATTGTTTTCATAAGGTGAAACATGGTTCTGCACCTGTTTTTCCCCCTCTGAGAACACGCTGGGGGTAAATAGTGGTAAATAGAAACACTTCTGTGGCCTAGATTCCCCTCACACCCTGGCTATTTTATTAAGTACATCCAGCTTGCAGCAGACCAGACTCCCTTTGCTGCAGCTGATGGGCTTTGTGCTCTGAAATGCACCCAGCTGTTGTTATCAGGAATGGAAATGTGAGATTTTTAGAAACTGAGGTTTGTGTTTGCTGTAGTTTTTATTAATATATCAAGGCATGTTAGAGCTCTCTTTTTTATTTTGTTAGGTTCTCCACAAAATCTATTGTTAATGGCTTAAAAACCTCTTAAGAATGCCTTTTAGATAAATACAGAGAGCATGTTTTTCCGCCTCAAAGACAGGGAGTGAAATGTGACATCCTGGCCCACACGTAATTTGTAAGTTACATTGGCACTTTTAAAAATGCTACTTTTGAGTCTTTGGGGGTATTTTGTTGAGAGGCTTTAACATTTGCAGAAAATGGGACAGTTTTAGTGGAGGCACGAGGAAGTAACAACATAGCAATTTTGGAAATGCTCTGACTAAAGGTGGTGCATTCAGATTTTTTTAATTAAGTAAAATATGCTGCCCAGATCACTCTCAGCATCAAAACAGCCAAAGTGCAGAAGATGTACTGCAACAAGTAACTTTTCTTTCTTTTTCTTTTTCTTTTTTTTTTTTTTTTAATGTGTGTACCTCCTGCTTGCTTTAAGTGCTCTAGGTGATCATTTTCACCGCTAAAATCTAATTTTCCCACTCTCATAATTCTGCTAACTCTAACAGGAAAAGTGTGAGAATTTAATGATTGATTATAATCATTAATGATTGTTCTCCTAATTCTTGCCACATGCATCGTGGCTTGTTGTTGCCCGTTTTCATTCACAAAGACCTTTTACACATGTGGGGTTTGAACTAACAGAAACATCTGCCCAGTGTTAATGCAGCCTGCACCTGATTGGAGAAACTGGGAGTGTAACGGCTGCGCACGACTAATGGTCTAATCACATCCATACACATGGGCATGAAACAATTTAAGTCTTGTTACAGTATTTACTTATAATTTACTGTAAAATGAAGCCTGGAAATCTGCCTGGAAAAGTATAAAAAAAAAAGGAGCATGTAAACAGTTGGTGTAAATGCAGTCATTTGGTACATTTTATGTTGTTTATGAAATATTTAAGATAGCTTAATAACATTGGGATGGAATGTGAGAAACCGAGCTTCCCAGTCCGTATTAGTTCCAGCATAAATAATCATGAAATTGTCAAAATTGTGCATGTCTCAAAGACAAAACTGTAGATGGGTTTAGGTAAGAGAAAAGAATAAACAAAAGAAAGGGGGGGAAAAACACATGCAGGCATTTTAAGCATGTATCCAACATCGTGCCGTTCCTCTATCTGAATGGCACACTGTGCTGTTATTTGCTTGCTGGTACTCCACCAGTTCACTTGATTCCTGCTAGCTCCTCTATCCTGAGCATTAATGAGCTGGGTTTTGTTTTTCTCTGTCTCTCTTTTTTCCTCTTTTTTTTTTTTTGCCAGGCTGGAGGTTTGTGGGTTATCCAATACGTGAAAAAGAGCAAAAGTGGTTTCTTTTATGAGATACTGGAAAGATCATGCTCAGCAAGGACAATCACAGCAGCACCCTCAGCGACGCTTAAGTCTGAAAAGCTTAGTCTGTCTGCTTTGTCCTGCGAAAACCACAGCCATGTGCTTCTGATCCACCGTCTGCAGATGCACTCTAATGGATTGCGTAATTTGTGTCTAATATTCTCACCCGTTTTCTAACTAGTGCGGTTGATGAGGATGTGCCCCAGTTATGAAAGTATTTTTATTTCTTAAGTTTAGCTCTTATATACCAGCATCATTTCTTCTCTGCACATTTCTTTCTAAATGAAATGTGCCTCATGCTTATGTTGAGGTGCAGGCAATGCTATTTAGGCTCTTTGTGCTTGGCTGCATTCATCTACTGTCAAGCTGAAGTTGATCTGTAATTCTCTTTGTACCAGATCCTCTCCCAGCATCTACGATCCAGACGCACAAGGGAGGACCCTGACGAGGCGCATGAGAGGAAAAGCAGCACATTTGGGTATGACTAAAACCTTCAAAGCTCTCTCTCCGACAGCCAGATCTTTTTTTGTGATTCATCCTATATAATACAGACGTGCAGCACATGGAAAAAGATATTTTATATTTTTTGCAGCATGTGTTATTTGTGTTTCTGTGGACCTTGAGGTTCACGGAGCCCCCGCAAAAATGAAGTGTGAGCTTGCAGCAGCTGCCTGACGACTTGTAGTGTGGAAATACTACCTCCTCTGATGAGGTCGAGAGGAAAGGCAAATTTTTTAAAGAAGAAAGGAAATAAGAGGATTATGGTTGGTAATGTGTGTGAAACCTCCCACCAGGACAAGTGTGCATTGTGCAGAATACCTGTGGCTCATGTAAGGACTGTTTACAATAGATCTATAGACATTCACGAGACAAAGGAGGAGCCGTTGGATTGGTTGGTGCGTGGTGTGCGAGGCAGCTCTGATTTGATCTAAAATTCACTCGAGGTCTAATGTATCCTTAGACGTTTCACTCAAGCACATACTTTTAGTGACAAAATACAACCCAGTGTCACAGAGGCTGAATAAAAAGAAACAAAAAACTGAAGGCACTGCAACTCCGGAAAGCCTTTTGCTGTTACCACATAATTTGTTGTTATTCAGTCCAAATATTTCAACAAAGCGTGGGCAGAAACACGTTGGCTGCAGATGCAGAAAGATGCCAACATCCTCCTGAAAATATTTAAAAGAGAAATTAACAATTTTAATAAAGTGTGAAAAATGATCGAACAAGTGCCATTATCAAAATGAGACTTTGTGAAAGTCACTGCACTCTGTCGCTCACCATGTGCAAAGGATTTACTGGTAACCCTGTGTTTTTCTTTCCAGCTAAAAAAAAAAAGAAAAATATTATACTCAAGGTTATCCGTGTCCAAATTTTGCAATCGAACTAATTAGCCAACTCAGTGGAACACGTGTTTATTTACTTAAAGAGAGCAGCAGGAGCAGGCGGTTGCAATGGAAAAATGCCAGAAAACAAAACTAGTCCCACATTTGACCTATTATCAAATCTAGGTAATAAAAGGTTTGATTGATGAGAAAGTTGGCGGGGTGGTGAAAATGGCTCTCTTGCCATATTTATGTTTGGTAAATCACCTCCGGCAGAGTGAGCGATTTGGCATTTTGTGCCATCTTCAAACATTAATATGACATAAATAAATAAAATGAGAAAGACAGAGAGAGAGGTGATGTAATATATATATATATATATATATATATATATATATATATATATATATATATATATACATATATATATATATATTAGGGGTGCAACGATACACAAAATTCACGGTTCGGTTCGGTTCGATACTTTGGTGTCACGGTTCGATATTTTTTCGATACAAAAAAAAATGTTCATGCCTTTTTAATTTGTCATTTATTAAAATTATAAATATATATTTTAACACAAAAGTACAGTTTTTAAATTTAACCCTAACCCTTGTGCGTGTTGTTTTTTAGCTCGTCATATTGCAGCCACAGAAATTCTTTTGTCCATGAAACCATAAAGCTGCACTTTCTTTTTGCCTTATAGTCTGATTTGTCATAACTTCTCCGTTTTGTGGTAAGCTTTTCTTTGGCTGTCACTTCTTCACCCTGACCTGTCTTATTTGGCTCAGCAGAACTAAAATATATATCTGTCTGTGAAGGTTCTCAGTCATCCAGGTCATCGTAGTGAAATATATATCCTGCCGCACTCACATAAGCTCAGCGATTCTCTGCGCGATCAACCTCTCACATGTTTAAGCTGCGGGAGATTTCACTTGTCATGTTTGCATAGTAAGCTAACAATTAATAAGACGATGTCAGAGGAATTGGTGCACAAATTATCATCACTCACAGATCAGTGCTGTCGCTCTCTATACACAGTTCGCACGATTGCAAAGTGAAAGCAAAAAAACAAGCGCAAATTCAAACACGATTTCAATATGTCACATATTGACAGTGGCTCACCCAATGACATAATTACCCAGCTACATTTCTGAAAGAATGCAAAAGCATTGACATATATTTTTCCTTCCTACAATAGCCCGACAGGCAGGGCAGAGATAGCCCCGGGACATCGGGCTAGCGATATTGCGAGCCCTGTATCTGATTGAGGAATCACTCATCTTTGGAAAAGAGAGTTTATTACAGAGAAATGTCTCTTTCCAAAATAAAAGCTATACTATCCGCTTCTTCTGGGCTATATTCTCAGCAGCATATTAAACATATCAGGTCTCCATAAGGAGAATCCTGTGCTAACAGCTGTCTAAATGACTCGGCTAAAGTTTGTAGCATGCATGCTTGTTGTTTTTGTCTTTGCACTAGGATGATGTCGGTGTAAATGTGCAGTCATATTCGTTGTGTTCCCACTAGTGCTTTCAGGTTAATCTCGTTGAAATAACCTTAACGCCACAACACGGCAAATCTCCGTTAACGAGCTACCCTATACAGAGGGGCTAGACGGCCAACACGTTAACGAGCTAACTGCGCTAACACACTAGCTCCCACCCATGTAATTGAGCATTGCATGGCACATCCAACATACTGTTTTACTTTAGTCCATGACTCGCTTACCTTCAGGGTCATACGTCACATGAAAACCAAAATAATTCCAAACGCCAGATCTGAATGAGGGTGGGGAGGTCCACTTCTGTCTCGCTAGCTTGCCCTGCGCTCTTCCTTCTGACCATGCTGTCTGTGTTGAGTGCTCAGTGAATCTGCGTTCGACTACTCCGCCTAGGCTGCACTCTCGAGCCTAGGCGGAGTAGTCAAATGCAGATTCACTGAGCGCTCAACACAGACAGCATCGTGTCAGGGTTTCTGGGTCTTTGACCCAGTATTCTTAGTTCATGTTCACTGTTTATCTACTGCCTGTTCCACTTCCTGTTTTATTGTGTTAGCCTTGGTCTGTGTGCATTATAATCCCATTAAGTCCTCTTCCCATTATCATTAGTTCATTATGTTCAGCTGTGTACTCACCGGTCTCTCATTATCATCATTATCACCAGTCTGTGTATTTAAGCCCTCTGTTCTACCCATTCAATGTCGGGTCATTAATGATGTATGTCTGATGTCAATGTCGTCTGTATGTCCAGTCAGTCAGTCAGTCAGTCAGTCCTTTGTTCATTCGGTCAGCCAGCCATTTCCTCCCTCTGTACTGTTTGCTCACTCCTTCGGCAATAAACATCCACCTTCACCTACCTGCCTGTGAGTCCAGCGTTTGGGTCCTCCTTCTCTCATCCACGACACTACCCTTGACAGAATGACCCGACCCCGCGTTGTGGACCCAGCGGACCCTGAACTTTTCGAGCGGCAGGAGGCAGCGCTCCTTCGCTGGACGGAGGGGCTTCGGGGAAAACAGCGGCTCTTCGCGGAGAGAGAGCACGTCTTCGAGGGGACTCGCCTGGCTCTGGGCGGGCCTCGGAGACGCCACGTTCCCCCACCTGCTGCCTCAGCTGCACCGGAGCATTCGCCGCGGAGAGTGGGCGTCACAGCCCAAGCTTCGGCCGCTCGCTCTCCCGCTGCTTCGCTCCTCGCTCGCCCGCCAGCCTTTTCACTCTCCAGCCTTTCCGCCTCGCCACGGCACAGCGGCTACACCTCCCATCTCGGCTCAGCGGAGGCTACCGCGCCAGAGGCTCAGCCGTTTACCCGGCCCGCTTCCTCTTCCCGGGGAAAGCGGCGCACACGCCGCCATAAAACGGACTCTGTTCAGCAACTCCCGGTGGTGAGTTCTAGTGACTGTTTTCCACACCCCTCATCTGATTATCCACTTAAAACACACAACAGACTCTTTTCTGATTCATGGGGAGTTTCCCTCCTTGAGGATGATGTGGACTGGGAAGATATTTTCTGCTCTGGCTCCCCAAAGACTGTTCAGTCAAAAACTGTAAATAGTGGTGGCAGAAAGACCAGAATACAACCCGATAGACCTGTCAGTGTCACTCACCCAGTCGTTATTTCCACTCCTATCAGTCAGCCTACACCCACTCCAGTGCCAGCTCCCAGGAGGAGGGCAGCTGCGACCCAGTCTACCTCCACACCCGCTCCTGTTTCTCGGGTGGGGGTGACTGGTGTCCAGCCACCTTCTGTGCCTGTCCCAGCGCCCAGGCTGAGGGCAGCCAGAACCCAGCCTGACCTCCCTGGAGGCTTGGAAGAGCTAACCGGTCCACCTACTACTTCACCCTTTCATCCACCTCCTGATCCAGCTTTTCACGCCCTCGCAGTATCACTGGTTAGACTAGCTGAGGTGTCCCCTGCTCATGCACCAGCTTTATTAGCCCAGGCCGTAGCTTTATCTCCCTGTCTAGCCCAGTCTGTAGCTCAGCCGTCAGCCACACCAACCTCAGCTCCGTTGTCAGCCACGCCTGCCTCTGTTCCTCCCTTAGCAGCTCCCTCACCTGCTGTTCAGCTTTCCCTCCAGTCAGCTCCCTCACCTGCTGTTCAGCCTTCCCTCCAGTCAGCTCCCTCACCTGCTGTTCAGCTTTCCCTCCAGTCAGTTCCCTCACCTGCTGTTCAGCTTTCCCTCCAGTCAGTTCCCTCACCTGCTGTCCAGTCCCCTCCTGTCCTCCAGTCACCTCCTGTAGCTCAGTCCCCTGTCCAGTCTGCTCCTGTTTCCCAGTCCCCTGTCCAGTCAGTCCAGTCGCCTCCTGTTTCCCAGTCGCCCGTACACCATCCTGTTCGGTTCCCGGACCTGCAGCCACAGCACCCAGAGCCAGCTGTGAGCTCTCCTGCTCCTCAGCCAGGGGTTTCCGCACCCGCTGGCCTGGCCGCTCCTCAGCCAGGGGTTTCCGCACCCGCTGGCCCGGCCTGTCTCCAGCCAGAGGCTTCAACTTCGACTGGTCAGGCCTCAGCCTCGGCTTCAGCTACGCCTGGCCCGGCCTCTGCCTCAGCTGCACCCATGCCCGGCCCGGCCTCTGCCTCAGCTGCACCCACGCCCGGCCCGGCCTCTGCCTCAGCTGCACCCACGCCCGGCCCGGCCTCTGCCTCAGCTGCACCCACGCCCGGCCCGGCCTCAGCTGCACCCACGCCCGGCCCGGCCTCAGAGCCTTCGTCTGCTGCGGCCTCAGAGCCTTCGTCTGCTGCGGCCCCAGAGCCTTCGTCTGCTGCGGCCCCAGAGCCTTCGTCTGCTGCGGCCTCAGAGCCTTCGTCTGCTGCGGCCTCAGAGCCTTCGTCTGCTGCGGCCCCAGAGCCTTCGTCTGCTGCGGCCCCAGAGCCTTCGTCTGCTGCAGCCCCAGAGCCTTCGTCTGCTGCAGCCTCAGAGCCTTCGTCTGCTGCAGCCTCAGCCTGTGCTTCGCCTGGTCCCGCCTTGACTGGTCCCGCCTCGACTGGTCCTGTGCCCACCGGGCCTCGGCCAGTACGCCTGACACTGGAGAGCCGCCGCGCGCGGCCGGCCCCCTGAACTGCACCGTCATCGCCTGAGTGGCCGCCGTCGCCTTCCGCACGGCCGGCCCCCGGACCCCCTTCTCCTGGGTGGCCGCCGTCGCCTTCCGCACGGCCGGCCCCCCGAACTGCGTCCACGTCGCCGCCGTCGCCTTCCGCACGGTCGGCCCCCGGACCAATGCTGTCATCGCCGCCGTCGCCTTCCGCACGGTCGGCCCCCGGACCAGCGCTGTCATCGTCGCCGTCGCCTTCCGCACGGTCGGCCCCCGGACCAGCGCTGTCGTCGTCGCCGTTGCCGTCCGCACAGTCGGCCCCCTGAACTGTCTCTGTGTGGACTCCGTCCCTCCGTCCTGGGCCCCCTCCGCCCGCCCTGTTCTGGTTTTTCGTTCTTTTGGCCGTCGGGTGCCGGCCTTAGCGGGGGGGGTACTGTCAGGGTTTCTGGGTCTTTGACCCAGTATTCTTAGTTCATGTTCACTGTTTATCTACTGCCTGTTCCACTTCCTGTTTTATTGTGTTAGCCTTGGTCTGTGTGCATTATAATCCCATTAAGTCCTCTTCCCATTATCATTAGTTCATTATGTTCAGCTGTGTACTCACCGGTCTCTCATTATCATCATTATCACCAGTCTGTGTATTTAAGCCCTCTGTTCTACCCATTCAATGTCGGGTCATTAATGATGTATGTCTGATGTCAATGTCGTCTGTATGTCCAGTCAGTCAGTCAGTCAGTCAGTCCTTTGTTCATTCGGTCAGCCAGCCATTTCCTCCCTCTGTACTGTTTGCTCACTCCTTCGGCAATAAACATCCACCTTCACCTACCTGCCTGTGAGTCCAGCGTTTGGGTCCTCCTTCTCTCATCCACGACACTACCCTTGACACATCGTCAGAAGGAAAGTTGATAAAATAAATTACAAATTTTGTATTGTTCTTTTTTTTTTCTCCCCTTTGGTTTTCTTTCTTTCTCTCCCCCTCTTTCTTTCATTCTTTCCCCCTGTCCTATCCCACAGTCATGTCTGTCCCGTTTGCAACTGAAAATAAAATAAATTCATAATTATAATAAAGGTCAATCAAATGGACCAATATGATGATCCACTTAAAATAAATCCTCTTGGCATCTTTCTTGGCCTCAAGACAACAATTCTGATGGCTATAGATCCAAACGGGACACAAAAAAAAAAAAAAAAAAATTGAAAAGAATTGTATTGTTCGATACATATGCGTACCGAACCGAAAGCACTGTATCGAACGGTTCAATATCGATACGAATATCGTTGCACCCCTAATATATATATATATATATATATACATATACATATATATATATATATATATACATATATATATGTATATATACTAAAGAGTCTGAAGGGACTCTTTAGTTCTGGCACAAGGGTTTTAGCATTTTGTACCGGCTCCCTCTCCAAGCCTCTATCAGCTCCCTAAGTCATATCAGATGTTTGGGCTTTATTGGGACTTGAAATAGTTATTAGTCTGAGCACCCACCCTGCTGAATTTATCTCCTGCTAAATACAGAGCCACACAATAATGAGCTCTGCTTAGTGTGATATCGATTCCTGCTATTCACTACTTTTCTCCGTTTAATCCAAAACTATGCCTTTTTGAAATATGACAGCAAGTGACATGGTAGTTAATATAAGATGTAACATATCTCTTGAAAAGATGAATATCCTTGAAATCTCACTTGAGATGAAAAAAAAAAACATTTACAAAGCTAGCCTTAAAGAAACTGCTTCTGCTTCTTCTGCATGAAAAGAAAACCTCAGTTAAACTATGATCAGTTTTCTATTCAGGTTTCCATTCAGAAACACGTGCGATTCTGAACTGGAACCTTATTGCTGTCTGCAGACAGTTTGCTCACTCTGCACTAGAAACCTCCAGCAGGAGGGTTTTACAGGGAATGCGGAGCGTTTATGCCGTCCACGGCATGTTTCCTAAATTACACTATGCGGGTCATTTCCATAGGGGGAGAAACTAGGCCTGCAGCATATCTAATTTGTCTGGAATACCAGCAGAAATGGAGAACCTCCTGCCAAGCGGCATCCCATCGCCTGCTTTTGTCTGACATCCGGTTGCAGGGATTGGAAACTTTGACAATGCAGCCCATGAAATGTAAAAATGTAAAAGCCAAACAAACAAAAACAACAAAACAAAAGCTTCAGCTTTAAATTAATTAACTGATGATTTAATTACCTTTCTATTACAGATCCTGTTCCAACTTTTATGCTTCTTCTTTTTTCAATTTAATAAGGATGTTTTTGCACACACAGCCACAGACTTTGGACTTTACCAGAGCAACTAAACAGTGAAATATTAAACAGCTTTTTTTATTATTATTATTTTTTTGTATAAGTGAATTCATTTCTCTAATGCTTCACCCCCTGTTTCCCTGCACTTGGCACAATGCCTATGAATCAAACGCAATAGTCCTTGGACTCCATGGAAATCCTATTCATGGTGAGCAACAGTACAGAGAAAGCGAGCACAAAGAGAAAGCTTTTCTTCTCGATGAGGAGAAATAATAAAAAAAGAAACCGAACCAGTCATTCCTCTGCATGTATGAAACGTACAGTCATGGTGATTTAATTTAACACTGCTTCAGGAGTCAAAAAGCTAAATAAGTAGCAGGAACGGTGTTAACCGTTAATTTGTGCGTTTTCAGAGCGTCGCTGTGTTTGTTTGCCATATCTGCAAGGCGGGAAGAAAAAAAGCTTCTCAGTTTGCTCTGTTAGCAAGCTAGCTAAGCGGCGCTAACAGTTCAGGTGTTGGTCAGAAGGTTTGGCTATGCTTGACTATTTCAACATGATTACAGGGTGAAGGATGGCCTCTAGTCCTAAATTTAGGAAAGCTTTCGCGTCTGATATGATTGATTTTAGGCTTTTCTTTTTTTCGTGTAGGCTACAGTCAGACTGCTTCCTGTCGCTCAGGGTCACAAGCTGCTCCTGTGCTTTTGTGGAGTTAGGCGCAGAGCGTAGATCACACCTAATGCAGAACGACAGGGAAGCCAAAGGAATGTCAGACTTTTCTTCTCAATGTCGAACTGGTGCGTTTTGTAATTTTCTGCCTATGTTATGAATTTAATTGTCTCTTCTTTAATAATCAGTGATATTTCTGCTATCGGCTCCTTTAGCCACACATGAAGATTAACCTTTGCTTGATGAGGCAGAGAAAAAAAAAAGATAAGAAGACAGTATTTTTTCCCCTTTTGTGCCTGCTTCCTTTGTGCCCTAGTTAACATTTATATTATAAATAAAAAACCAAAAATAGAGAAAATAACCTTTTGTTCTCACACAGTTTGAGACTTGAAGCCCTCTGACAGACTTTTTTTTTTCTACTTTAGCTTTTACTGTTTCCATACAGCTATATTTGTAGTTTCAGTAGGAGTCTATTAGTAAAGTAGTAGAGAATGATTTTTGCCATTTGCAGGTCTGTTAATTAGAGCAGTGGTGCTACATATATGTACACTCAATATTATACGTCTAACATTATATGTTAGAAAATTCTCATAATAAAACTGTGTACATCTTATATACACAGTTTTTTTTTTTTGGTAATCATGTTATGCCCTACAACATTGTACATTACCAGGCACATAATTGTACACTACCATAACAGAAAACGAAATAAAAATTAAAAAAAAAAAAAATCAATATTATATATTAATTAAAACCATTAATATGGATAAATGTACACAGCACTAAATGGACCAGTCTTAAATTGAACAAGGCCAGCGTCTGTGAAGGCTTGGAATAAATTCAGTGGCTTTGGACTAATTATCCACTGCAAAAATTTTAACCCTCTGAAGTATGGCAAAGGATCTTTAGATGTAAATAAACATCCTCATCACCATGTGGTCCTGGGAAAAATGATTAAATCTAACACAGAAAAGAATGAACAGTTTGTAAAACTCAATTTCCTCATTTGATTCATCTAATAGTAAATAATATCTCGCTCTACCTCAGACAATAAAAAATAGGGCGGGATCATTTTAAATCACCTGTGAGAGGTCACAGGACCATGACCGGTGGCAATAACATCCAATCACAACCACATCTTTCACAGACAAATAGCTGATAAATAATCTAAGAGTAGTACATATCGCCTCGGCAGAGGTCAGAATAATCAGAGCTAGAAAGACAAACGGGAAACAAGAACAAGTAAATGAAGAATGATTTCTCTAAAATGTTTCATGGAGTTAGTTAGATAAATATAACCCCTCTTACCTGATTAACCACAACGTGTCACATACAGTCTCTGCTATAAAAAAAAATTAAATCAGTTTCAGTGTCTTTCTCTGGCTCTTCAATGCTATTTTCAATTAAATGTTACCTTTATTTCATAAAGTAAATATTAGCTGTGTCAACGTCAAAAGTGCTCATAGAAATATTTACGTATTTTCTCGTTATTTAATTTTAATTTGTACAATCTTTAATTTGGGCTTTCGGTTTGCTAACACAGTAGAAAATCTTTTATTTTCTTACAAGTTCATGAAAAAAAAGGCTAGGTAGGTAATCTTTTACAAGCTGGGTAGTTAAAATAACAATTTGGAGTTTTTAACGGTGATAAGAACAACACAATAATTGTGACCGAAATATCTTTTGACACTCACACTTAAGGTGATCCTGAGTCCGTGCCATAATCCCTGCTCTGCTTATGTTCTTAAACGTCTTACTGCTGTAGAGTTCGCACCGCACCACTGCTGTGTGACATGCCATGTTGATAACACCGCAACGCATTTGCCAGTACACCCTGTTTAGTTTGTTCTTCCCATCATTCTGTGTTTGGATAAACATTTGGGCACTGTCAGCACGGTAAACTGAGTTGGGATACTCAATGGGAACTCTACTTAACATCGTTCAGCAAGACAAGGAGCGAAATGCAGCCACTAGGAGCCTGAACACGACCAGGATAACAGCAAAACAGCAATTGGCTGTTATTAGTGTCATTTCTCTTGTTAAGACGACGAGTGCCTGTCTTTATGTAAAAATCCACATCGCTCGATGTTGTCATGACATGTCCTTTTCACACTAACATAATTCCTATAATAGGTGTCCAGCGACTCCGGGTGTGTACTGTATAATCAATGCAAACAGCCCTAGGTGCTAAGCTTATTGTATACAATGAATATCATATGGACGGGTCAATCTCTAAAAGCAAAAGTGGGCTCTTATAAAACTGCAGAGCTGTGCTCTTGCTGTTCTTCCTCACTTTCTGCAGATAACTTAGTGAAGATCTCTACAGCTGAAGAGCAGATTCTGTCGCACTGTATGGTGCTTAAAAGCAAGAGGTTAGGATAACATAACCTGCTTGTCTGGGGCGATGTAGTGTGATCTGCCTCGACTCATTCTGAGGGCAAGAACATCCAAACAAGTAGAAAATATCAGCAGGAAAAGCCTCAGCCAGCGAGAGAAAATAACACATGTTGGTGGGTCTAATTCTGCAGAGCCGAGGAAGACAGCATAATCAGATAATTGAGTCTCGAAAACGACAAAAACCGAATTAGTAAAATGTTTGCATCACAGCCGGTGATAACCATGCAATTTTTGATTTTGACAGCATAATATTTTTATGAAGGTGTGCGAAGCTCTGCCAAATGGAGAGAAGTTAGCCCCTCCCCCAGAGTGTGCCAGTAACATAGTAGATACCCAAGGGGGAAGATTTTCAGTACAAGTGGCCACTCTCAATATTACTGTTTGTAAGTTTGGATTAAACGCGGTTCTATGGAGCTCAAAAAATTTTTTAAAAAAGAAAAACGAATGAATGAATAAATAATGTCAATTAGTTTTAAATGACATTAAATTAGGGGCGTTTTTTTTTATTACTATCAATAAACAAATCAAAGACATTTTTCATACTCTATTTAGTTCCTTACATTCCCAACACAGCACTTGTCCTTTCCTCCCAAGTTTTCATAAATATGCATGCAAATATAAGATGCATTTTCGCCTAGACTGTTAGCTGGTAGCTACACATTGCTCATAATTTTCACTATGTCATAAAGCATGCTTTTTTTAATGACAATGCTATAATGCCAATGTGCTAATCCTTGTCACATTCACCTCTGCAGTATGTCTAACCTTGTTTTGCTTAAAATTCACATCAGAAAACAGAAAAGAAAAAGAAAAGCAAAAGGTTGCCCTCTTGTTGATAGAAATGTATGCCGCGGTTTAGTAATTACCTATGCTCTGTGGAAATGATTTTGGAACGAAACTCTCTGCTTGATACGGATTCATCCAATTATTTTTGTATAGTTTGCTGTTTATTAAAGGCTTAAATCATATTCAGTCTTAAATGAACCAAATGGAAAAGCCGGCTACTGCCAGAGGTTTGCTTGCAAACTGTGAAGTTGCATCCATCCCGGTAGAAACCTCTGGGCATTACCATGGGAGAGATTAACCCTGTCCTGCGCCGTTTGATGTGGTCAACTGACGCAAAGCGGCACATTCAAGAGGAACCAGTCTTCATGCTAATGCTCGGAGCTGTGTGTGCTGCATGTGGAGATGGTATAAGGAGCATGTTCTGCACTAACCCTCTTCCTAACAGCTTCCAGCCAGGGATGATGTCACTTTTTTTGCCCTGCAGAGGAGTAATCAGTCTCCTGCATGCCTGAAGGGCCCCTTAGGAGTGATCAGTCTTTGATAGTTGTCTCTATTGCAGCTGATTCAATCTGTAACACCACTTCAGGCCCTCCGCGAGCATATAACAAACATACTTAATCATTTCTGTCGTTAGAAGTGGAGAAAATCCTCACCCAGCCTCAGTTATGTTCTAGTTGCGCAGTATTAATATCAGAGCAGACAAAGTGCTACGCCTTGCAAGACGTATGATTACATATATGACAGAGAGAGTCAGAGAGCGACAGGGAGCGCGCGCAGATACGCACGCACACACCCGCAGGCTAATACAAGAGCACAGAGACTCACACACACAGAGCTCAGTGTGCCACTTCCTCATCTCCTGCTGCTCTGTCCTTAAACCTCTTCACCCTCCATGCAGGGAGCAGACACTGTGCTCTTTTCTCTTTGTCATGGTAATAACACTAAGCCTAACTGTCCCCCATTTTGCCTGTCAAGTTGCATTTATTTTGTTTTCCTTTTTCTTTTCTTTCTTCGGCATGTACTGTCAGGTTTCTTAGGATATGTTCAAGTCCCTCCCAGCATCATTCACCACTCCTGGAACCAATTATATTATCCGGCCAGCCTATTCAACTCCTACAGAGGGAAGGACAGAAAAATTTGGATCTATTCTCTACGCCAGCCGCATCACACCTTTTCCTATCCTATTCATGAGATCCCACTCGAGAGGTTTTCATTCTTCGATCTTTTCGGTCTTCCCTTCTCAAACTTTTTGCTCTGTACTTTTTCATTCTTGCCATGACGCGTCCCCTGACAGCGTGAATAAGGGTCTTGTTGTTGGCGACACCAACATACTGCTGCGTGACACATTATCTGGTGTAGTCTGCCATTGCAGCAGGATGCTTGCCTCAGAGCCTAACGGTATTGTCTGAGCTTTTCACCTCACCGCTGGCTATCTGCTGTGCTCTGGCTTAAGGCTTATCCCCAAGCCTCTGCAGAGCTGCTGGGCCAGTGAACACTAACAACTTTCCCTTTGTATGCTAGGAGAACCTCTGCACACCAGTGCTAGCACATTTACCTCTTCCATCTCCCTCCTGATGTTATTCTGTCTGTTAGTGGTGTAACTATATGCTTCATTGTATCTGATTGTTGAGTATCAGGTTCTCAGTTCAACATGTGCTGTTATAAACAACTGGCCATACACAAAGCAGACCCCATGTTTTGACATCATATCTAGATCCAGATGCATAAGCGTTTGCATATTTTCAGGAGTGAAGACTGCGTATGTGCAAAGGGAGAAATGTGCATATCCATTCTATGGCACTGGAATCTTTCAAGGATATTCTGCACACGTGCGCAAACATAATTTCCTCTCCAAGCATGTATGGATGTAGATGCTCCCCTAATTAGTCATTTGAATTAAAAAATGCTTTTTGCGCCACAAGTTGTTAGTCATGGCAGTGGGAAAAAAACGGCAAAGAACAAGAAGCACTCGAAGAGCACAAACCTGCAGCAAGGCAGCTCAGTCTCTGGGCAACTTTAAAGGGAATGTGTTTATTTTGTTTTTTCTTTGTTCTTTTTAAACCTGCTTTGAGAAGTTTGTAGTGCAGTTAAAAATAATGCATTCTGGAGTCGACTTGAAAGAAAGGCAAATCTCAAAGGCAAAAGTGAGATTAGAGGTCAAATTTCAGATCATATTTAGATGCAAACTACAGTATAATGTGATATTTAGAATATCCATTTATGAGTCCCTCCACACCTACATGCTCTCATAAAAACAATAGTTTTAAATAGCTCTATAGAGCATAATTATCACTTTGACCTTCATAAACATTTATTGACTTTGAAGGAGAGGTCAGAGGTCACATTTTAAATCCGTATACAGTACTTTCTATACATTAGAAACATAAAACACTTTGGTTAGTTTATAAGCCTTTTGTCAATTTTAAACCAATGAATCATCGAGGTGACCTTGAAGACCTCAGTCAATGTAAAGCAAATGTAAATGGATTGTTAACCTACCAAAAACATAACCACCTTGCTGGAGGTAATTAATGCTCGGTGTAAAGTCTTCTCAAACATGACATAAAACTAATAAACTGATCGAATATGAAATAAAGTGGCAGAAACTATCTGCTCAATAATTTCTGGCTGAGGTTTTAAAAAATGGTCAGATTACAAATACATACAAATACCAGGGTCCTTCAACAATGCCAGAGCAGCATCTATTAGCTGCACATACGTATGGAAATATATGAGAGTATCCCAGAAAAGGTAGCACAGTTGTTTTGAGAGAGAAACAGTGGCTCAAGAAACAGTAGTGTCTTAGGTGGATACCCAAGAAAAGGCACATGTTTTTCAAAGCGTGTCCTCAGGAGTGAAAATGTTTAAAAAAAAGAAAGAAAGAGTGAGAGAATGAATCACAGGGACTTGGGCTGCAATAACTGAGGCAGTAAATGTTGTGTCCTCTGACAAAGAAAATACATTTGACATTAAAGTTACTGCAAGAACAACAAAAAAAAGAATAACAGACCAGAAGAAAAAGGAAGAATGAAGGTGAAGGACAGAGAGCACATGATCTGTCAGTCCAGGATGACAGACTCGCCGCAGGTATTGGAAAACATCCACTGGTGGTGGGCTAGCCTGTTGCCAGGAAGCGAGGGTGAAAGTCACAACATTCAACAAGGATGAAAGGGGCAAGAATTTCATGGTTAATTCATCATATTTTTTATTTTGAATGCATTAATAAATTTACAGTTTCAAACACACTTTTCTACTAAATCCTTTTTGCGCTTTTACTAATGAACATTTAGTTGAAAGACGTGCGTACGTCCACATCTGCCCACCTCCCGCAATCAACGCTAGAAGTCACGACTGATGTTTTGCAGCCCGCAAGAAATGTTGCCACCCGAATGGTGTCACATCGATGTCCAATTGGCTCCCGGGTGCCTTTGTCACATTTTGTGACACCACTTAAAGGTGAAAGCAGTCAACACCCCCACCCCCCACCCCTCCACCCCCCATGGCACATGTGGAGGTTTTTCAAAGGCGTAGAGGGAGACATCACATGGTTAACTATTCTTTCATCTGCTGCGATTGCAATCAGACAAGGCTTCGCCCGTGTAATCATTGTCTTTGATATGGAAGCAGTTCTGTTGAGATTTATCATCAACTCTTTTTATGTTGCATTCCCAGCTGTCTGATGTTGGTTTACTCTGGCTGTAAAGTGATTTTCATTCGAAAATACTTTGTTCTCTCCTAAGTTTCTGCCTCTGACTCTTCTATGGTTTTACACGGAGGTGAGATCCAGTAAATGGGCCTGATTGAAATTCCGGTGTTGCATTCAAAGTTGTCCTCAGTTTCAGCTGAAAAGAGGTCCTATGTAATTATCCTAATCGCAGTTTTAAAAGCAGTGGAGCTGTCAAATACACCCATGCAGGATAATGCACACAGGAGCCTGTTCGGACAGACGCAACAATGTGTCAGAAATGTCACAAGCTGAACAAAATGCCCTCCATTGTTGTTCTGTGACACCTGTGGCTACCTTTTTACTGACAAGCTATAATTAAGTACTCAAAGAAAAGATGTAGATGGGAAACATTAATGCTAATTTATCTACTTTAGCATTTTTTAATTTATTATCTTTTATCATTGTTGTTGTTGTTTTTGTGTCTCCTTTTTATGCCTGTTGACCTGAACCGGCTTTTGCCATTGTTATAAACGTTTAAATGAAAACAATTAGGACCAAAATGAATACATAAATGCATTTAGCCAAGAAAAACAAGTGGAGTAAAATCTGTCTAACATGCATAAACATCCCTCAGTGAGGTAAATGAAATTCAGGTCTAACATCCACCATCATCAAACAGCCTTGCTTTAGACTTTTAGTCATCGATGCTCTCAAAAGACATCTAGCTATCACATTTAAACCCACAGTGTTTTACACTTTGCTACACATATTCAACACTTTCGAAAAGCTTGAGGGAAAACGTACATCTTCAGCTCCGGATTTAAAAGTTGTTACAGCAAAATCACGAGTTCCTTTGGAAATCAGCTTTGAACACAGGATGATCGGGAATGACTGAGAAACAGACCCTAAACACAAACTAGATAGATAGATTGGTGCAGGCCCTCGCTTCTGCCACTGTTTTATCTCCTTTTCTCCTCCCTTAAATCCAGCTTTCTTCTGATTGGCTGTCTGTTGCAAACAAAAGGTTTAAACAACAGGTGGGTGGGGCTGCTGTCCTCACAGCCAGACCTGTAAGATTATTATGGTTTCTGCTCAACCTGAAACAAGAATAGAAAAAAAATCCCCACCGTATGAATGGCTGTTTAAAGCAGTTGAAGCCTAAGCTTTTGACTCACTGGGATTACCCACACTGACCTTATTATTTGATCATGTTTAATATCAAAATTTGAAACTTTCACACTGTCTAACATGGACATCCGCTGTAATGTTATATGACAGAAAAGAAGGAAATGCTAAGTATTCTTTCAGACATCATTAGGATTCTGCATTCGAAGCCACCGTGCTGTGTTATGCACGGGGAATACTAAGAAGAGCCGGATACCTAGTAAAGCTTCCATGGACTGCTTGTAGGAAAACATCCTATCGGCTGTACATACAGTATACTCACATGGCGGCCTCTTTCATGTTTGCATGAAATATGGTAATGTTTATTCCGGCTCCCTCACAGACAAAAGTCGAATCCGCAAACAAACTTACTGAATGTGCAGGTCAACAAAACATGCAGCTAAGATTTGGGAAGTATGCACAGCAACTCTTCTGCGAACCTCTGTGGCCTTCTGTTTACCACAGCATTCTTTTCTGCTTAGGTTCACGGAGATGTTAACAAGTGTCTTTGGAGAAGCGTAAATCCAGCTCTACAAGAAAATAGTCTGCATAACCTTCCAAGGAAAGAACCCTCGGGATTGTTCAGGATGCTTATTAAATGGCAAAACTGACTTAAAACACACATACACACATATATATATATATATATATGTATATATATATATATATATATATACACACACACATATATATATATATATAATTTTACATGGTAATTAATCCATCAATTGCAGCCACCAGTTACGATTAATATATTTGATGTGGGATTAAAACATACAGCGAGCATGCAGCAGGTGCCGTCTGAAGTTTGGCTCTTCGTGCAGGGTGGCGCTCATATCTGCACAGCAGCCAGGTGTATTGATCACAGGGTGAAACGCCTGTGATGTTGTCATGACAATTCCAGAAACAGCTGTTTCGGCAGCATGGTGCAAAGCAGGCTCCCGGTGAGCTGTACAAACCCTTCATGTACACACACAAACACACACCGGGCAGATTCAGCCGGAGCTGCTCACTGCTCAGGTCACTGACAGTTCACATTTCTGGTCGTGCCATGTGGAGAGTCGGCCGCTGCTGCGAGGAGGTGCACACAGAGGCTCTGTAGCTCTGCAGGCACAATTCTTATTTATATTCAGTGTATAGATTTACCCTGACTCATCATGCTGCTGCTGTATATCACTGGAAGAGTAAAAAATGATTTACCTTGTCACTGATATCGCCACACATAAAAGCCAATCGGTCACTTAGATATGACAGGTGGCCATCAAAGAGAAACCCCTGACTTAACACATTGCTTACAGTTGTATTAATTCCCATTTTTCAGTGCCTGCACAAAAATGGCGAGTGGATTGCTCAGGATATTTCACAGCTAACTTAATAACGGCAAGTAAATGCGAGATTACCGGCTTCCATCAAAGCCACCTCAGTGCTGTCTGATTATTCGAACGAGTCGGCATATGTGCGGCCTGTCCGCCGCCTTGTTCTGCGTGAGATGAAACAACGCAGTCATACGGTGCTGCAGAAGGAGGTTTCATCATATCAGAATAACAACTGTTATTCTGCCACAAGCCACAGTATAGAAAATTCGCAGCTGCCTGTGTTTAAGGGTCTATTAATTCCAGCCATGACTGCTGAAAGATGAAACAGCTGGCCATAAACTATCTTGACAAACTTGTGAGTTGTGTGGAGAAAAAAAGAAAAGGATAGCCGTATCGTTAGGCAGCCTTTGTGTCAGTGAGTTTTTTGTTCCCTCTATCATCGCTTGTTCTACATTTCCCCAACTCTACTAGAAACGAAAAGAGAAATGACAGAAAGAATATTTGATTTCCTAACAGTTCACTTAGGACTGTTTCCTAGGAGTCCTTAAGGACTTTACAGGTGGCCCTTTTTCAGGGGTTTAGTGCTTGCTCTGTGCTTCCACTGACATGAAAAATTAAACGAAAGGATTCTGCATTAAACATTTGGGACTTAACAGTACGGCGAGTCTCCTATCGAGATCCTCTCTTGTCCAAAAGCAGTAAATCAAACTTTTAAACGGCTTCTGTATGGATTTAATACATCTAAAATCTACACTCTGCAGCCAATGTGGAGTTTAACATTTAAGCTATTAGTAATGTATTTGAAGATCGGCCTTGAAGATGCTTCCTCTTCCTGCCTGTGAAACCAGCACCTCTGTGGGGCAGTAGAGGCATCAACACTTCCTTTCATCTCATCCTAGCTGCATGAAAGGGGCAAGGTCAGAGGGGATTTGAGCTTGACTCACCACCACATGTTTCTGTGCTTGCCCAGTCTTGCTTTAGGCTCAGATTATCACCATACACTGGCGACTCTTAGAGTCTACATTTGTGTGGCGGCGCAATGCCAGATCCTGATTGATGTATCAAGAGACTCTTTGCTTCCATATTTATGCCACTAAAGCCCCCTTTCCTTACTCCACTGATAAAAAAATATACACAAACATCAAGAAATTTAAAGAGCTCCTTAAAGGATTTACAGCCAGCTGAGCCAGAAGCCTTTTAAGAGCTTTAACTTGAAATGCTTCACCTGTAAAGCCTGCATTGCTACTGTAAGCCCTCCCTTACTTCTTATTTATGTGCTACATCAGCATTATAATAAAAAGAAATTGTACTTTTTTGTATTTCTTTGCTGCTTTTTACAATTTGGCCTTTCGGGAACCATTTTCTCACCTTTTATTAGATTATTTCCACCAAAACCTCCCAAAAGATTATTTGTGTGTGGTTGGGTCGACTTGCGGTCACTTCAGAGCCACAACTCACACACAGTTTACGTTTTTTTTTAATGGAGACTGAATAAAAAGATATTTAATATGACTCTGTGACTCAAAATGTCCCTTTTCCTGCTGTTCCAGCTGACTCACATGACTTGTTAAGGAAAATAGTTAGGGATAATCTCTATTTCCAGTACAGGTGATACGGCTCCATTTACTTTCCCCCATTTGAAAAACTCCTGAACTCTGCTGACAAATATTTGTAATACCTTTCACCTGTAATCGATACAGAACAAAAATGCATTGTTTTATGTATTTCTTGAAGTCTCGGAAGGCCTCGGGAGGACTTTGCTCAGAGTCCCAGTATGGCTAGGTTAAAGTCATCCAGCAGTGGCCTCCGTCTGGCATTTTACCCAGAGCACATCCTGTGGGAGCGGGAGCTTTGGAGCCGGCTGCGCGACCACATCAAACAATGGCTTTTTGTTGTAAACAAAGCCAGGGCAGCTTGCCGGGGGCCCTCTCACTCTCTCTCGCCCTCTCTGTCTTGCTCTCTTTCTTGCCACTCACGGCCCATATCCAGTCTGCCTACCATCATCCTGGACTGTCAGACAAATGTGCGCCAGTGCACCACAAGCCCCCTCTATTCCATTTTTTATTTGTACACAAAGACCATCAACCTGGCAGCGCAACAGACAAATATTCAAATTCATCACAAACAGTAAAAGCAAGATGAAAAGCAAAACCGAAGGGTTGCCCCGAGAGAACAGTTAAAACGAAATCACCTGAACAGTTGTTTGACTGCACGGCATGAAGTGTAATGTCCTTATGTTTGTTTATTGGTAAATGCAATCTCTGCTCGGAGCCGCGTTTGACCAGAGGACAGAGAGCCAGTTGTGCAAAAAACATTTTATGTGACTATCTTTCCAAACATACATTTGCATATGTTTATTGTGAAGACTCATAGGGTCGTACATTTTATCCGGTTGCACATATTTTCCCGAGTTTGAACTTTTCTTGTCCCTTCTAAACGACGGGTCAATAAATGGCAAATAAACCATCGATGATGGTATGGCTCAGTGTTCAGGCTGGCTGGGAGGAGTTTAAATCACAATGAAAGCTTATAAAAATATACATTTTAACTAGTTATTTTTATTTATCGTCTAATTGGACCTACTTAGTAAGCTAAAATGTTTTCTTTCAAAAAATAAACTTTATTTTGATTAATTACACGCTCCAGTTTATGGATTAAATGTTTTTCTTCATAAAAGTTTATCCAGCGAATATTAATATGTGCGTCTGATGATAAACTGATTTACAGTTGAACAGTTTAAACTATGATTCAGTGGTAATTAAATCCTACCAAGTCAAGTCTTTAACAAGAGTTTAGTATTTTCGTCTAGCTCCCAGCCCTTTCTGAAATTTACACAAATAAAAAAAGAGAAGCCACAAGATTCTTTATAACTTCTCTCATTGCGCTAACCCTCATTCTAAAAATTACTGAACCAGAACAGACCGATTGTGCTGCAGCACTCATAATACGAGGCCTTTAAGTCCCTTTGTGCCCTTTATTTCTAAATTACTAATGTGTGTTGGACTGTATATAATATGCCACTGTGCACACACGCTGGTTTTTGTACACAGAGAAACCCCACTGTTCTGCTTGCGTTAATATTTTAATTATTCATTGTTACTCCTCTTGTTTTATTTTCAGAGGTAGTTACTGTTTGGGGTACGAGGTCCTTGTTTTTTATTTTTTGTGACAGGAATGTTAAATGTGGATTAAAAAGCTTAATTTCACAACCGTTGTTTGACATTTTGCAATTACAGTGGAGAAAAAACAATGAGAAAAATTTATTTTAGCTCCTGCTGAGGCTATCCATGGCCATCTCGCCTGCTAACTTTCACTTGACTTTAATTTTATCTCTGTTTTAGCTACTGCAAAAGCCATTTTCCAATAACTGAACACATATATAGCAATACTGAAATATAGATGTTGAAAAGTCAGTGTTTGGTCTTAAGCTAATTTTAATCACGTACAACGCGGCCTGTTTTCGAAGCCTGGAGATGACGGCGTCCCTATCTCGGTATTTTAAAACCGGATGTGATGAGCGAGGGGCGTATCCAACTGTGAAACCGCAGGCTCACTTGACTAATCAATAGAATGACCACAATTTACTTAATGTTTTATTCAGTATGACCCTAACTGAGCGACTGAAACCATAAACTCAGCAGGGAAGTGTTTACAGAGGTCAGAACGGAAGTGTTTTTCAACCAGTGTCCTTTAAAAATCCCGGATTGAGGCACTTTGGCGTTGGCTTCACTTTTCCAACCCAGATGCAATGTCCATCTTTTATAATGCCTGTATTTATAACTAACAAACTGCACTGCCTATGAAATTAGACTTAATAGGTACCCAAAGGTGCAGCACCACAATGTCAAGTTACATCAAAAACCTATTTCAAGATCAGGAACGATTCAAAACACTAGCAAATGCTGCAACACCCTGCAACCCCTGCTGTTTCATGTTAGCGCGATTACCTCTCCTACGTCTGGCCTGAACTTGATCAAAGGTGACAATGCATAGTGTTTTCACAGTAAGGCATAAGCTCATCGTATTGATTAGCGCTACGTTATCCGCAGGAGTGCTGATATAGGCCAGTGAACACACTTTAGCTATGATAATGAAAGATTTTAAACACTCTGCTAATTGAAATGGTGGCACAAGGCAGCAGCTGGGATGCATGCTTAGCCATTATCACTACTAATAGTTTGATCGGAATGGGAAACAGGATTGGAGAGGGGGAGGGGCATCTCTGTGTCCCAGGGGCACCAAAGACCCTCCAAGGCTATTACAATAGCTGTTGTTCCACCATGGCACCCGTGTATACTCTACCCAAACTGATATTCAGTCAGCAACTCATGCAGAGTGGAATTTGGAGAGCTGGTTAATTGCAGGGTTTGCCGATAACTGTTTCATTAATTCTAGCAGGCTCCCATTGTTCCTGGCCAGGCACATGGGTCCAAGCCTATGCAGAGCTTGGCAGTAGTTTTTAAACGAAGGGGAAATGGAACAACCTGCTTCACTGCCCCCACTGATCCCTTGGGTTTCAGCTAGTTTTTCCTTTTTTCCCCCCTCCCTCATACCTAGTGAGTCAAGGGCATTCCCCATTTCCAGGCTTCTGGAAACATGCAGAGGTCAATCATTCTCAAAGCTGGCTGAGGCAAACAGCAGGGGACCAGATTTATGTACTCTCTGTACATTCTCTTTGACAGAACGGCCAGGACGTTTGTTCCTGATAAATACCACGGCTTTAACAGTCCCGTAAACAGCCCCCCCCCCCTCCCTCCTTTAAAGAAAATATACACTGTAATGTTCAGGCATCATTTGTTTTGTTTTTGACAAAAGGCGGATTAGCATCCTGTTAACATTTATATCCCGATTCTGTTACATATGAAGTAGAAATTATAATGGGTTGAATTCTAACCAAGTATGTGCATGCTAATCACACCGCCATGCTATTTGAGATCCACATGCTGACTGCTGAAGGGGAAAGAGGCTCCTATTGACTATTTGAATCCATTGGTGAGCACATGTTCCAATCTCAACACAGCAACTGGGGTTATAAAGTGTGGCGATGGGAAGTATACCAGAGGGCAGAGGCCAGTGGCTTTATTGCTATTTGGAGCACTGCTGTGTGTCTTTGAGGTTTGAAAAGTTTGAATTAGATTTGCTTCAGCACATCTCCAGCTGGGAACTATGTAAATTGACAGTAAGGGACCTTATCTGTGCAAGATAAGTTAAAGCCTCTGCCATCAGCTCTGCAGCGACAGACACTAGAATTTTATATATTCTCTGATAAATGGGTAGCCTATAAATGGTCACGTAACAATGACTGAATGGGCTCTCCTTCTTATCTTGGCAGCCATCAATAGCAAGAATGCAGCCATATGAGCATATCCTGCTGATAAAATCTATGTCTGGTCCTTGTTCTTTAGGACTGAACTTTTTTTCATTTCAGGGAATTAACCCAGCATGAAAATATTTTTCAGTATCTTTTTGTTCTTAAAGAAAAACAGGATGCCTGGGCTTTTCAATTCCTGCGCAGCTACTCAAAATAAAGGAAGACTTCAGTCCCTTCGGTGTGAGGCTTAGACGAAAACATTTCAGCTTTGGATCGCACAGTAAATTCTCTGTGCTGCCGCTGGGTTCATGGCAGTCAGTGGGATGGTGTAGCCCGTAGACCCTGGGCAGGGCTTTACAGTGAGAGACAACAATTCTTCGTCGTGGCTGGTGGCCGTTTCTTTCCTCAGACCGCAAAAACATGTGAGGAACCGAAGCGCCTCTGTGTAGCAGAGGGCAGAAAAAAAAGAAGAAGGCAATCATTTATTATTCAAATGAAATGAGGTCCGGCAGATGGTAGAAGAGGGGCCATGGGCTTGCGGCAGAAAACCTCCTGCTCTGTACCTCTGTGATTTCACTCAGCCCGTGACGAAATAAAAAGTTCAAAGAGAATCAGCGATCGTGACGAATCTCATTAGCATATTTCCAATGAGCAACATTAGAAGAAGAGACGGGGGAGCTGAGAGTGTAGCCCATGCAGGAACTAATCAATGTATGTCGTCTATACATGACTGCAAGCTTTACTTGCATGTACATTTGCTACTGATTGTAATAGGATGTACTGCTTTATCCTGTTTCAGACTGGATCAAGGTATGGTAATGCAGAATAAATGTAAACACTCAACAACAAGAAGACCAGAACGTCAGTAACATAGCCGGTTGACTCATGATTCATCAGAATTCACAAGGTGTATGTTTTCTTGCTTTCTTTCTTGGATATCAGTACATAAAAATATAAGATGTAAACATGCCAGAGTACACCAAAATTGCTAATTTACATCTGTAGTCCCTGGGCAGGTCAAAGCTTTACTGCAATAAACAAAAACCTACAGATATACAACAGAAACAAACACAACAAATACATTAGATAAAAATGATGCCCAGTTGTGTGAGGATTAAAATCCATCGAGAAGTCAAGGATGCTTGAAAACAGCCGCATCCAGGGCAAATTAAATTCCTTCATCACCAAATAAAGTGTTTGAGGTCCCTAATATTGTGGTTACATGGTCAATAGTAACCAGGCACATAAAAGGCATAAAAATATGTGCTGATGACCGTGACCCTGACTGACCTTGAGCATAATTTGGCTAACGGCTACTTAGGTGATCATTTGATGATCACTTAAATAGGCGTTTTAATTCTAACATGACTGGTAAATTCTAACATATCATCTAGTTCAGTAATCGTGTATCAGCCCTGTTTCTGTCCATGTATCTACAGACTTCAGTGAAGCTCTCTGCTATCTTTTTAAGGTGTTGTAATGCCTTGTCTTGTTTTATTGAATAAAAACAAGTTTTCCCAAAATAACAGCTGGTCATTCTGAGGCTCTCCAGCTTTATGTCTGGACTATTCATGTGCAACACATTAAGTGTTAAAAAACTTCCAAAGTAACTACAGCCTGTGGCCTCACAATGTCCCAGACACAAAATATTTGAATGCTTCAGAAATGACTCACTCTCAGGCTGACTTCGGTGTGACATTAAGATTTCAGTGTGGACATTAAACTTAGGAGGATTAGGATTTTCTCATTGCGAGTAATCTAAACATGCAACAGCATATTAATGACTTACCTCATGTTGTGCATGGAGATGCTTTTGGCATCTTCTTCCTGCCATATAATGCCATTTACCCTCATTCTCTATTTTTCCAGGACTAATGTGTTTATATTAGCTTAACCACAGCTCTGTAGCTGGCCACAAAGTAGCACATCAATATGTGTCAAGTAGCTCAACATCCCTGTCTGAACTTTACTCCTAAACTTTAGCATGCAGACTAAAAATAAGACGTAATAATAACAAATATTATTACCCTGCTAAAGCTAAAGCTATTTCTTTCTGTCAAGCTGAAATACCAAAATTATTGGCAACGTTATGTTTGCAAGCACCTTAATTAATCAATCAGAATCAGAGTACTTTATTAATCCCTAAGGAAATTATGTCACTAACTAACTACAGCAGCTTGCTAACACATAGCTAACATTAGCTTTCTAAGAGCTAGCTAGCTAGATATAGAGTGCCAAAACAAAATTGGTCTACTTGTCAATTATAAAGTAGGTCAACCCTACACACTACTTTATCACTCTTTGGAGACTAATGGCTGAGTAAAGCTGGTGACATTGCTGGTGATATGGCTGTTATCAATTATAGAATTGATAACAGCCATATCACCAGCAATGTCACCAGCTTTACTCAGTTTCTGTGCAGAGGTAGTCAGGCTGTATACACCAGTGCATTGTTGAAAGCAAGTATGTCCTCAGCTGTATGCAAGGTACAGAGACTTTTAATCTCTGTGTAAACATAGTTTTTAGGAAATGTGTCAAAAACATCTGATAATTCGATATGCTGTGTAAAAAAAAACTTTCCAGCTTTATGATACTGCAGCCTCTTTGGTGGTTTGAAAAAATTAATATTAAGTGGTAACACACAGGAAGAGACAGGTACCGATGTGACACAGTGACACCATGAAGACTTGTGCTGGAATAACTTAGTGACGCAAAGTGGGCACAATAAATCAATCTCAGCATTGAGGTAAGTGACTGAAAACACTGCATATGCTGCCTGATGTGTTATTGGTTGGAAAGAATATCAGAGGGTTACTTACACAACCAACTCAAGAAATGTCCACTACTGGCCATTGAGTAAACGGCTTTAGTTAATTGGGCTTAGTTTGTTTCTGCCCCTTAGCAGGATACATTGAACCATTCTGATTTGACATACCTAAGCTCACATGGCATCATGCATACATTACTCCAGAGTTGTGTCATAATGGATCTTATTCAATTCAGTTCAGTTCAGTTTCATTTATATAGTGCCAAAATCACAACAGTCGCCTCAAGGCGCTTGATGTGATGCAACCACTGTGTATTCCCCAACTGGTTGGCAGTGGCACCTGGAGATTGCTGGCATTTACTGGGTAAAATCCAATGCAACGAAGGTGCTGCATCCAAAACCTTCAAGTGATTGCTTTGATTGCTAGCAGATTGCCAAGGCTACCTATATATGGAATACTTCCTAACTACTAGCTGAGCAGTTGTAAAATTTGAACAAGTGGGACACAAACCAGAAATGGAGAAGGTTTGTCTTCAACACTGGAGCCAACATTTCACAGTTTCACTACAGCTCGGAGAGTGGCTGGCCATTGTTTGTAGAAAAGCCCACCACTTCTATTCAAACTACTACAGGAACATGCTAGAAACCAAAGCGATCATTAGGAAGTTTTTGCTAACTGGTTGGAGAACCTGACCCATTTGTTGTGCCGCATGACTGGGATTTTAGAAAATTCTTTGCAGCAACTGCCATTGTCCTCCAGCAGCCACTTGCAGTAATATTCATTTTTCCTTCACAGCCAATTGTTACCAGATGGTTGCATTGATCCTGCATTGTTACCACAATATTCACATATTCACAAGGCCAGATAAGTTAACTTCACATAGTTAGTAGGTAGGTCAGGTATCTTTTGGTATGTTTTCAGGCATCTCATTTTGTTATGGTATTTTGCTTTGGCCTAGAGAAGAAAAAAAAAAGCTTTGCTGAAATGGACTCATGGGGTGGGTTAAAATAAATTCTTTGTTAAAGTTAGGAGACATAATGCATACTGAACAACTCATGCTGTAGACAGTTATGTCTTACCAGAAATGCAGAATTTTTTTTTTTCATTCTGTGCACCTTTAGCGCCATTGTGCTATGCCATTTGCCTGAGCACCATAAAAGCCATCCATGTGTTGGGTGAATAAACCAAGGTTGGGCTTGTAAAAGGCAGAAAACTCTTAAGCTGCCATTCAGACACGTAAGACTTCAGCACCTGTCAAGGGGTTACTTAAGTGTCAGCCTGTAACCACGCAGCTAGCCTATCCTACATGGTGCTTCGTGTTATTTAGTACTTTATCCTGCGTGAGGCCATTGTGCCTTCTATTCAGAACAGAGTAGCACTCCATCTCTCATTTGAAATATTGGGCTGGGAGATGCTCTTGCCCCCCAGGCACGACTGTATTTCAAAAACTGAAATTTGAGTGAGTTTTTCTGAAGTTCCCTGTGGTGCTGTTCTTTTGGACCGCAACAGGCCACAAATCTGGCAGGAGCAGCTTTTGCTCAGTGAAAATACAGAGGAGCATCTACCCATTAAAGCACAAGAGGAATTTGGTTAGAGAAGGAATGCAATAAAGTATAAAAGAAAGCCAAATTTGACTTTACACAAAGGATCTAAGAATGTCACAGAACCAGAAGAGGGATATAAAGGAACAAATAGATCACAATCTTCTTATTTATGGGTTATAAAGAAAGGAGTGGTCACATCCTGCAATAGGGTGTTGGTTATCGCATAACATAGGAATTTTCTTTCTGCAGACTTCAAAGAAATGCACTGCACATAAGATCTTGCAATTTGTTAATGCTAATTTCCAACTGATTTAGAAAACACATTTGTTTTGGCAGTTTTATTACTTGTTATTTGCATGTGAATTAATATGTTATAACATACCACCCTCCCTTTTGAAAATCTGCAACACTGACAACTGAGAGAATTATAATGGAAGGCTTAAAACATCTGGACATTTGGGATTACTTAGCTCCTTTGTTTAGTCTAGTTGAAAAATGGCTTAAATACTGGGTAATGTAACAAAAATCCCATTGCTGGGAAACACTAAAATCTTGTTTATTGGCAACAATCATATGTATCCAATTACTGTTTTTAAGAATAATAACATTTTAAAGGAAAGATAAAACAAAAGGCTGTCAAAATGTGAGTCTTGATTAAGAAGGCTTAGGGATCAGTGGTTGAGACTGTGACTCTCTTACAACCAGTTTACCAGATCCGTCACTCCAGGTTTTTGCATTTCACACATGACATTCTTTCAATACTAGTTTTTAAATCCCATTCCTCAAACAGAAGCACTTTGCAGTCTCGACTTGTAAATTCCTCTGCTCTGGCTTTAAATGCATCTCAGTGCTTTGAAAATGAATAGACCACCATGTGCTTGGAACATACCTTCGCTTGCAACAGGTTCTCCTTTTTTTCTGAGTCCTACCCAAACACTCACCCACTTACTCCTCTCCACTCTGTGACCAGAATAGCAGCAGCAAAGTGACATTGACGAGCCCTCTGGGCCTGCAGGCTGACGCTAGCCCACCCTGAGATGGGGCTGGTGGAGGACCACCCCGGCACTCAGCTAAGCCCAGGGTGCCTGGGCCAATTTATGACACCTACAAGGTGAGATTGCAATGTAGACACTTCAGAAAGCAAGTGGCTGAGTCATTTTTTGATTGTTTTAAAAGGCAAAACATTGCTTTATTCCTGTTCCAGCAATCACACTTGTGTCGTCTTGTAATGTATTATTACTCTTCCAGGCCACTTTTGGTGATTTATAGCTCAAAGTTGTGCTACAAATATTTGTCAAGCAGTTTTACACATTTTTAAACAATCCATTATTTTCATATAATGTTCCCTGGCCAGTTTGCTTACTACAACTTGCTAGTACCAGGTTGGGACCCTTTTACCTCCTGAACTGCTTTAATTCTTTATGGCACTGATTCAACAAGGTGCTGGAAACATTCCTCAGAGATTCTGGTTCCTGTTGACGTGATAGCATCACACAGTTGCAGATTTCTTAGTTGTACATCCATAATGGGAATCTCCCAATTACACCACATCCCAAAAATCTCTTGACTGTGGAAGTCAGGTAAGTACAATACAACTCAATGCCATGGTCAAGAAACCAGTTTGAGATTGTGTGACATTATGCTGTAAGAAGCCAACAGAAGATGGGTATATGGAGATAGTCAGCAGCAATATTGTTTAAACAATGCTCAGTTGATACTGAGTATTGTTTAAACAATGCTCAGTTGATGCTGAGGGGCCCCAAGTGTGCCAAAAATGTCACCCACATCGTTACATCACCATGAGCCTAAACTGTTGATACAAGACAGCACAAATCCACACTTTCATGCTGTTTGTGCCAAATTCTGACTGTGCTATCTGGGTTCTTTCTTCATCCTGGCGTTGTTCCCGCTGGTGCAGGATCCGCTCTTTGGCAAAGGTTTCTCCATTTGGTTCTGTCCAAGGCATCCTCAGGTGATGTGTTGACAGTCTTAATGTCCTCATTAATTTTCTCCATCCTATCTTCGGTCTGCCTCGAGGCCAGCATCCTTCTGGGTCGATCGTCATAGCCGTTTTTGCTAGAGTTCTCATCGCTTTGAATCACGTGTCCATACCACCTCAGGCGACTCAGGGACTCAAGCATCTTTTCCTTAATTGGGGCTACGCCTAGTCGCTTCCGTATGTCTTTGTTCGTAACACGGTCCCGTCTTGTAATTCCCAGGCTCCATCGGAGCATGCGCATCTCCATGGTGTTTAGGGCCTGTTCATGTGTGGTCAATGCGGGCCAACATGCGGAGCCGTACAGGGCTATAAGGCGGACCACTGTTTTGTAGATTTTTCCCTTGAGTCGATCTGGCATTCTTCTGTTGCAAAGGACACCGGTGACCTGTCACCATTTTAACCAGGCTGCATTTATTCGTGCTCGGTCATCGGAGGTGATATTTCCATCGTAGCTGATGACTGAGCCCAAGTAGCGGAACTCTTCTGTCTTCTTCAACTTTTCGTTGTCAATTATGATGGTGCCATCAGTTTGGGGGCCTCCTTCCAGGTATTTGGTTTTTTTTTCGTGTTGAGCCGCATACCATATTCATCGAACCAGTGTTGAGTCGGCGTTTGGGTCTCTTCTCTGTCTTTGCTGGCGAGGAATATGTCATCGGCAAAGAGGAGAGACCATGGATGAGGTAACTGGAGGTTGGCCGTGATGGTATCCATACATAGAATGAAGAGGAGGGGTGACAGAGCTGATCCTTGGTGGACACCAACACTAACTGGGAAGGGAGGTGATAGTCCAGCGGTGCATCGGACTGAACTGGTGACGTTGTCATAGAGGAGCTGTGCTATCTGACTTGCACTGGAAATCAAGACTCAGTTTTTAACTTCATAATGTGTATTTATTAGCATGCTATTATACTTATGTATTGTTTATGTCTAGCATATTTGGGGATACTGTTGGAATTTCTGAAATTCTCTCTGGGGATGAATAAAGTATGAATCTATCTATCTGAACACCAAACTATGCCTGTTTCCTATTGTTAGCTGACAGGTATGGCACCCAGTGTGGTCTTCTGCTGCTGTAGCTTATCTGCCTTAAGGTTCAATGTACTGTGCATTTAGAGATACTCTTTTGCGTACTTGGTTGTTATCTGAGTTACTGTTGGCTTCCTATCAGCTTTATGCAGTCCGACCATTTTCCTCTTACCTCTGACATCAACAAGGCATTTTCCCCCTAAGGACTGCCACTCAGTCGATATTTTCTCTTTTCTGGATCCTTTTCTGTAAACCCTAGAGATGGTTATCCAAGTAGATAAGCCTGTCTGTCACCAACAGCCACACCACATTCAAAGTCATTTGTATCATGTTTCTTCCCCATTCTCATGCTCAGATTGAACTTCAGCAGATGGAAAATGAAGTTGCGAACATGTGATTGGCTGATTAGATATTTGCATAATGAGCAGTTGAACAAGTGTAACTAATGAACTGGCCAGTGGCTGTGTATGTTAGCTATTGTCCATTGATATTTTATATTTATTGTACATGGATCAAATATATACACAAACAGACAAGCACAGGTGGTTTATGCGTTATTAGTTTTACAGTCCAGTTCATTACTGGCTATGGTGGGCCATTCAGATCAATTTTATATATAAGAGCACAGTATGTGTTGAATTGAAATCGAAAGTTCCACAAAAAAAGGGTGTTGGTCTAGCTTGCTGGGTTGAGCAGGCGATTCATATGCTGCAAGGATATTGCAGAGGCCTGGGTTTGAATCCACCCTGAAGCCATTTGCTTTGTGTCTTCCCCCTGCTGTCTCCAAGGTTTCCTGTCATCGCCAAAAATGAACATGTTAAGAATTAGTAAATTAACTGTATTTCACTTTGCTGCTGCCAGGTACATAATACATTACATGTCAGTGGCGCTTATTTGACTGTCTGCCACTCCAATTACCAGCAACTCAACTCAAAACTGAAAATGCTAGTCACGTATTAGTAAGCAATACACATTTACCAGTTCGTGCAATGATACAGGCCATTAACCTTAGTTGAATTTATGACCTCTAGATATATGAAGTTCAGCTTAATTACAAACACACACAAAAAAATATGACTCAATCGATTCTGATGACATGTGCAGTTTAATGTAACATGTATGAGGATAGGTTTGCATTTAAGCCTAATGCAATGGTATCTTAGTCTCCACTGATTCTGATTATTCCTGTAAGTCAATTAAATGTAGCCCAATGAGATATTTCAAACTGTCATTAAATAATCTAAAAATAATCCTATACTAATGCTTTACTGTTATTATTAGTAAATCCTGAAATGTATTAATTGCAGTGACTCTTCAAAGGTATAGGCAGTAATCAGAAGCACCCCTCCAGTCTGACTGAACAAAAGCAGTGAAATTAAGACCAGACCAGGCTGTGGACAAGGCTTAATCCACAGCAGACTCTCCCCTCAGCTCGAATAAAGCTTTGCAGCACAGCTCTCCACTACGTCTGCTTGCTCTGGTAACAAGCCTCTTCTGTGACTGGGGAAGAAAAAAAAACACAAGTAAGGGAAAGGTAGGGATAACCTTGCTCCCTTCCTCTTCAAATAGAGGCATGCTGAGCTTCATTGGAAACGGTGGTGGTAGAGGTACACTGGGGAGCATTTGAGTCCCTCTCCCCTTCAATCCTTAGTTTTTAACCAGCATGTTCTACGAGTCAGTGTGCACGACAAGCCAAAAAAGGTCATGAGGAATGTCAGCCTAGAAACAGAAAATCACCTCTACCAAGACCAAACTGTTCCAGAGGACTGGCTTGCATTCCACAGCAACTCTGAGTGATTTATTGCATCTCACCCCTCCCCAAAAAAAGTCTCCCAAAAAGACATCTAGCTACACAGCTGGTTAATGCCAACTGGTTGTGACTTGTGATGAGTAATGACATCCCTTTGAGTCAGTAGCTTTGTTCTGCCGTGTCTGGATGATGGATCATTCTTTTAAACTTGTTCTCAAGATGTGCAGATTATCCGTTTCATAACAATCATTTTTTCTAAAGAGAGGCGAGAACTATAAGAAGTAATTTCTCCCTCCGTTAGGTCCGTGGTGTTATCACGTTTCTGCGAAGCACGAGTCGAAGCCGTAGTTGTCCACTTTTCACTGTGCTCATCAACAGTAGATCCAGGGTCCATACAAACCCAATTAAGAATCAATTTGAGCCAGTGTCAGACAGTCTGGCGCCTGGAGAGGGGTAAATGCTTTTAATATGAACATTTTATCGTTGTCTCACAGTTCTTCCATCGTCTAACAGTCTGGCATGTGTAAAGTATCTGTCATGAAGCCTTGTGCTTGAATCCTACCACAGTAGTACGTCCACAGAACTCAACACATGGCATGCACATGAAAGGAAAGGTAGAAAAACTGATATGTGAAACAATCCTGTTTGAAAGGCATAAATCATAGAATTTGCCAGAAGCCGTGATTGGCGTATTTATTCTGCCTGCTGTTCAGACTCAATTTACTTTCAGGACGAATGCCATGGCGTGAAATGCATTCTTGAATTATGTCAAACATGTTTGACTTGGGTCCAGATTGATACGGTCGCCATGACATCCTAGCTGCTCTTATCTGGAAAAAACCAGATAAAAAAGTAAATCCCTCCTCTGCTTCCTCCCACCTCACATCTATCACAGCTCAACCATCAGTGAGACTAATAGAGTTGATTATTTATAGAAAATGCATATTTTAGCTCTTTGCCGTTAATGTAATTATGATGATAGTAGAATCAGGACAGGCTGCAGAAATATACAGCAAGGTGCTGCCGAACAACCGTATTCGGTACTCAGTGTGTTAAAGCCAATTGGTGCCGTTTATAGAGGAGCTATAAAATTAGTTTATGCCAGGTGGCACACCGTACATGTAGCTTCAATCTTTTTGTAGAACTTCAGATAACAACAAGAGCAGGCAATGAGAACAAGATGCCTGAAACCTGTACCACAACAGTCTCTTTAGGGCATCTCACTCAGTACTGACCTGTGGCTATGAAATGCTGTGATTATCACTTTAGTCAATGCTGGACAGAAAGGAGCTGTGCAGAGATGATGGCCTCTAAGAGATGAGTGGTAGTCAAAGAAGCATGTTGTTTTCTTGATTTCACTTGAGCACGAAGGTAATTTTCACACAAAGCTTCCTACAGGCAGGGATGGTTTTCATGCAGTTATTGATTGACCAATTAGGATCGCTTATTGACTAGATGCATACAATTTGGCAAAAGAAAAAGCTAATGAGATATTTTACCCACTGTTATACATTTCTATTTCTAATATGGTGTTAACTGACATATTTTTGATTAATCTGTCTTGAAAAGTATCTACTGAAAACATGCTTTTGATACCCAGTGGTCAAGATAACTAGTTCTCCCGTTGATGGTAGACTTTAACTAAAACACTAAACATTGTGGTTTTTGGGTCCATATCCAAAACTAAGTAGAAAGAATTACTGCAGTGAAAAGAACCATTTATAGAAATGTAAAAGCATGAAAGCAAAAATGTAAGCCACCTCACTAAATACACACTTGGGAGAGCCCTTCGATCATCAAGTAAAGTCTCTACACTAGACCGAAAATAAATTGTAAATCAAATTATTGTGCATTCAGTTGTTATTGTCCCACTCTCAGAAATTCTTTTCCAAATGATGTAAGCTTTTCTACAACATCATTTTCTTTTAAAAGTAGAGAAAAAACTTATTTTTGTGTGGGCATTCAACAACTTTAAATTTATATCTTTTCCACAGCAGGCTTTTTGTTGCATTCATGCTGTATCATTTAAATGGTTATTATGTGCAGCTGAGTGGGTAGAACCGCTCGTATAATCTTGTTTTTAGTTATCCGGATGGTCAGACATATTGTAAATTTATGACACAGATGATATCTCCCAGATGGTGAGGAGATATGTACACATGCCAACCAACTGGATGGGTGCAAAAGTTCTAATAGTTTTGAGTCTTCCTATAAAACTTAATTTATTACACAATTTAAGTTTATGAAGTCTGTTTAAAAAAAAAAGCCTAGATTAATCAACATTCATTTATTAACAATAAATTAGATTTGTTTTATATATTTCTGATATATCTGTCCTGGTGCAGATGTAGTCCTTTTAAAAGTAGAAAATAATCCTTGGACGTATTAAAATATTATATTTCTTTCTTGGTACTATTTGACATGAACTCTGGTTTTAGTTAAAGTTAATCGCTAAATTCTTTTAAATAGAACAAAGGATTATGCTGGTTTGCATTTTTTTTCCTTTGGCAGTTAATAGTCACCCCTCCCCCCTTAAAAAAATAATGATAATTTATGGTGTTCCCCAAGGAACAGTTGTGGGGCCTTTACTTTTTTTATTTTATGCATTTTATCCCCAGATAGTGCTATCAGGGGGTTTCTTTTCACAGCTGTACGGGTCCAGCCGATGCTTCTTTTAGATGTAGTTTAGATATCTGTGCTTGTACCCCCATAAAACCTTTTACAAGTCTACCAGGATTTCTCTGAGTGACACAGAGAGACTAACGTATGCTTTTATTTCTCGAAGGCGAGCATTTTGTAAAGCTATCCTATCTGGTCTACCCCCAAAATGCTATAAATCAGTTGCAATAGATTTAGAACTGTGCCGCACAGGTGCTGACAGGGATCACAAGGAGAGAACATACTGCACTAAGTCTTTACATTAGTTGCCTGTCAGTTTCCGTATTGATTTTAAAGTTGTGTTACTTTAAAGAACTTTCAGGTTTCACATCAGCCTACATGTCTGACATACCATGGACCAGGATGGTCTCTCAGGACTTCTAGCAGCAGTGTTTTAGTTGTTCCAAAGCTCAGGACAGAAACTTTTGTTTTAGTTTTTATGCTCTGAGCTGTTGGGACAGACACACTAATATATTATGAAGATTTTTAAAAATATTGTTTTATATCAAATTAATTCATTTTTATTCATATTTTAGCACCTCTCACTGATATTATTGTGTTTATTTTGTAAGTTTTATTACTTTATTACCTGCAAAGCACTCTGAAATGTACTAACCAGCATAACAAATACTTTACTAATAAAGCCACTGATTTAAATCCACTAATGCAATCTACTGAGTTAATTATAAAACTAGGTCTACACTCTTTGTTTGTGTCTGTTTTCATTTGGCAATGAACTGCTCCAAATATATAACACAACAGCACTTGCTAATTTAGGCTATTTATCTGGTGTCAGATAATTCAGCTGAAGTCTAGTGGTGAACACGAATAAACTATTCATATATTATCAGAGATGGGACGTAATTTAGCACAAATGCACTGTTGCTGTACTTAAGTAGAATTTTCAGGTATCTACTTGGAGTATTTATTTTTCTTAAAATGATTTACTTTTCCTGCCTACTCTTGACATTTTCAAAACGTGTTCGTTACTTTATGTTGAAGACAAGCCTTCAAATATCAAAGCTATTTGGTCCTAAATGGAGGGAACAATAACATAAGAGACAATCCTGTTGGTGTATCCATCACCTAAGATTAAAGAGGCAAAACATATAGTTTATGTATCATCTTTACTCAGGGGTTAGGTTGGGTCAGAACGATCTAGAGTTCCATTTATTTTTGGTGCAGAAATTTGTGGTTGCAGAACTTCAACATCTAGCTAGTGCCACAGAAGAAGAGCTAAAGGGAGTAAAATGTGTTTTTTAAGTGTCAGGTAATTTTAAATGCATCATTTCTATCAGCTCAACAAATATCAGCAAGCCTACAAAATGTTTGTGTGCAGTTTGATGCACAGTGTGTCTGCTAGCTTAAGGTACAGCCTCTGTATTTCCCAGGGCGAGAAAAGAGTGAGCGATAACTTCACTCAGAGATGGAGAAAGATGTAAGAAAGACAGGACAGGAGAGGAAGAAGAGAGGTTAGATTTAAAGGTAAGGACCGCTCGGTGACATTTGATAAACTGGAATTTTAAAGCTTGTAATGGCTTCATTTTTTTGAATCTTGCACCAGATCTTTATATGATGTGAAGTTATGTTTTTTCATGTTGTGAAACATCCTGCAAACCAAACTAATGTTTCTGCTATCATCCTGTTATTGCAGTACTGGTTGTGGTGTTCATGGCCAGTTAGGTCACATCAAGTGTAGCAGAGATCAATTTCAATTTCAGCTAATGATGGTTAAATTCATTCACTGAAATCAATCTTATATACTGTGTAGTATAAAGACAGAATAAGCAGTATACTGTCAGTGTAAAGGGTGGAAATCAGCCAAGATGACATCTGCTTAAATCTTCCCCTGACTATACTTTATGTTTAGGTGTGGAGGCAAAAAAAAAAAGTTTTATTCCCATGTCTTAATATAATTTTATTATGATACTGATAAAAGGTTCAGTCATCTTTGCAGAAAAATAGCTGGTGGAAATGTCAATGTGGAAAACAAACTGAGATATACTGACTGTGTTATTCAAAGGCTGCATGAAAATGCTCAGCAGTTTAGTGCAGGATAAACAGTTTAGATTGCTGTATTGTGTTGAATTTACTGTAAAGCACTGCAATGGACTGGTGCACAGCAGTTGTGGTGTTTATCATCAGAACTACTTTTCACTCTTGTATTTTGGGTGCATTTCAGAGTCTGTACTTTTTCAGTTTACTGACTTACTTGAGTAAAGAAGTCAAATCAGTGCTTTTTTAACACAGGTGTCAGTGCTTCTACTTAAGCAAAGCACGTCTGTACCTTTGCCACCTCTGTGTATTATTGCTCTTCTTGTGCAGAATTAGCCAACAATCCAATATTTGTAGCCAGGTGCATTCATTTTGTTGGACAAAAGGCTAATTTGAAATTGTGTTTATACAAAGGAAAATTCAGAAGTTGTTATTTTTGCCGTCTTTGGACCTGCAAGAAAGCCTAGCAGGAGAGTCAGAGTTAGTACATGGTCGTATGAGGATCAGCCAAGTTTAATCAGCCAAATGAAAACACCTGTGTAGGGCTTATTAAAATGACACGGTGTTCAGATATATTCCATGCTGCAGCTTTTCAGAAAGGCTTATAAAAGCTTCACATTTTTGAGAAATAAATTGCGGATGCTAATTGAACCGAAGCTAGCATGGAAAGAGGTGGATGTTGCCTCAAAGTCCCACCTCACTTCAAGGCTAGCTGTGTTCCTCCTGCTTCTATTCCACTTTGCATTTTTGCATAATGGGTTTATTGCAACCAATTTTCCCTGTGAGCTGCTTTGCAAATTATTGACTTCCAACAAGCCGTGAGTGGATAATATCTTCCTGTTTGGTGGATTTATTATTTATTGCGTCTCTGTTTGTGTCAGTGTAACCGTATGGCATGTGTCTGTGCTTCAGGTACCAAAAATAGAGGCAGTCCCAGAACAGCAGCTTGAGTGACAGGATTCCTTTCAGTGGCACGCAAAGATGTCCCATTTCCCTATTCCCTAAAAAGTCAGCAAAGATATCTCAAAAATGTGTTACTGTATTGCTATTTAAATGATACAACAGCAGAATAAACTGCCTCTATTTGGAGCTAGTTATTTGAAATATATTTTTAGTGCTACGTAGTTTTCTCAGCAGCTCAAATGTGTGAAAAAAGTAACTCATCTTGAATCTGCTACTGTTGTATGGAATCATTAGATTCTATAAATCTTTTCTTTTTCTCTTCCTGTCCTTTCCCCCCCCCCCCCCCCCCCCCCTCCTGTCTGCCTTTTCACGCTGGGACAATGAGCATCTGTTTCCATTTTTCAGCGTTTTAGTCTCTATGTGAAAAAACTTGCTGCACAACAGAGGAACAACACATACAGCTACACATAAGATAAACATTCACCATTGGAAACTAAATTAAAACAAAATGTTCCCGAGTACTTTACCAAGTGCTTAAAAATGCTTGACTATAGATTGAGATGCCTTTTTCAGATAACCTTGTTTTCTGGGCTGGGACACAGTGATATTTTTGGAGCAAATTCACCCAGTTGGAAGGCAGTGGCTCTGGTGCATTACGTTTATTTGTTCGGGGTTTTTCCCCATATAAGAGCATTTTTACAGGCTTCCTAAGGACAGAGGAAAGGCAAAGTGTTACGAGCCAAAAAGATCTAGAGTGGAGACAAGTCTGGATCCATGTTGCTTGTCAGATTTTATCTATTGTAGAGAGCTGAATCTGCTTTCTATGCTTGATCTAACTTCTGTCAGTGGAGTTTGCAGCTGACACAAGTCTCACGGGAAACAACTGAGGACTATATAGTTTCACTGTGGTTCTACCAAGAATACAACATAGTTCTGAAACTCAGAGCTTCCTCTAAAGGACCTTTGAAGTATATATCTAAATGAAGGCATCGGTGAGTGAGTGTCACTCTATGTTATGATTCACAATATGCAGCTGCCTGTGTGCTTTTTACTAATTGTTTAGTTGACATTTTTATGTGAGCTGAGTTGCTTGCACATTTCCTTTGTCAAGTTCAAGCTTAGTTGTTACTAAAAAAAAGTAGAAGCATACTTGCTGTTGTAAACCCCTGCAGGTGCATTCAGCCAGTAAAGGGCAGGTCTACAAGTAGGTCATTAAACTATTAATTTACTTCCTAATTTATGTTTAGTTAAAGTTTTTGCTAAACATAAATTAGGAAGGCTTCCTCCCCCAAACCAAGAACATTCATGATAGCCTATGTAACCTGTCTAAATTCTGGCTTTTACCCAAAGTACAGTACATGAAGTATATGTATATTTTTATTTTAGTCAGAAGAACTATGCTCATAAGGGAAAGTCACCAGAAAGTCATGAGGTCTGCAGATTTGGTTGAATATGATGGAAACTACCACAAAGAAAATGAAGCAGCAGTATATTCTGAGAAATTGCTGCAGTAATTTTTCATTCTCACACAGGGAGAGAAATATGGTGTGAAGTGACACAGTATATGTAGGTCATGAAACCTTCTAAAATTGTCAGATGTTGCCAATCTATGGTTACATCCAAACTGAAACCCCCAAATTGCTGAAATAACAGTGAAATAAAAGTGAATAGGGGGATATACGCATATATATGACACCTAAAGAACAGAGTTCACCTTCCTTTTATCTGTAACGTATTTACTTAGAAATAAAGTTTGGCCTGTGCAACAATCCTAAACATGCACAGTTGATTATAGTATTATTTTTAAGTTTGATTTAAAAGTTTCACACTACTTAGTACATTTAGTTTTACATGTTTTTCACCACCCAGTTAGAAAGTAAAATCACTCTCAATTACAGATGCACCTTTAGAATATAAACTCTCCCACAACATGTCTTTGTCCTGTCTTCCTCCCCTCACCCTGAGACTGTTTCTTTCAGAGGTTTCTTCCTGTTAAAAGGGAGTTTTTCCTTCCCACTGTCACCAAAGAGCTTTTGGGTGTTTCTCTCTATTATTGTAGAGTCTTTACCTTACAATGTAAAGTGTCTTGAGGCAACTGTTGTCATGATTCAATAACATAGAATCAAACTGAAATGAACTGGTATCACCCTTACTCTGCCATCTCATTCAAATATCCAAAACTTTGAGCCGAAAAACAGCAGTATGTCCATTTTTTTTCTACTTACTCTAAATTGAATCATTACCCCATACCAAGTTGAAAACACGTGCTGTATTTCTCCATGGAGGTAAAGGTTTATCACCTTACTTGTCCTTAATTTTGGAAATTACATATTTGCTTTCGTTTGGATGCTCTTAAAAAATGTTTCCTTTGAATCGGGTGGCATAGTTTTCAGATATTTGAAACTAGCTGCTTGGAATCATAGGAAACTGGATGCACAATCTAAATAATGGGTTTAGGAATACACTGTGCAGACTGCAGTCCTAGTCCTCAGTGTGAATTAAGACATTGTCTTGTCATGAATGTAGTAGAGTTCAGTTGTGGTTGAGCTCCTTCCATCACGGAAACTGCCATTATGAGGATCGTGATAATTCCCATCGTTTTTCATGCTGCCCTGTGATTACAGAACTATAGAAAGCTGGTTTGTCCAATAAGCTCGGAAATTAATGCTGAAAAGAATTTCTCCTTGATGCGGAAGAACAGAGAGTGTTTATGTCTGCGTGGAACAAGAGCTTTTAACAAATCCTGAAGAAAATCCTCAAAAAGTCAGTTAAGATCCTTTGATTTTTCCTCTTTTTCTCAATAAATAGCTTTTCCCTTTTCAAGGTTTGAGATCGCCTTTGAATTTGTGGCTTTTGATCTTAATGAGTAAAACCATCTAATAATGACATATTTACCACAGCGTTCGCCACAGCATTCCCAGCTACTCTCTTATTTACCGCATGAATGTTTGCTGAAACACCCCACATTATTGCATGAGGTTTTTCACCATAATGTGAATGGCACTTTTGGAGAGGGAACACACAGAATGCATGAGAGGACAAAATCAAAGAAAAGATGTCGAGGTGGAAGGACTTGAATTCTTAAAATGTGCCTCTCTGTGAGGTCGCTGTGGTTGAAAAGCCACAGAAAAGTCTACCACTGGAAGGGAAAAAAAATTTAATTATCACTCCTATAATCTAAAATAACATCTAAAAATTTAATTCGCAGGAAATGGATTTGAGGTTGTTTTATAATGCCGTTGTTTCCTTTAATTTTAAAGTAGAGAAATCAGCAACGCAGGTACGGTTTTATAGCGTCGGATTAGTTGCAGCTAAACAACAAATGAAATGCATACACACAACATAACCACAAAGCTGAAGTACGGTATGTGTACTGATCAAAGTAAACCATGCCTGTGCTTGTTTGTTGATTAAGCTGCATTGAAGAGGGAAGCAGTAACCTAGCAATCATGAGCGATCCTGTAATGTGTACAGAGTATGCCTGGATGGTAGTAATTCTCTCCTTTGCTAATTAACAGCAAATGAGCAAGCAAGAGCTATAGTGAAAAGTAGCTAAGCTATGGCAAAACGTCAGCAGCCTATACAGGAAAGAAAAAAAAGAGCACATTGTTTTTGCTTTAATTTTAGCCTGGCTTAAACTGAACATTCATAAAGACCTGTAATTTACAGCATGGACACTGCTCCGATCTCTCACTGTGAAATGTATTTACACCCTTTAGATGAGTCAGCAGCAACACTGAGACTTGCTTCTTTCTTCTTTTTTTTACTGCTTTTGTTTTATAACTCAGGGCTTTGATTGCACATTGAATACGGGCAAGAACGACAGGCTCCAGCGAAAAAGCAAAGCCAAGCGTTTTCTGACAACTTCATCAGTCCTCGAAAAGAAAAAGAAAAAACGTGGGGAGGAAAAAAAACAGAGACGAGGGCCGGCTGTGTGTATTTACATATATACTGCGTTGACCACAATGAATAAAACACCAGCGAGCCAAGCTCTCCTGGGTCAGTTCAGATGAAATAGAGAGTTTACACTTGCTGTTGTAGGCCATACATAAACATTGTTTCTCTAAATAAAAATATGGGCCAGTAGATCAGCATCATTACATCTGCTTTCTTTTACTCTGCTTTTCTTTATTATGTAAAACTATGCCTCGGAAAACATGCGATCTCGGCACTAATCCTCTCGCTTTACACCTGGTGAATTTGACCCAAATTCACATTTCCCCTGTGCGACCAGGGGACTGTTTCTTTCTTTTTTTTTATTGAAGCCACGTGTAACAGAGACCACTGACCTAGCTATGTACTTTGGCTCAAGAGAAGACGAGATGAGAAGAGATATTTCGGATATTAATGCATCCAAACTTGGCAATCAAGCGTTTTGTTATATATTCTCATGCAAAAAAAAGTCCCTCGGTTGATTCTGCAGCACCGAGGTAGCTCTTTTATTACAATTCTGCAAAGTAAGGCTCTAAAAATAGGAGGAGTGGTGGGGAAGAATGAAAGCTCCTACGAGCGGTATAACATCATGTTCAAAAGAAAGCCGCATGTGGCTGAACTTTAGAAACCTGAGGAAAATGTTACTATAAACCTGCCTCCAGCTGGGCAGATCATTTTCTTCCAGTGCATCGATTGTTGAGAAATGACAACAACACAAGCTTCGCATGATATTTAGAGGGAAAAATGACAGAGCTCAGACAGCATGTCAAAAAAATTGCATGTTGTCTAAGCAGAAGGATTGCTGTTCAGAGGCACCTCTGCTCGTATCGAGGACACAGCTGGTAGTACAGCACAGGTAGATATTACACGTCTCGTGAACCATTAGTGCACCGTGTTGCTTTGGCTTATCATGGGTGTAATGCTTCGTAATGATAGCCTTAGTGCAATGACTGAATAAATCAGAACATTATGAAATCCATTTATATCTCCTTTTTTTTGTAGTTCCTGACAAAAATATGTAGCCTGCAGCAGGCATATCCAGAGCAGTCAACAAATCATGACTTCATAATTGGGGATCTGCTGTGCACAAACTCGCTGTTGTCCAGTTTGTCATTAAGATTATATCATATTTGTCAGCAAATGGCAATTTAATGCTAATGTTTTGCAGCTTACAGTAAAATCCTAATGGGCTTTCAGCTTTGAAGTGTAATTTCATCGACAAAGCCGAATCATTTCCAGTCAACTCAGTTATAGTTTCATGTTTTTTGGAGGTTGCCAAGTCAGTTACAATTCGAGTCCCCGCTCGCGACCGTAAAATCAGGATTCAATTTGCCCCCCTCTCCATTGTGACCAAGAGAGCAAGTATAGTGTGCTTTAAAAATGAAGGCAGAATCAATGCAGTAGAAAATGTCTGCGTCGTACATCATTCTTAGTCAAGTCTCAGTGGAACAGTGACAATACATTACACATTATATATTCATCTTCCTCGAGACAGTGCCTATTAACTCCATGCCTTCTTTCTTGAGGATTTGAGTGAGGGCTTTCACTGCACCTGCATGACAAGATCTTAGCACCCTGATGTTTTTCTCTCCTGTTGCAATAGAGTATTACAACAGGGATAGCATGTAGTTATGTGTTTTAGAAGCCTCATGTGAAAACTGGAATTTAGAGCACATGTGCTTTTTGAGCAAACAAACGATTTAAATCTTTTCTTTTTTTTTTTATGATTGCATCATTAGTGCAATTACTCTCAGTCTACAAGGCTTCATTCAAGCCAACCAGTTTGTAAGCCGTACTATTGTATTCTCGAAATCTGAGTCTATTCATTTGATTCGCTCTTGGCAGCATTGTTTTCCATTCAATTGTGTATACAGGATAAAAAATAAGTAAACAAACTCTCGACTTTTTCTTGGGTTTTTGTAATGTCTTACACCGAAAACCAAATATGTGATTGTTGCTGTTACTGTCAAGGGCCAGTCGTTATTTGATTATGTGCTGTACAGAGATGAATGGAAATCAAACAAACATCCACGTTCTTTATCAATTTAGGGTTGTGGGCGGCAGGAGCCTAACCCCACTGCCATAGGCTGATAGGTGAGGTTCACCCTGGACAGGTTGCCAAGCTGTCACAGTACAAGATAATATGCAGTTAACACTGTTTTCAAAAATGTGAAATACACATGATTTGTATTTGTGGAAAACAACACACCAGTATGGACTTTTACATTTGCACATTTGAAGCTAGTGTAAAGTCAAAGTGGAGAAAAGTTTTCAGAGGAATTTCTGCAGCCCTGTGAAAAACTAAGGAGCGTCCATGATTTGGTAGCTTGTAGAACCACATTTGACAGCAATAACTTGAACTAATCGCTGGAATATTTTGCCATGCAGAGGAGTTCATGGTTGACTCGGTGACTGGCAGGTGCCCAGGTACTATGGCTGCAAAACAAGTCGAAATCATCACGCCTCCTCCACCGTGCTTCACAGCTGGTATGAGGTGTTCGTGCTGTGCATTATGATCTTTGATCTCATCTCATCTGTCCAAAGTACATTGTTCCAGAGGTCTTGCGGTTTGTTCAGATACAACTTTTCAAACTAAGCCATGCCACAATGTTCTTTTTAGAGACAAAAGGCTTTCTGCTGGTAACCCTTTCAAACAAGTCATGCTTTTTCAGTCGTTTTCCGACTGTACTGTCATGAACTTTAACATTTAACATGCTGAGTTGTAGCTCTTGTTTTTCTTTTTGCAGTTTCTCTGATCGCACATTCTGACCCAGAGGTGAATTTGCTGGGACATCCACTCCTGGGAAGACTGTGGCATTGTGTTAACACACTAGTCCTGCAAATTCCCAAAACTTCTGTTTTTATAGATGTGCGCACACTTACTGATGATCTGTTCATCAACTGAATTTGATTAGCACACCCTCACTTAATTCCAAGTCAAGCAGTAAGGGCAAACTTAGGACTTCATAGAGTCCTTTCTTTTTCTCATGACTGTTCTCACTGCCACAACATTAAAGCGGGGAGGAGATTCAATTAAAACCGTAATGTAATAACTCTGATCATTTCATTACAAAGCAATGTTCTGCTAGGTTCTTGCATTTATGTGCCTGTTACTTTTACGTGCACTTAACATTCATGCAGCCAGTGGCACTCCCAGTAGGCTGCAGCCTCATCTAAACTGTGATTTAGACTCGCAGGAAATCTACATCGTAACTTATGACGTAACTGGAAACCTCTTTTAACCCCTTGCCTAACCTTCCACTCCATTCAGTCGTTGTGGACTGTGTCAACCTGACGTGTCGTTACAGTTCTCTGGAGGTGCACGTCAGGTTATGTGGAAGGTTACGGCGTAGGTTTAAAAGGGGTTTCTGGTTACGTTGTAAGTTACGACGTAGATTTCCAAATCAGGCCTGAGACTAAATTGTGCCCATCCACACCATAAAAACCTGCTTAGGACCTGCTTTAAGAACATGACAAAGAGCTTTACCCAGATCTCAACTGGATTTTGCATCTGTGAGATGCAACAGAACACACCCAATCCTTAGTGACCCCACCCTACAAACTGCAGCATGCAAGGACCCAGGTGCCCCACGCCACAGGACACCAGAGATCAATGCTCTAAAGATTATTGACGTAAGACCTCTGGTGTTTTGGCCCAGCAGAGGGCCTGCTGAGCATATGCCTAAATGCTCCATATGATACGTATTAAAGATACGCATATATGGTTGCTGGAGTACTTTTCTATGCTGTGGTGTGCTGGGGGAGCAGCACAGCAAAGAAGGACTCATCCAGGCTGGAGAAACTGATCAGGAGGGCTAGCTCTGTGGTCGGCATGAAGCTGGACACTCTGGTGACAGTGGCAGAGAAAAGGACATTAAAGAAACTGCTGGACATTATGAACAATGCTGGGCATCCTCTGCACACGGCCATTAACAACCAGAAGAGTCTGTTCAGTGACAGGTTGCTTCTCCCAAAGACAAGAACTAACAGACTTAAAAACTCCTTTGTCCCACACGCCATCGGACTGTTTAACTCCTCCCTGGAGGGGAGAGGGAGGGGAAACAGGAGGACAAAGGAGGGGGGAACAACTAAGCTGTAGTGCCTCTTCACCTCACTGTGCAATACCTTGTGTACTTTTGTAAATAGTCAACGGTGCAATAGACTCAATACTTGAAATGTGCAATTCACTTGTATTTTTATTTTTATTCCTATTTATTCTATTTATCCCCTTCGTATATTTTATTTATATTGTCTCTGTATTTATATATATGTGTGTGTGTGTGTGTATATATATATATATATATATAATATTCTGTAACTCTGTAACTTCTGTCGGTGCTGTGCTTTTTTGGAAATCGAATTTCCCAGAGGAACCCACCCGAGGGATTAATAAAGTTCTATCTAATCTAATCTATATTACATTTGAAGTGTGAAACTTGGGAATCCTTTGTCACATAAAACAAACTGCATGAGTTCAGAGCAGAATTTACCATGTGACATTTCATAATGGACTCTAAATGAAATTAAATGTATTTGAATACGTCCCTGAAGATGTTATCATTAGCGGCATTACTCTATTATCCGAGGTTTCAAATGAGCATCTTCTTTCTGTGTCGACAAGATTAAAGGGAGGAACTGTACGCTGCAGTTTCTTTCCACGAGCATATGGATGGATATTGAATGTTTGCACAACATCTGCTCTGAGGTAGTGACTGAATATCACTGTATACGCTGGTAGTTTTGGTAGTTTTTGCTGGATTTTTTTCTTCTTCCATGATGCAAACTGGTCATATTTGAGCACACTTTGCTTATTCAGTAGATGCACTCTGTCCCTGTTTAATTAGATATCATGATTAAATGAGTTAGCTCCAGGAACTGGTTTGTAGTAGTTTACTAGTCTACACTTGAGTATGATAGCTAAAAGAGGAGAGAAGAAGTACAGAAACTGATTTTTACCCTTCAACTGTGAAAGCATGAACTCGAGAACAAGGGGACATACGATTCTCAAATTGATACCACAGATGTAGCTACTAAAAGTCTTGGCCAAGTTCAGATATCAGTGAACTTGAGCTGAAGGTAGACTAAGTTTTCTGAAAATCTTGGGAATGCGGTGACTTGAGAACAAGGCGACCTAGGATTTTGAAATCAATACCATAGGTGTGCCTGCTAGGAGACTGAGGGGTAACATTGGTGGTCAGTGGTCAGTATTTTTCTCTTTTTGACTGCTTCTATTTAAAGGTTTCTTATTCTGCTTTTTTTTCCAGTCTTTGGCCTGATTCAGTTAGAACAATTCTTGCTCCGGCCTCATTATCCTGTGTTGTTGTGCTGTTTTTATTAATACTAATGATCCAGGTGAAAACTACTGCCCACAATACTGAAATTCTAATAGGGTTAAAAATAGTATCGTATTTATATGCCTGGAATAAGGTGGATTTTGGTAATGAATGGTCTTGCACTTTTCTTTTGCTTTTTTGCTTCCTTTCTCCTGATTACACCGGGGAATGCTGATTAAAATATTGCGCTTCGTGGATTGTTAAAAAGTCCATCTTCACAAGCCGGAGCAAAAACAGCAGAACACGCTCGCGCTTTAACGCATGCATAAAATCTGAACACCCGGGAGATAAATGTTTAATATTAGCCTTAATGCGCGCGGTCATAATTGGCATTAGGATCCTAATCCGCGCGCTCCCTGGCGATCCGCTCCAGGTTTTGCGCGCTTTCCTCAACAGCCAGCTGCTGCAGAGCAGGGGACCGGTGAGCCGTTTCTCCTCGCCTTGTTTGCCTCCAGTCCGGCTGTAGCTCCGACTGTCTGCACGGCGTGTGGATAAGGCGCAGAGGGAACAACCGAGGGAACGCACTGAAAACCAGCCTGAAGAAGTCCTATTAGCCCCCTCCGTGCTTTATCTGCGAACCCGACCGCTGGAGACTTTAAGAAAGACTTAGCAGTGCGGGAGCAGAGCTCGGAGTTTGATTTTTTTAAACGAGACTGGGGCGCAACTCAGTCTCCTTGAAGTGATCCCTTTTTTTATGCAGTCTATCCGTAGCGCTCCCGTCGGAAGGAGCCTGGGTGCATGCACAAGAGGAGGAGGAGGAGGCGGGGGAGTAACGATCATTACTTTTGAACAGACCCTTCGCCATGGAGCTATTCGTCCGGTCCCGGGCGCGTTGGCTGGAAGAAGAATAGATACCTGGCACGGGAAACCCCACCTTTCTCTTCCACTGTGAGGAAAGTGGAGCATGCAGCCGAACCCCAGCCGTCTTTGTGCGACCCGCTGTTTAGTTTCTGGGGGCCTCTTCTGAAAAAGAAAAGAAGGGAGAGACGGAGAAGAAGAAGAAGGGGGCTCCTGGTGTTGATCTGAGATTCACATTCCGCGCCGGGATCCGTATTTTGGCACGGCGTATACCCTCTGTAAGTAGCCTTTAAAAGCGGATGTTTTGAGTCTTTCAGGGGAGATGCTGGGTTATGTCTCGCTGAATCAATACCATTTATTTACACTCCCAGGATAGGATAAGGCAAATGTCAGAAAACGGGCCCACGGGCTCCTCCGGTAGTTTAAAACTGTGGTGATGGGATCAATATAAAGCCCAGAGTATAGGCGACGTTATTTTTAGGTGGCTTTCGCATCCAGACTTTAAATTAATGTGAAGTTGCTTAGTTACTGAGATGTATATATAATCCCATGTAATTTACCTTAAATACCCACTGAGAGGTGCTTTTTTTAAAAAACGATTATTCTATGACAGTTCTTGGGTTTTCACATTACAAATGGGATTTTCTTTTAATCAAGATTCACACATGACAAGAAAATCCCTTAGCATGAAGCTGAAGCCTGTTTTTCTTCATAAGGAAAAAACAAAGAGAAGTTGATTTATATTTATAGGATATTCAAGAGTGATATTTTAAAAAAAAAGAGAGCGCTCACACAAACATCTCCACCCAGTCCAGGACACCAGGAGCTAAGTAGTTGGATGTCAGTTACTGTCTCCATTTACTTCTCCATTTTGCGGCTATAAAATAAGATCATTTCACAGGGCATGTATAATTCACAGACCAGAGTCAGCCATGTGTGATGATGGGACACACTCACAAACACACTCACACTCTCTGTCTCTCACGTACACACACACACACACACACACACACACACACACACACACACACAGTTTTTACAGGCACCATCTCCCAATCTCACATGAAGCTTTTAGAGATAGGGAGGCACAGACTAAAGCAAGAAGCCAGAGGAGAGCATGACTGTGCTGGGCAGACGTGGGAAGGTTAAATAACGTTTGCACATAATCCATACTGTCTATACCAGATCAGGATGGTGGTGCAACATTATATAAGCTAAGTTGGGGAAACTGAGAGCTTCCCTTTCATATGCTTATATAACAGCTTCATGCAGAAAAGTATGGATGAGCTGGCCTTAAAAGAAACCTGACAAAATTCACAATTCAGTCACGAACTACAAAGGGGGGGAAAAAGCGAAAGGAAAAACTGCAGCATTATATAAGCTATATGCACAGTGTGACTAATTGTCTCGCCACCAGACAAATCCAGGCATATTTTGGGGCCGTGGCGGATAAGTTTTTTTGTGTCGTGTCGGTCAAAGACAAAAAAAAAAGTCTCCCTCGGCTGGGATGATGCTCAGAGCGTCTGGTTAATACTGACGTACCCATCAGTGATTGCTGAAGATGAAAAGGTCACTTCCTCCCCTGCCGATAGGAGGCTTTACTGTTGAATATAGATGTTGCGCTTAAAAAAAAAATGCCTCAGTTCGGGGGGTGGGGGGGTCTGTGTCTTGAAACAAGTGCTTGGACAGTGAATGGTAGGAATTCAAGGAGAAGGAGGGGAAGGGAGGAGGAGGAGGGGGACAAATGGTCTGTTGCCTCCCTCTACCCTGTCTCTACCTCCACTCCATCTCTCGCCCACCCCAGACATGCTGGTTTAGTCCATTTGTCTTGTGTTTTCTTGGGAGGAAGTGCCATCTCATCTCACATTGCGCAAATGGTTTCAGTGCATGCTAGTGTGAATTCTAGCGGGTTTTTGTAACTGCCAATTTCCATATCAAAGTGTCTGCATTTCAATAGGGAGAACTTGAGCTACCAGCCCCCTTCCTCTAAGCAGTTTTGTTCTGATAGAGAATTGCTGCTGCTGCTGTTGCTGGTGGAAGCTAGTGACAGGATTGCTGGACACTGCAGTTGGTCATGGTTTATGTGTGTGTGCGAGAGGCAAGTGTTTGTCTTGGAAACAGATTTAGTGTGGATTGGGAGAACTTGCTGGCCGTAAGCTTAACACCAAAAGCCGCGTATTTAGCGGAAATTTTGGACGCCGTTCAGAGACGTGGTCATGTTAAAAAAGATTTTGCCTGTTAAAACATTTTCGCTCAGTATTTCTCGGGGCGAGCGTAGACCAGGAACAAAGATCTGTGTTTCAACCTCTTTAGGAGAATGGGACACCATCAGAGCAATCATGGCGATTGGGGAAAAAAAGAAAAGAACAGAAGTTGCTGAAAATATGTTTGCTTGTTTTTCACTGCCGTTTTGGTCACCGCGGCCTGCATCTAAAAAGGCTCCAAAATCAATTTGCTTTCAGTCGCTTTCTGACAAAATAAATGGTTTAATTCCAAAACCGAGCGAGCGTAGATGTAATGACACGGAGCGTTCAAGCTTTGTGTACGACTCTCGAGAACCTAGCGGTGTTGTTTTTCTTGTCGCAGAGATAATATTTATTTCCAATTCTGTGCAGCTGTTGTTTGTCAGAGAAGGAATGCGGCAAGACGCTGTTTATTTTGATGGATTCGTCTTTTTCCCCCCCCCTTTCCCTTCTCCTCCCTTTGTGTGAGGATACGTGGCCTAATGTTCACAGCAATTTTAGGCAGGTTAAGTAGATGAAAATAAACACTCGCACGTTTGCACTGCAAAGAAGGAGAGACACGGGGGAAAAAAAGCCATTTCTATGCTTTGTGCGTGCCCTTACTTTGAAAATAGGATCAGCATAGGTTAATAGTGAAAGAAAGTGCAGTGTGTGAGATGTTATTACACAGAGACAGGGAATGGAAATGCCATTGGAAGCGCGGTAGGGGTCGGTGGCCCCTTCGTGGTCATCCTGCTCCTGGGTAATAACATGAGCCAACCACTTCCCAACCTTCAAGAGGAGAGACCTCGCTGCTTCCTCTCCTTCCTATGTTTGGACAAAATATGATCACAAAACTTGTGAAAGAGGCGAGAGTAGGAGGCCACTTTTCCGTGTTGAACCAAAGAGTAGGATAGAGAAGTCTGAGGAGGTGGGGGGGGGCGGAGGTGGATAAAGCAGGACTTCACCTGCCATCTTCACTCACGGCAGGCGGGTTTGACAGCTGACTTGTTCTGTTCCTCTGACTGGCTCGCTGCGAAAAAGTTGGACAAACAAATGGACAGGAAGAAGGTCTGAGAGGGGCGCAGGTGGGATTATATTCATTTTAGTGGAGAAGCACACTTTAGATGCTTTTCTCATGAATGGTTGAATTCTCCTTCCCTGTTAGGACTGACTTACTCCTGTGTTGTCTACAATGGCTTCTGACAAAGCTCAGAGAGCAGGGCTGCCTTCATTGTGTATGTGTAGGAGGACAGGGCAGCAGCAACTGTGGTGAGTTTGGTGAGTCAGGAAAGAAACAAGAGTGGGAAGAAACCATGCTGCGGTGTGCTGAGCCGAGCCCGGTTCTTCAAATTATTAAAAAGCTGCTGAAGAGGAGAAGTACATGCATTCTGCTCTGTTGAGGTTGCTATCAGTGGAGGGATTTGACATCAGTGCTCCTTCTAAGATGGATTTTGTCCTGGCTGAGTGTTGCTGCAAAATGGTCTCAGGTCTGGAGAGTAGTGTCTGAATCTTAGGGGCTGACACCAAACCTGATATTTACCGGTGATGCTCACATTGAAGCGGTACTCTTGCCTGTTAGCCAGAAGGAGGGAGGAAAATGCACAACAGAGGAGTGTGGGCTTAAAAAGAAGAAAGCAAAGGGCATTTTGTTTATTTAACAAAGTGCTTCGGGGTGAGTTTCTCACTCGCTGCAGAATCCTATCATAGCCATTTTGTGGCTCGCCTCAAAAATAAAGAGACAGATGACTGGAACGAATGATTATGTGTTAGGGTAGTTAACCCGATGGATAGATATATGGTCTCGCTCCTTTTCGCTGAGATCTGAGGGAGAAAAATTCTCTCCCATACTACCACCTCCTGCGTTTAAAATGACAGTTAACTTTCCCCCACTGGTTTAAAAATGGATGTTTAATGATCAACAGAGGCTTGGCACTTAGGTCTAGTAGTCACGCTGGCTGTAGATGCGCTCACCGCGGAGAAAGCTACCTCCTCTGTGTTGTTAGGGGACTCTGCTCAAACAGAGACCGGTTCTTGAGTGATGGATCGTCAGAGGTCTCTTTGGGGTGTGTGTTAACCCTTTGGAGTGTGCAGATCTCGCCCAGTAGGGGAGCCGTCAGCGGCATGTGATGGATGTGTCCCAGGTCTTTAAGCTCCATATATCAGAAGATTAGCACTGACCTGTGCTGTCTGGGCAGCCCTCAGAGCTTCTTCTCCAACACTGGCTGGCATTAGCATATTAGGACACTGCTCTGTCTCAGGGGGATACGAAGATAGGGTTCTTTATTTGGTTCTGCCACAGTATAGGTCACAGGAAGTGTGCAGATTAAAGGCTGAAGGCTTTGTGTTGGTATTAGGTGTATCTGACAGGTCATCTGTCTTGAGCCGAGGAAGCGCTTCTCTCTTCTTCAAATTCCTAAATAGTATCATATAATTATCCCAGAAATTGAAGCTCAGGCCATGCTTCACTGCAGAAAGATCTCCTTGTTCATCCTTCATGGTATTCATGAATCACATAAAAATGGAAATGAGTCAGCTGATGTGGGGTAACATCGTTATTCCTCAAAGAGATCGGACCAGGTATACACCCACACCCATGTTTTATTTTCCAAATGAGTAATCGTCATGGCCTCCGCGCGTGATGGACAGCACGAATTCTGCTATTAAGTGCTTTCGCACAAACATCACAGGAGCATTTGCTTCCCGAGAAGCTACTTAGTGTATTACAAAGCTAAATTGAACATAATATTGGGGTTCTTTCACTTCCTTCAATTTTGCTGCAGATTCCTTCAAATGATCATAAAAACGCTTCCACCGTTAGTGCTCTCATGCAGTGCATTTTCTGTCCAACTCTTAAATGTCACCTCCCACGGTATTGCTGGCATTTGTTCTTGTTGTGTCTTTATGTACAGAAAGAATACTTTGAATGCCAATTTTTCAAGGAGCTGTTTTGCTACATTGGGTGAAAAAAAGAAAAGAAAAATAAGAGGAGAGAGGCACGGGATCACCTGTAGTGCGCCGGCTCTTTGTCTCCCATGTCTAATGGCTATTTGATGCCTACTTGGTGTCACTCGGTGCCTTGTGATGAAGCCAATGTATTTTCAAGGTGAGGAGATATTGTCAAAGCCCTTGAACGTTCCTCGGGCTTTGATTGGCAGGCGTTGTCACAGAAGATGAGGAGTGGTGGGAGTCGCACAGCAAAGAGAATCTATTACCTAGGATTGCGAGGCGTGCTTTCACAATGTGTCAGTGCAGTCAGCCATCTTGCGCTCTCCGTGTCAGGAACAGTCCCCTCATCGGCGCAATGAGGGAGCAGCTTTCAAGTTTAATTTAACTGGTTACCATAAGTGATGTTATTGATGTTTTTCTTCTTACTCGGGTTTCGTAGCATGATGAATTAGCTTGTGAAACCAAAAACATTTAGGCGTTCATCACCGTCAGTGTGTAATCTATTTTGTGATTGCTGGCAGTCAATATTAAAAAAGAGACAGAAAGAAAGAAGGAAAAAGAAATGCAAATGGCATTCTGGCAAAAAAAGAGAGAAGAAGAGCAATATAAAACTCAAAATTCAGCTGAGCCCTTTCTTGCTGATTTCCGACATTTCAAAAGCCTCCTTAATACACACTGAGAGGGGCTGCAGGCTCTCAGGGTTGCAGTGAGAGAAGGAAGCCTGTTGTTGATCAGCCAAGCAAACCAGATCTTGATATTTGAAGAGTGGAGTTGTGATTGCTAATCACTCCACTGCTGAGTTTTAATTAGGAGACTCATAAGCATTCTGTCATTTCTCAGCAGAGCATAGTCAAGCATCAGATGTACTTAAGAGAACAAATAATTAGTTGTCTTAGTAGTTGGGGCTACCAAACAAGCACGTGCACGGGTTTGTTTTAGCTTTTTATTTCATGGATTAATTAGTATTTTATACTATGTACTTGCAATGATTAAAAATATTACTGCTAACTGTGCTTAATGCGAGCCCGTGTGCTTTTCACATCTTAAATCATATCTTGATCTCATTAAAGGATAAACTGGGGTTGTTTTGAGCCGAGCAGCAGCCGTGCGTGGACACTTTGTGCATGTGCTTATCACCAAAGGAAGCTTTAAACTATTTTCTTGGGGTTATTGCTATAGATTGGACCGAGCTTATTTTGAATGGGTAGGTTTCTGTCCTGTGCTCCTAAGACCTTTGTTAGGACATTTTAATTACAGCAGAGCTGGATGTAATTGATCTAGGCTTAGAGGGATTTCACTGTCAATGAGAATGAGCCTGGGCGTTAATACAGCCGAGCAAACGCTTCCACCTCTGTGCCACACTAACACACTCACACACACACACGGTGGAGACAAGAGGAGATATGCGGTGGCTGTCCTTTATTTCAGAGGGACCTCTGTGTTTTCCGTGTAACGGTTAAATCAACCTTGCGGGACTGGCTTACATGATAGTGCAGACGAGTGTACCTCTGCCTTTAGTTGAACATATCTGTTGCCCACATTGTTGGCACCTGGAGTGCTCTCTTACGGAGCACTTTCTTCACTGGTTCCATGTTGTCACCCACAACCTTGAAATTTTTATAAGGCTGTTAGATAATGCTTCCCGATGAGGGTGAATTATTGATGGTCTTGTTCGTATGAGTGGGACAGGGCAGGCTTTTAACTCTCTGAGCTGCTGGGTCTCTTATCCGGTAACTAAGGGACACCGCACAAACACCCAGAGGAATGATGTACTGGAGGGAGGAAAAGAAAAACGGAGGCAGGGGGCTGAAAATAAAATAAAAGAAGCATGCATCCTTTACGCTACTGTTGGGCTAAGCCACAGCACAAGGGAAATTTGGCAGCAGAGAAAAGCGTTGCATCGACTGAAGCCTTTTCTTTGTTTTTTTTTTTGTTTTTTTGAAGCATTGAAAAGTGATGTGGTGGCCGCGTATTTTTTGTTTGCAAGGATACACACAGAAGTCTGCCTTTTGCGATTTCTTTCCTTTTTTGCAGAAACACATGCTTCAAGTTTAGTACATGTGTCAACACAGGATGTGATGTCAGGAGAGAAAAGCGGACAAATAAAGTTTGTAACCCGGGTAAGGCTGCAGAAACGAGTTGATTAATTGATTAGGCGGTCAAATAAAAAGTGATAACTGATTGATTATCCCAGAGAAGTAAAAACACAAAGCATTCTTTGGTTTCTGGCTGGATGTTTTTGGCTTTTCTCTCGCTTGTAATCAGAGATAATTCGATGTGTTTTGGGCTTTGGACTTTTGATTGGACAAATCAGGCAATAAGAAGATGTCACACAGATGGATAAATGAATAACATAGACGGGATAATATACAAAACGAAGATAATGATCAGTTCTTTAACGGATGGTTTTAGCAGGCTCTTACCAAATGTGAAGTCCTTGTGTCCTCTCACAGTTTCAAATTTGATAAATGTGGCTATAAACACTCAAGGTTTTGGTACATATCTGCTCCAAGGCAGTGTAAACAGTATTTATGAATGCTCTTGGAGGCAGAAACCACACAGCCTTGAGTCTTAATTAGTTTTTTGGTGAAAGTGAGGTCTGAGCTGTTCATTTGACCCTTAATGGCAAACTGTGTAACCTGCTGCACACACAGAGCTCTTCTCTGTGTCTGTCTCTACTGAAAACGTAGCTGCATTCTAGTAAAATCAGTCCTCAGCCATTAATTGTACACCCGCACAACCTGACAGCTGTCCTGATTCTTATAGCTCGCACTTTCATCATTGTCCCAATTCATTCTCTCTCCTCTCAACTGGGCCTCGTGTTTGCATTACAATGGAGCGAGCAGGACGAACTGGTGGAAATACCGGTAAAGCGTATAATTTAGCAAGCAGAAATCTGCAGCGTTGTGCTTGAAGCTACATTTTGGATTTTATTCTAGCGTCTGCTTTTTTTCAGCCACAAAAAAATCTTAAGTTTGGCCTTAAAAAGCAGCCTGTCTTTTGTCAAATCGTCGCAGGTTTGGTGCATTTAAAGCAAGAAATCCTATTCTGAGTTTAGAGACGCATCCAGCTGTTTAGAGGCTCTGCGTTAGTCTTTTTCGATGTGTTGGAGGTCATGTTGCATTCATTCGTCAACCTGCGGTGGTCCGTCTTCACAATGAAAATTTAAAGTAGTTTACAGCTCAATCAGCGATAGTCACTCTTGAATAATAACCCCGAGACTGTCTCAGCGAAGACAGGAACAGCACAAGAAAGCAATTATGTACAAAGAAAACGAGAAAAACAAGTCCAACCAGCTTCCATTTCCCACTGGAAATGCTGTAGATTGATGCCTGTGAGTTTGTTTCCAAAGGAACAGACAGAGGGGGTGGACAAATTAATAGAAACCAATACTGAGAAAAAAAAAAAAAAAAAAGGATTTGTGAAGAAAACAAGCACAAAAACTGTCCAGGCCTCCACGTATGTGCATATTAAGTCCATGGCTCATTTCCAGCTCAATACAGCCAAGTTGTGAATGTGGGCAATATGGCTAAAAGATATTAGCTTGAGCATGGGTGAAATACTGAATCTCTGCAGAAGGATTTCTCTAATCGGTGCTTTAATTCAGAGGAATCAGTCTTCAATAAATGATGGTAGATTTGAACAGACAAAGTCAAGATTACTAGGAGTTTGAAATGATCATTATTATTATTTCTTTTAAACAACATTGATTAAAATTCAGATCTTGAGTCAGAAGAATATTCGGCTCCAAAACTGTCCCTTTGGGACATGCCGGGTGTCTGTGAACTTAATCATATTTTCTGGCTTCTCTCAAACACCGCCACAACTAACATGCCATCAATCATACCCAATTTTCTCTTTTGCTCTTTTTTCAATTAAAGTCTAACTAAATTTCAGTTGCTTCTCTGATGAATGGCGCTTAGCTGAATATACAGTAATGAGTCAGCTTCAAAAGAGACTAAGCACCACATTTGAACATGAAAGTAGCAGGTCTGAGCAGTCATTACTTGAATTAGCAGGTACTGGGCACAGAAAAGAAAATTAATGTTCAACACTGTGCCAGGTATTGTTCATAACTGTTATGGTTGTGTAGCGATAATGCATTGTTTTCAAGGTCTTTCCTGATTTTTGAAAAAAGACAACTAAAAACTATTAAAAGAAATAAGAAGCCAAACTGTGGTGAAGTAATTTAAACGCAAGAAACATGGGTCAAAACAATCCAATAATCAAAAATTTCATATCACAGCGGCTCAAACGACTGCATGAAAAACAAAAGTGGGCTCTTGTGCTCAGAAATCCCTTCAATTTGCTGAGCGTTGAGCATCTTTTAGATTATAGTGTTGGTTTCACAGCCTGCAACTTGCTCTCATAGTGTCATTTACTGCAGCAGCAGACAGTTGTTTTTCACCAAAGAGGAAAAAAAAAAAACCCTACGCACACTACCTGCCCATCAACAAACCACAGACAGACAAATTTAGCAACTAGCCAATAATGGAGCATTTAGCAGCTTAAGAGCCAGATATTTCCCTCGGGAGTTTTGGAGACCACGGCAGAGCTAAAAGAGAGGGGTGTATTGGCCAGAAATGCGACTCCAAATGAATGATAATGCCGGGCTCTAACTGCTGGATGTGTAATTAGGCAGTTGTTTGCTAACAGATTGAATAAAAACACTTGGTCATCATATGTCAGTGTTTTGTTTACAGCTCCATCTGCGGGCCCTAATCCTCAAGTCGGACTAAAAAAAAAGAGATAGCAAACTTTTAATAAAAAGTGCCGTGGACGGAAAAAAAAAAAATGTGGTAGTGAGGTTAAACAGGCTCCTATCAGATGTGAACAAAAGCACAAAAACTGAGATATTTACTAGTAAACAGCTTAAAAGTCTAAACCGTAAGTTCGCATGTTGCACACCATGATTCGAACAGGCACAAATCGCTTTCATCCAGTGCTCAGCCATAAACTTGCACTTAGCTACCTGGCATCGAAACGCAGACAAAATAAAACGGTGCTAAATGTTTTTCTCGAAATCTAATGAGTTTACCTGCAGAGAAAACCCGTATGTGTCTGCTGTCGACTGTTAAACATGGCGGTGGGTCCGTAATAGCATTGGCAGCCGTCTCGTGGGACTCATTAGGTCTGACGATTACTCCGCACAGTGGTGTAATGGCCAAGGTGTATGAGGCAATTTTACAGGACTACTGTTGCTGCTCCCCGTGTTGCGGCGGTTTTATGAATTAAATCAAATTCCTGGTATGGTTTCCCCTGTCACCGGATATAAACTTCCTTTAACATTGTGGAAAACCCTGTAGAGAAGAGTGTGGAGTCAGTTTCCACCTCCCTCCATTCTCACCCAGTCAGAGGCTTTAGTCCTATAATTATACACGTTCACGCTATAGTCTTAATATTTTCTCATATCAGCACATTTTTTATGTCTCCAGTCACTGAGCTTCAGTTATATAAGAGGAGTCCTTAAGGGTTATTTACTATTCCATGTGGTGCTTGATTTGCATTATGTGAGTGCGCACTGGAAAGTAGGTCAGTATATCAGTAATATTAAATATCAGCGCAATTGTTTGACAGTTTTGGCTTGTTCACATTCATTATTGCAAGCTGTTTTTCTTTTTTTAATCAATCAGATTATTTTAGGGTTAAATTAGTACATTAGTGCTGCGCCTAACAATTATTCTCAGCATCCTTTAATTTAATATAATTTTCTTACTACATTATTGTTTCTTTAAATGTTTCATGTGTGTTGTTTTGCTGAATCTCGTGTATAAAAAAGCACAATTAAGTGATTATAAAACACCTGCTGTTAATGCTCTGCCAGGTGACTCATTGCTTTAGATTATTATTATTTTTTATTTATTTCTTGTCATATTGTGATTTACACCGAGTTGCCATTTTTTGTATTTTTACCTAAAACGGATGTAGCTAAAAGCACGTTTCTGTTATAACCCCCCTCCACCCACTTCATAAAGGCTGTAATGCAGAAAAGGGGTTTAGTGAGTGTGTAATAGTATCAGAAAAAATATATATGTACGTTTATTGGACTTTGTTTCCAGAAATTTCAGAAAACAGCAATTGTGTAGGTGTTTGTTGGAATAGGAGTAGGAAGACTTCACAATATCTGCAAATGAAATGGCAATTTTATTCACACAGTACACTTCAATATGTTACGCTTAACATAAAAGATAAGAAAATAAAAACCTGAATGGCTCTACTGTGCCTTAAGGTAATAAAAAACAGCAAAAAAGACTTTATAAAGAAATAAAGAATAAATAAAGAAATACAAGTTACCATACATACTACACACACACACACACACACACACACACACACACACACACACACACAACAGTTATTAAGTGCAAGCCTTTGAGAATAAAAAAGGTTTTGAGTGAGTTTTTAATGTAGACACAGTTGAGTTCAAAGGTCACTTTTAAAACTGTAAACAGTAACCAAAAGGAGCAAAAATACTTCTTGTTTAACTTGGTTCACACAAATGCAGACTTTTACTTTGGTGTTTTACATAATAACTAAGAAATATATATATATATATATATATATCCCAGCTCAGTTATTACATTGAATAAGGCGCTTTAGAGAATTTGCTTCTGGAGTGAATCACAGAAAGTTGATATTTTTTCTGTCCTGGCAATGACACCGATAACTATTTCATTTTTTATTTTGCATTTTTAACACGAGCATTAAAGAAAAGAAAAAGAACCAGTTTTCAAACACGAGTAGTGAAAACACCACCAGCTTTTTGTGACTGTGACATATGGATTTCCTGATTTTAAACTGATTTGTGATTAAAAATCTGCCTATCATGAGCACACAAACAAACAAAAACTCCAAGATGATCTCAAAAAATCAATGTGTATCCGTGAATGTCACTGACTTCTACGACCCTGATCTAATAGAGACCTCACAGACGTCCCACAGCGGGGAAACACACCATGTGCTGAACAAACACACATTATGCAAAACAGACTGAATTTTTGACCAAAAAAAGCCCTTTAAATGCACTTTAAATTGGACAAACATGGATCGCGATGAGGCCGCAAGGATAGATACATCACAGTATGTGTAGTGAGCCATGAAGATCTCGTTGTGGCAAAGCAGGAACTGCATTAAATTGTTCCCAGTTGAGAGAATCCATATAACTTTAAATAGCTTCTAAAATCTGTATGAAAATGCAGCGAGCATGAAGTGTAAACCAAGATGTCAGGAGAGACATAACAGCCTGTTTGAGTGATGTACAGTGTCATGTCCTTGTGTTAAAAATAAGATCCGGCTCTGTGAGGAACATTAATGTAGCAGCTCTGTGGGTGAAACACAGCGAGGGAGGGACTGCACCACTGGCAGATTAGAGGAAACTTTAATCAATGTTAAATGAGGTTTAATCCAAAGTTAACTTTTTATTCAGTAATAATTAAACTAAATAATGAACTAATGCGACTGTGCCAGATGACAAAGTAGACATATAATCAATAATCATGATTCCTTTCATTTAGAAAAAAGTCAAAACACTTTCCCTTTTATAGTCTTTCCTTTGATTTAAATGCAAAAATGATTCCTTTCTTTTTGACAGTCCAGCTGAGAAAACCCGAGTGAGATGAAGAGAATACCTTTGCTCTGACTTTTACTTGTCAGGCTACACCCCTGCTCTCTGATCGGTAGTCTAGCGAGACAGGATGTGCTAGTAGAGGTTAGGAAAAAAAAAATTGAGAACTCTGCTCTTTTATTTTACTCTAAATATTCTCTCTCTTAAAAAGGTGCCAAAACGGATCGGCATCAAAGACCAGACAGAAGCATACGTTTGATCAATAGCAACATACTATTATTAACATTTTTTAATAATATATATATAAAAATTGATATAGAAATGCTTATATCTGAATCTATATTATCTTTGCTTGGCCAAACAAGTAGTGATGCAGTAATTTGCAGTAAAGGAACATGTTAGATGTATTTAAATATCTAAATGTGCCTACATGTGCCATCTCACTTAATAAAAAAACATATCAGTGCCAGAGAATTTTTTTAAAGCTTCTTTTACTGTAACATCTACTACTGGGGTGTCAACTATAAGGTTCAGGGGCCAGAATCAGCCTGGGAAAGATTCAAATCTGGCCCACTGGAAAGCTTTGGAAAATGTGAGGACTGCATAGGTTTTGAGGTTTTACAGTTTTTCCTGTTGATAAAGACTCCACAGTATTCCCATTCATACTATGCCAAAGTAGTAATAAACAATGAAATGACAGAAAAAAGCCAGTTTTTCTAGTTTTACTTTAGTGGATCCACAGTTAAAATATTACATATAAATGCTGGGCACTAAGCTGCCCTCCATTTATAATAGCAAGGCTACCAGAACTTTTTCTGTCTCTTTACACATTTATCATGTAAAAACACCGAGACATACTGTTAAAATTGCAGCTTCTTTTTCTTATATTAAAATATCTCACGGATTAAATGTTCACTTAAATGCCGTTTAAAACGGAGCATGTCTGTATATTTCAGCCCCATCTGAGTCTTGCCGTGTCAGTAACTTGTGTGGCTTTTAGTGGTTTGACCTACCAGTGGCGAGTAGAAATAAACTCTTGATAACACCTTAAGCCGGGCCTATATCCGAAATGACAACCCTCAGATAGTTTGCAAAATAGCGTGCCTCTCCCCTTGGTCTGTTCTGGCCCAGACCCCAAAGCTGAGATCACTTCGGGCCACATGTAGGATTTCTTCTCCTTTCTCGTTGTTTAAACAAGTTGTTGTCAGAGGTGGAAATTAATGCTGGATTATTTCGATTTGATGGCAACACATGAATGAAGTTTTGCAAAGCTGGAGGCTGATTGCGCCGTCACTCCTCGCCTGCATGTTGTTCATTAATGTCACAGATGTTGTGTGTTAGCGGTTAACATCCTACTAAAACCTAATGCAGTCTGAATGGAGCTACAGTGTGTAAAAATTTAACATCGAGTCAGTGCGCAACCTCCCCCCCCCCCTGCGAAAAGGTGTGAACATCAACATATCACCCAGTGGAAACATGCTGAAAGTGAATGAATCTGTTGTGAATGCGCTGCTCGTGTGTAGTAAGGTTAGGTTGAGGGGTGGGGGGTGATATTGCCAGGCCAATCGCGTTTTCCCTCGTAAAAGAAATGCAGCTTTAATGCTGTACGAGGTGTGTGGGTGTGTTTGTGTGTGGATAAAGAGCGAACGGGTTGGGGGGCGGAGTGCTAGCATTATGCGTGGAGGAGGTGAGAAGTGAGGCCTTCAGTAAATTTATGAAGAGACTGATTGAAAGGAGAAACCGCTCTTTTTCGTGTCAGTGTCAAGCTGCTCTCTGCTCCTCTCCAGCGACCCTACTGCTCAACCAACTGCTCTGAGGTCAGCCTATTCATTTTGGTGCCAAGCAGGAACAGCTACGGCGCTCAGTAGTAGCCTGTAGCCAGATATCAGTGAATAAAACTGACACCTCGGTCATTGTCTCCCTCTGTTTTTCTTTGATCTCTTCAAATACGTGTGGTATGATGTAGCTTTTACAGATCCGGGGTCAACTGGGGGAATCGGGGAGCGTCACAGCAGTGATGATAAAGCCAGTGCTGAAGCGATGGCTCATTAAAGCCGTTTTCTTGGCAGAAAATGAATCTCCCAACAATTTTGATAATGTATTAGTTGTTTAAATCGGTTATCAAGCAGAATGCTGAACATGCACTGCCGTAGCTTCTCAAACATGAAGATTAATTAAGAAGAAAGAAGCAAGAGAAGCGCTCGCTGTCTCAAATGAATCTTTCAAAGCCACATTTTTCTAAAGAATTACAGTGTGGAAACACACAGTCCCCCGAAGACCCAAACAAACAATGCAATATACATGCAGACTGGAGCAAAACATCATTTTCTGTTACTCCTGTTACTCGCAGCCTTTTTTTCTTTTGATACTCCAAACAAATTCATCAAAACCCAGTGAAATTGTTCGATTGAGATATTGTTTGTTCGCTTTAGAAACACAGAACTAATCTTAAATCTACTCAGGACACTTGGAAGTCCTCACTCTTCTTTGTGTGTACAGCTTCACATCACTCACTTTTTTTTTTTTTTGCTTGTTTCAATATCGTCACCGTTAGACTCAACTGGAAGCTTTTTTTTTTATCGGTGACATTTCATAAGCTGTGGTAAAAATAATTGTTAGGTGTTAATTTGATCGTTGACAGACAAAGCAGACCGGGGATGGTAATTATTTTAGGCAGCTGTCCTTATTTGTTGACAGGTGATTTCAACTACCGGCGTCAACAGAAGATTCCACTTTTTACCCTTTATCCAAGTGTCTGCTCCCCCGCACGGCTCTTTTTGAAAGCTACACACCATCCTCTCTTCATTTTGCTTGACACTAACCTGGCTGTTCAGCCCGGGTCTTCTTTGTTCTCTTCACTTTGCTAAGCTTCTTTGCTCACCCCTCTCTGTTTCACCATGTCCATTTGCCCGCTGGCACTCTATCTTATCTACTGGCTCAATCTTTTGGCCAAGAGCCGCTGAACACACCAACTGTTGTGCTCTCTCGATAAAATAGTGAAGCTTTGCACCTTTCAGGTTTTCTTTTTGTGTGTTTGTGTATATGTGTGTGTTTGCACTTTTTGAGCTGCACCGACGACCATTTCTACTTAAAAGCATGCTATCCACAAAGGTCTCTTTTTAATCTGGAGCCATTTATCCCAAAAAGAAAACAAGACAGAAAGTGGAGCTGCCTTCAATTGCAGCTTTGCATATTTACATGTTACAGGAACGTTTTTGACCTCGTCATCTGCAAACCATCTTTAAAAAAAAACTACCTGTTGACATATGAATTATTTATGGGCACTGAGCCTGTTGTAATTATGAGGGAATAAGTAGCACGTGCAGCCTAATGGGAACTCATGCAAAGACATATTTTCACAAAAAATTAGCGTGTGAAAACACACTCATTTGCCAAAACATTCAAGCAAACTTCCCAACATCCGTGCGTCACGAAGCAAAGCAACCTACCGCTCTATCATTTCCTTTTCTCTGCTTTTAGAGATAAAAAAATAACTCAAAAAATTTGCTGTTACGTCTGGGCGAATCGTCAAAAATCTTATCTGTTTAGCCAAAACAAGATTTCGAAAACCCGCAAACGTCAACATTTGAGCCACATCTGGAACCAGCGCTTTAACGATTTAAGAGATCATCTGAATATTTTGCTACTATTTATTGCTGCGGCTCCATGTTTACTAATATACGTAAGCATATTTAAGTACTTAAACTGCTCTTACGCTTTTCTACGTCCGACTCCCCGAACAGCATTCACCGAAAACACCTAAAAGAACAAACATTTGTAAAGCTGAAAACTGTAAGTTCTTGTTGTGCTTACAGAACGGCAGCTGAAGACAAAAAAAGGAAGATTCGGCTCTATTTGAGATATGTGTCTTTAATTGTTTCCTTGTGTGAGGCTGTAAACCCCCCTGTTTACTGCCTGTTAATCCTAACAGTGCTTTATCTTATCAGCAGTGTTGATAAAGCACGCTCTGCAGACTGCGCCCGGTGTCACCGCGTCTCTATTTCTGGCAGTTGACGGCAACTTCCCTACATCACTGGTGGAGCCAAGGAAATGACATCATGTCGCTGCAGGGGTTGAAAGCGCAGCCCTGATAGGACTGTCATGACAAAAGAGTTCCTTGGGAACATCAGGGCGCACCGAGGACAGAAAAAAAAACGAGTGTCTGGAGGCTCTGTTTTCTTAGTTCCTGTAGTTCGCATCTTCCACTTCTAGCTCATCAACAATTTTCTGATGTTTCAAATTCTCCTCTCACATGTGTGTCTTTTTCTTTTTTTTTCCTTTCTCTTTTTTGTCCTGAATGTAGGGCAAAGGGGCGGGCCAGAAAGTTCTTCAAATTAGTAGTTATTCAAAGAGTGGAAGACGGATCATTGTGTTGGGAAGATCCAGCTCTACAGGGCCGCGGCTCTATTTCACTTGTAGGTTTTGAGCTTACACTTGGAGTTGCGCATTAGTTTTGTTCCGCTCGTACTTGATATGTATGTATGCGCTCTTTATCTCTCTTCTCGGCGTTGACAATTGAAAATAAATTAACATTCCTGGGCTTTATTTTTGTCTTCGCTAAGCCTGTGGAGAAAACTTGGAGGCAAACCCAGGAGGTCAGGCCATACTCACAGCCTGTCAATCCTCCTCGGTGACCCCACCGCCCCTTTCTTTCTCCCCCTTCCATTCTTCTCCTCCTCTCCTCTTCCCTCTCCCATCTATTTAGTCCCTCCCGGCTTAGAAACTCCCAAACTCCCCCTCTTCTCCCACTCTCTTTCACTGGACGCCTCTCCAGCTTGAGTGAAGCAGATACAAGCTTTGTCAAAGGAGCCTCACATTCATTCAGCTGGCTGTTACACACAGCCTAGTATTTCATGTGAAGACATGTGGGCTGTCTCCTTCCATCCATTTATTTTAATTATGTTTTAATTGCTCGCCATCCTTTTTTCAATGCTTGCTTATTATTTCTATCAGGCTGATGTGAAAAATTTGCTGTGGACTGTGATTTTCTCCATTATCCTAACTGATGATAGATTTCTCTCCCTGGGTCTCCACACTGTGTGTGTGTAAGAGACAAAAGAAAAACAGATGTCGTGAATGTTTGCATAGCATTTTTCATTTCATTGGTGAAGTTTTTTGTCTCGTTTCCAGAAAGATATACTGTTAATAGAGGACGGGGAGGGAGAGAGGGGGGAAAAAACCTCAGGGAATAGATTTCCTTGTATTTTTGTAGGAAGAGGAGCTTAAAAACGCAGATGAAAATTAATAACTTTTGTGTCATTTGTCTCCTGGTGTATATTATATCTTTGAGCTCATTAGATGTAGTGTAGGTGGTGACAGTTAGTCATAACTGTGTTCCCTTTTTTTTTAACATATCGGCCTCTGTGGAGCATGATTATCATTATGCAGAAATCACTGGCCGAGTAACAAGTAACCTCAATTCCCCGGCTTCGAGGTGGGGGGTGGGTGTACATAATTCCTCGGCACGATCTCCGAGGGGTTAACGATGCCTCACTTACCTCTTAAAATCATTTTCTGCTCGAGATCATCTTAGCCCCCCACCCTTCCCCTTAGACAAACGTCAACCCCCTCTTCCCCGCTGCATCCCCTGATGTGAAATTATGATACGTCTGTCAGCGCTTGTGTAAAGCATCTCAGTGTTAATCGCCTAATCCCTTTATCTCAAGTCCGGACCGATTCAGTGCAGAAATCCCACCAAACAAAACTGTGTTTTTAGGAAGATGAGCATGGCTGTGTCCTGCACCAGCTTAAGGGAGAAAGGAGACATGTTACTCAGCAGGGCGACGGCTGATCGGGAGAAAGAACCCCAGGGTGGTGAGGGCGAGCGTTCAGCCGCGAGGCCTGGCGGGCTCTCGCCCCCTGGTGTCTGGAGGGGCCGAGTGGCTCAGCAGGCCCAGCGGGCCATAGGGGCAGGGGGGTGCCCCTCCTTTCCACCCCCCAACAGTTTGCAATCTCCTCCTGTCAGCCACCATTATGGTTACTCCGTGGCCCCCAGGACTCATATTTGTGGATGATAAATTGCTGTGGAAGACGTCACATGCTCTGCCCGGTATTGGAGCTGGTGGAAGATCCGAGATTATGAGAAGCCTGAGTAGACGTGGTGTGAGCTCTCCCATGGAGGAGAGCGAGTCCCCTCCACTGTGGCCCTTACCTGATCTGGTTTGGCGCCATTGGCAGGTAAACAACTGGAAGACAAATAAAACCACAATCCCACGAAGCCACCCAACTTTAACTGATAAATTATAAGCTAGCCGAGTGAGTGTGTGTGCGAGTTTCCTTGGTGCACACTCTGCAGCACAACTGCTCGGCCAGGATGACCTCAAATTAAAATAAATACGATCCGGCTCCAACAGGCTAGGTGGAGGCTTTTTTTGTTAAACTGTTATCCCTCCACCAGGCTTTGGACACGTATAGAACGAATCTAATAGTGGCTTAAATCAGAATCAGAATCAGAATCAGAATACTTTATTGATCCCTGGGGGAAATTATTTTTTGTTACAGTGCTCCATTTTAAACCAACATTAAGACAAGACAGACAATACGCTAACTAAGAATAGTACAATATATACATATATATACATACATACATAAGTCACTTATAAATAAATATTTGGAAAAGAAACATTATTGCTCAGTATGCTAATGTGGAAGCTTTCCATGTTTTGTGGGTTTTTGTGTTGCCAAAAATATCCAGGCGCATTAGTGAGGCCCAGAGAGCGATCAGAGCTGACTGCTCTGCTGCTCAAATTTAGGTTCATTATAAAATAATCAGGGCGGTTGACGGGTGGCTCTGAAGGAGCGGCGTTGAGAAGCAGGAAGCATTCGCTCTCCTTTGCATAGCGACGGCTGCAAAGTTTGTGTGGATATGTGTGCATGTCGTGGGGAGATGCTTAGATGGCAACCGCCAAGAAATAAACAAGATCTTCCTGCATGCTTGTGTAGGTGTGTGGAAGTTCCTGTGTGTGCGTATCCACGTCCTTTGCTGTACATTTGTGCATGAATGAGTCCATATGAGTTTTTGTGTGTGTATGTGCGTAATTTCACATATGACACAACTCACCCATCCTCGGTGTTTGACTTTGGTAAGCAGCTTATCTGTCTGCCGTGTTAGTCTGTCTCAGGCTCTAACCTTTCGCTGCTTTTGCAGACAAAGGCCTGTTTTTGCCACCCCTCGATAAGGAAGGAGACAAAAGTAGCTCTCAAAGCAGCTGTGTCTCTAACGGCGTCCTTTGCGAGCGTGTTGCCGGAGTGACAAGGTTTCTCCCGCGGGGATCCTGGGAGTAAATGGGGAAGGTGGAACGGGGACGAGTGGGAGAATGAGGCAGTGTAAACATTTAGTCGTAACATGCCGCCGCGTGCTAAATAAGCGCAGAGCATCAGGCGCGCTACACGCTTTCATGCCGCTGCTCTCGAAATCGTTTTGAGAATAAAGTTTGAATATTTCTGTGAAACTTGAAATCAGAGAAATGCTCTGTTTGCTCAATCAAACAGCAGTCAGGATCTTCTCTTTTTTTCCTCCTGTGGTGTTTAGATATTTGCTTGACTGCGTTTAACAAGCAACTCACACATGAACTGGTGTAGGATGCAGATTGTAGAAATTACGCCAATTAAACCAGCGAAGCGCTAATGATCTCATAGATCTCACCAACTTCCTCCATTTTTATGCAATCTTCCTCTCTTTTTTCTCCCCTTTTTTTCCAGATGGAAAAAAATGACTGGCGAGGCTTCTCCAAGAACTACTGATCGTTGACGTCGCTTCAGCCTTCAGCTCTCCCTCCGCAACTCGCCGAACCAGCACTATTAGCCATCAGGCTCCTGGATCGTTTGCATACAGCAACACAATGGCTTCTGCACTGCGGAGGTGTCCGGTGTTTCACTGCCTCCTGCTCCTTCTCTTTTGCTTTCACTGTTCACAAGGTGAGTTACCATGGAGTTGCACGGCAGAAAGTAGCGTTAATGTGCTGCTAGTCAACCTTTCAAGAAGCCACTTATTATTCAGCTTATGAATGTGTTGAATTTATTAGCACACATTGTTGTCGCCACACTCGAGAAGTGGAGAGCTGTTATGTAGCAAGGTTGCTGAGTTCTTCTTCAGTGGTTTTACCCTTGAAGTTTGAAAAAGGTGTTTCAAACACCTCGTATGGAACTCATTGAATATTCTTGGCAGCGCACGGACACTTTGACTGACACATTTCTTCACTTCCACAGTAACTCAAATGGTGTGTCCTTCCCCCAAAGCCTCATAACGACACCTTTTCTGCCGGATGAGCTGTGTAACAGATTATTTGAGTGTACTTTGAGGCACTGCAGCCGCAGAGGATTGATGCATTTTTTATTTGCACCTTAATCAGATTGTTCTGAGCAGCCTGTGTACTTGGAACCATCAAAAGCGGGGCACTTGATTCTGTGCCAGAGCGAGGAATTGGGAAGGAATGTGTCAGTGTTTTTAATTGTCTGCAGTGACATTTTTTTTGGTTACTTCCCTCACTTTTGATTAGTACATTTGGCTGTAATTACAAGTATTGTCACAAAACACTCCCATCAGTTCCATGCCCATCAAAACCACTGATGTTGGTATGTCTGCTTAATGATGATCATTATATTTTTCCCCCGTTTCAGTCCCATTGTAACGGGAGACAAAGTAAGCCAAAATCGCATGCTCGTGTGCCAAGCATTGATTACACATAGATGCTGAAGCACATTATTTTGGGGCTTCCTTTTGAATTTGGATCTTTCATTTTTCTCCCTCTCTCTCTTGCTGTTTTGTTCTGTGATAGATACACCCTACACTTTTATGTTATTCCTGGTTGTAGCGTACAGTTTTTTATTTTATATTAACAAAGGTAGCAGTGCAGTCTAGTATAGAGCAGGCTACCTCTTCAGTCTTTTTTTTTTCTTTGTAGATTAGCAATTTTAGATAATATGGAAGAGAGTCTTACTGAGGTACTTGAAGAATAGCCCTCTGATTTGGCCTGGCTTAGAAACTGAGCTGAATAGTCCTGTTGAATTTCTTAAAGAGGAATACTGCTTTGGTATGCAGAAAGTGCGGGTTTTGGGTTTCAGTTGATGTGAGGGCTCTCAGGCCTAAGAATGCATATTTGCCCATCCGTCAATAAAGGAATGTGTGTGTGTGTGTGCGTGCGTGCGTGTGTGTGTAGGTTCATCTGAAAACAATATCTGATTCTATCCACATGCCAGTCACCTTCAGCCAATGCAGCCCGGAGGGTTTTGCATCCCAGGGCTTATGATCTGCGTTTCCCTGAGAGTTCCTGCAAGCAAAACTCCACTTGATAATTACCTCCTGTCCCTCGCCAGGAGAGGCTATAATCAGGTTATGATTTTCACCCAAAACATTCCCCTTGCTTTGAAATGCTCGATGACATACCTGAAAAGAGGGTGATTTTTTTCACTCTACTGGTATTGACTTTCTCAGCCAGCGGGGAAGAAAAAACACCAGTTGAGCTCGGTTTCGGGCAGACTCGTGCAGAATCAAATGGAATTGACAGCATTATTTTTTTAAAGTGGCATTCACTTAGAGTTATATACAGCATATTTCTTTATTATAGTAATGTATAAAATGACAGTGTGTGTGTGTATGGGGGGGGGGGACTAGGGAGTTGTTTCCTGAATCTGCAGCTCTGCACAGCTTTATCAAGTTTTATTGCATGTTTCAGCTTATTGTTTAGCTGCCTGTAATTTAACCCTGTAAAAAGCCTATGAACTATGAAATAATTACCAGGAAATGCTATTTTTTTTCTAAAAACGGACTGTTTATTGAACCTGCTGACATATCAGTTTGCATTTATGAGTTTTCATTTGCATCATTTTTGCTGCACCTGCCTTTTTGTGCTATTTATGGCTCGCATTTTGTTCATCTTAAACAAAAACATATGAGGGCATTAGGGTTAAAAAAACACAGATGATGGTGATCGGGGTTATAGGGTTAAATGTTAACTGCTCTAATAAAAGAGGCCAAAAAGAATGCTGCTAAAAAGCAATAGGAACCACTGATTCACCACCCAGACAGCAAACACAGAGTTACCAGAACCAAAAAACTAAAACAAGGCTAAATATTGGCTCTTACCACCCATAGACGATGAGGTGAAGAGGCAGACGTGAAGGCAGCAATGCTGGCTTTTATCCACACGTCACTTCCTGTGAATCTCTTATGTGTTTGTGTGTTTAGGTGAAGGCAGTTGTTTACTCCAACACTAATAAGAAAAACTTCTCTAAGCTGTGACCGAACTAGTGTCAATGTTTCAAACGCCACACTTTGCCTAATTCGCCCTGCATTTCTTCCACGATTATAAAACAGATCTATAAAATGACGCGTCTGCTGGAGTAAACTGGGGCATGCAGGTATCACGTTCGTTTCAGATGTTTCAAACCGCCTAGATTGCAAATATGAAAGAAGACGCCCGGATTCAAAGTGAGCAGCCACGAAGGTGGGGCGAGTGCACAGGTACACGCCTGCTGTGCCTGAATGAGAGCAGTTATCTAAGTCTTTAAAGTAAAGAGAGACAGATGTAAGGAGGGATTATGTCATGTAGTCAGTGTCAACACTTTCCGTTGGCTGTTGTGTTTGAATACCAAAGGAGAGCAGACAGCGCAGCCTTCGTATCAAAATATTGCACAAAAGAGGAATGTAAAAAGATTAAGTAGTTTATGTTTGATAGCTGTGCCGTATCTGCAGAGACGGAGGATCAGAGCAAAGAGGCAGTGTTTGTTTAGGTCCTAGAAATTGTTCCAGCATGACGAATGTGTGAACGAGAGGCATTAATATGCAGCGTGTTGAATAATCAAGTCGGCGGACTCGAGAGTCGTTTGTAAGGAAACTGCTAAATGGTGCACTGGAGTCGCCCTCCCTGCCCTAAAACAAAAAAGTTTTTTGCAACGTTATGCTTTTTGGTTTTCAGCCCCCGCTGCTCAGGATCACTCGCTGTTTGCTTCTCACTAAGAGAGTTTTTTTTTTTTTTTTTTTTAAACTGTAAAATATTACTTAGTCGAACACACCAGCATGCCTGCGTTTCTCCCCCGAAAAGGTTGTAAAGGTTAATGTTACGTCTCAGCTCAACATTTGTCTCAAGCAGCGCCATACATTGTGCTGATGGAAGACCCTCCTTCGTGCCACACTGGTATTTGCAGTCCTGGGGTTGACTGAAAGGGGGAAGCTATTGTGCTGCAACTCCTCTCTGGCCCGGGGCCATACACATCCAGTCTGTCATCCATTGATATGCTTGGCTTGCCATTTTATAATTCATATTGAATGCTGCGGGTCCATGGTAGGGCGATCATGAATTATCAGCTAAACCATGGGAGATTCACAGATGACTGGTCAATCTGTGTGGTGAGAACAAGCACAGAGGAAGGGAAAAAAAAAACTGATATATCAGGCTTGCATGGAAATTTTTGGCCAGCTGGAAGCATTTCAAAAAATAAGGCAGGGGTTCATCATTTGAATTGAATGGACTTTGCTTCGTATTGAGAGGCACGCTGACACAAATAAATCGTCCCATTTCTCAGTCGCTCCCTCTCATTTGCTAATACAATTCTTTCTGCATTTTTGCCACAATCTCTGGTGCACGCGGCGTTTCGCTTTTCCGCGCCGCGGACATATTTCTGCACGACACAGCATTACAATATACTGTTTTAATAATAACCGAGGACCTGGAAAGTTTTAAATCATAGGAGAACGCGAAATTGAAATGAGCCAGAGTCGCATGAATCTTCGGGATCAGGATTTCGCTCAGAGGAAATGAAATACAATATCGCCCTCGATGGGGTCATCCTAGATTTATTGCAACAGCGATTTCCTGAGTGCGGTTTTTTGAGAGCGAGAGCCTCCTTTCCTCCACTGTGTGTTTAGACGTGATTGTAAAAGTCAGGCCGACGAACAAACACGTACTTTATGGGGCCGAGAGCTGCGCTTTTATGACAGTTTAATTTCAAATGTTAAGCGGGCCTTAAATTTCAATAGCATCTCAGAGTTGTTCACTTCACACCCCTTACGGTAACAAGTTGTATAAACAGCGGACCAGATGCCCACATGACGTCGTCCTTTCTTAAGTACTGTCTTCACGTGTATTCTTTCTTCTTTCCTTTATCGTTTTCTTTCCTCCGGGCAGGCTAATTCAAATAATAGATGAGCCCGACGTACAACCACAAAGTACTTTTCCTCCGATTCTAAACTTTTGGATTTGCTCAGTGTAAGTCGCTGCTTCACAGGAGGGTTCAGCTGTCATAACAAAGTAATGCATTTAATCTTGAAAGGAAGCAGAAGGGTTTCAAATAAAATCAATTCTACACTATAGGAAAGCAGCCGAGTCCCCCCCCCCCCTTTTCTTTCTTTCTTTGTATGTGAGAAGGTGTTTTGGATCTGAGACAAAATTATTTACGGAGACAACAAGAACCTGTCGGATTTTAGTGTTCCCAACACTTCTGAATAGCTGGAAGGCACGTCAGGACTAATTTATTTGAACAAAAAGCTAAACAAACATGCAAAAACAAAAGCAGCTATATAGCATTAAACACCAAAGGGAGACTGTGCAAAAGCAACAAAAGCAGGTTGCTGCTATGAATACCTGCAACTTTTTTTTTTTTTTTTACACTGCCACTCCAGGCGTTTTTTCCCCCCTGTTATCACAGCATACATTTTGGGCACTAATTTGTTAAGGACAGCTTGATGATGGCGACGCGCAGTGCATGTACAGAACAAGGCCATTTGAACAAAAACCTGGTTGTTGTTAGAGAGCGAGGGAGGCTACAATTATAATTACCCTGTGTGAAAATTGTTCAAAAATGATGCATTTGTCTCTACCTGTCTTTGTCGCTCCTTATCAGAACTGTCACAACAGCTCAGGTCTCACATTTTTGTTACTGCCGCTTTACACAGTAAATGGTGGTGTTAAAACTAATGTTGACAGTGGGGAAGGGATGGCAATCAATAAAAGAAATTACAAAGGATTCGGTAAAAACGAGCTTTTCGTGGCTCAGTTGTGCGTTTCGCTGCCTTTGCCGACTTTCAGAAGCGTCCTCTGAAGTCAGAGCGATATTTAAATATGACCTGGAAGTGGGTACGCTGCCACTGGTCTTATTTAATTAATTTTGCATCGCTAATGGTCATATATGATGTGAATCAATGTGTTTGATGTGTGTTGGGGTTTCTGTCTCTCGGCGCCTGCAGTCTTACTCTCACTACAGGCCATGAATGCTTCTCTGTTGCATTCACTGTATTAGTAATCTCCTCAGGCTGAGGGTCTGTGTCATAGAGCACGACCGCACATTTTCTTTTGTCTAGGAATTAAATGTCACCTCAGGGTGGGTCACCTGCAAACAAAAGGCCACCAGCCGATTTGCAGGTATAAACAGTCTAAGATAAGGAAGCCCTCTCCTGCCGTGCAGGAAATTGAATAAGTACACTGCAAAAAAAAGTCAGAGAAACAGCTAAGCACAAAGAACATTTTTGTTTGCCTTGCTCTATCAGTATTGACCTCCTCCTTGTAGTGTATATCCCTATTGAATGTGCAAGGCACAATGCCCTCATCGAAGATGAGGTGCAGGAAACTGTCTGTCATCAAGCCTCCCGCCACCCCCACCCCCCCACAGCAATCTGTGCATCTCTTATCAGTGCTCCTGTTTTCCACTCGCATTCAGCGGTATGCCGGTGGAAGGGAACGGGCAAGGTCATCACGCTCAAGTCAATCAAAGTGGTCAGTGTTGCAGTGATAGCAGGGGGCTATTGCTAAGGAATGTGTTCTTTTTTTTCATTGACTTTCCCGGTAAATCTGAAAGGCTTCAAAGGCCACAAAAGCTTTCTCTGTTGCCCAGTACAGTACGTATATATAGATCCACGACGCCCAGAAATCTTTTATCAGGAGTAATGGCTGCCAATAAAGAGGTTACTGCTCAAAGGCACTGAAGAAAATACTCAGAAAACATTTCTTTTTTGTGTCAAAGTAACAATTTTTCGATAGAACTCAATAAAGCAAAAAGACCTCAAGCCAGAGCATTATACAACCAAATACCCTAATAGATGCAGAGCCAGCACTTCACATGCCAGCAGATAAGCTAGTTTAAAAATTGCTAGCTTTGCCGCTTTCGTCCAGTGACCCTTGCAGATGGTGATCAATATTATGTCAAAACTGAAGTGAAAACAAGAAATACTAACAAGGAAGGCATTGTTGCCCATAAAATGCTAGCGTTCTGCTATTACATGCTTGGCGGGTTAAGAATTCTAATGTGGGAGACACACTCCCCTCGGTGGCACACATTTCTGAACAGAAACTTCAAAAGAGTTTAGGAGCGTGCTGATCCCAAATCAGTAGAAAACAAAAGAAGCTGCTTGTGTCTGGTAGCTTGAAATTCTTTGCTATTGCCTCATTTGATGTGCAGTATCCACATGATGAATGCTGTGGAGTGGCTGCTGAGGGTCAGTGATGCTTACACTAAACAACAACAACAGCATTAAAAAGAAAGTGGTCATTTGTCTTCAGTGTCACATTTTTTGGCATATAGGTAGTAGTATCGCCCGCTTCATTCTGGACCACCCCGCGAGTGGGAGTTCTCCCATGTTCAGAAATTTTCTGGTGCTGGTCTGTCAACGCTATTTATATTACCGCTTTTATTTTGCAAGCACACATGGGTGTGACCAACACATTTTTTGAATTATGATGACTTGATGTGCCAATCCAGCCCTCGTGCAAAATATCAAATAGAGTAGGAGCTCTAGCAAGATGAACACTGTTCAATGGATCTCAGGATGCATGCTGAAGACATTACTGATTTAAAAAGAAATCCCCCATTAATCTAACCCAGCACAGACTGAGCTTTAATTGCGTTAAAAACTGTATGTTAGTGTGCACTGACTCTGCACTAAATGAAAAACGCATGTCAAAATAAAAGATGCATGAAAGGGTTTTTCAAAAAAATATATTTTTCTCATGCACCAACAAAAGCCTCAAAAGAATATTGTGCTGGGATGAAACAGAGAAACACAATTTCATGCCAAAACGAGTACTAAAATTGCTCTGCACCACCTCATCTGCATAAACGCAGCCTGAGTTACCACTCCATCCACTTCGCCACAAGTGGGTTTTTTCAGATATACGAAAATACCAAAATGGACTTGTTACAAACAGAAGTGATAGAAGTGCGAATGTGTTAAAGACTACTGCAGGCTGGGAGTCCGCGTGAAGAGTAATTCCGCGTCTCTTATCAGAATTGTCGCTTCATTATCGTCTCAAGGCCCTGATCTCTGTCCCTTGTCATTCTTGTACTCTCTGACTCATTATTCGTGTCATCCGTGTTCCAGTTGCAGCCTTTTCTGACACCGTGTCAATGTGACGTCCAGAGTAAGCCTCCTGGGCTGTGCTCGGTACAGGCAGGGCTGAGTGAAGGAAGTAGGGGTTGATTAGGAGGGAGAAATGGGGAGATTCTGCCACAGCAAACAAAAACAGAGACACAAGCATGAGATGGAGACAATCCCACATCCTCCTTCATTTTCTCTTCCCCTGCTTCCCCCCCTCAATCCCCACCCTCAGGGGGGCACCTGACTTACTCCGAGACATTTTCTTGAGTGGAAAATCCAGCTGGGGTTTAAGTGCAGGGGTAAAATATGGGCTTTAAGGGGGAGTTAAGCATCACTCAGGGCAGATCAAACCTGTGAAACTATTCCCTCGCTGCACCAGGGAGACTTGCTTTAAGTCACCTCTCTTTCTTTGTGTTTCATCAACTCCCCTGAAGAGATGCAACAATATGTTAGATATTGAACAAGCAATGAACTAATTCTGTCAAAGTGGCACTCTCCCAGGAGCATATAGGATTTTTTTTCTATCTTCCGAGTCGAGCATCTTTTTCTAAAATGTTTAGCCTTCGTGACAGTTATTTGTAATTTCTAAGAAAAGCCTTGTTTGCTCAGTAGACAATACAAGGTGTCGAATTATGCTTTCCTTTAATCTGACTGATGTATCCATGGACCAAATAAAACAAGACATTCCATTTAGTTCCATCTCTCCAGCTGAAAATTCCCTGTCATGACGTGCATTACACGCTGACCCTCTTTGCATTTAGCAGATTATTAGTAATGTAATGATGCCCCCCTCTTCCCGAGCTGCTTGTCTTTGATGTGTGCCCACGGGGTCAGGGTTCATCCTACCAATCGACTGAGGAGCGAACCCTGATTTTCTGAGGCAAATTAAGACAGAGTCATTATAGCCTCCACTTTCTGATTTTTTTTTTTTTTCTTCAGTTCTTGCCCCATGAGGGAAATTCTTCATCTGCAGTCTTCTGCAGCTGAGCCGGCTGTTCTGAAGAGGCAAAAATAATCCACCATGTCGACTCGCATCACTTGTGGCAAAACTGAAACATTTTCTGAGAGTTTTGTAATCCCAGAGAGTGATTTCTGCAACATCAAAATAAAGTAGGCTGTGCATTTCAAGTATTTTGTTTTTGCCAGAAGTTACATCCTTAAAGGTACAGTCAGTTAATTTTTTTTTGAGGTTATTTAACAGAAAAAAAGGATACCGTACTTAAAAATCTAAGTATTAATTACAAACTTGTAATTAATCTATTAAAAATTCATGGGAGCAAGCGTTGGTCTGTGGAAGGTGCCATGTTTACCCACCATATTTGAATACAGTGGCCAGGAAGGACGTCTCCCTTCTGACTGATAACGTTTTACTCATGTGTCTTGAGACCGACCACATACGCAGCAGGCCAAAGTCAGAGAAAAGAAGTCCTAGGTGTTTTTGTGCTGTAGAGGGACATTTAAACTCGTGCCTCTAACTTCAGACGCTATTTAGGATCATACCTATGTTTTACCATCGGAGAAGGACTTCCCTTTACCAAAGAACTAAAAATCCTAAACAGGCTTATTTATTCCTGATATTGTCACTATTTCTTATTGTTAGCAGATTAGACATGCAAACCTCCCACCCATCTCCGCTGACAATGAGCCAGCTAAACGACAACAGGAGCTATAAGCTAAAAATCCAGTTAGGGATGTTCTTTCCCCCTGATAAACAGTTTGATTATATTCTTATGTCACATAACAGTTTATTCAGTAAACATCAGAGTAAAATGTTAGATCCACTTCAAGACAGTTTCACTAACGCTGGCTAACAGCAGCTAACAGCAGCTAACAGAGGCTAACAGCAGCAAAAAAAAAAATGCCAGTGCTTATAAACAGAGAAGCTTTCATATCCTCATCAACACAAATCAGTTATTGTGAACTCTCCTGTTGCTCCCTCGCTCCTGTTTCAGGGCCAGTTGCATGCTGTTTGATTTATGGAGGACTGCAGACAAGCATGTTTGCATGGGTTACGTAGCCTTCTGTGCAGACAAATACCAATGCAAACTAACACAAACGCAGTGCCATAAAATAGACTTAATCCAGGGGTTTCCCCACATAGAGAAGTTTAGTAGTGCATTATGTGTCTCCGTTTCTGCTTTGTTTTGCATATAAAGTAATGGTTAACTTGAGTGTGTATAAATTGTTCTTACCAAAGCCTGCAGATGTGTACACGGTTGGTCAGTTGGACCAGTTTTGTGTTTAGATTCCTTGAATTCACAGAGGGGGGGAAGAGGCTTTGAGCCAGATGACTGGTTGTCTGCAGCTTTCTATTCAATTCAAATGATTTTGACAGACCAGGACAGGCAAATGGTTAAAATGATGGAGTGAACATGTTAGTCTCTACATGTTACAGTCAGTTTTAACAAGCAGGATGATATCAGAAAAAAGCAAATGAAGAATTATAATATTATTTTATACAATATGTAGCAGAAACAGCTTTCTGGCATTGATAAACATCAATAACTGTCTTTAAAAGTCACAATGTGTCATTTCCACATGTTATATATGGATTTAAAAATAGGATTGTTTTATTCAGTGGTCCTTGGTGAGCATGTTGACAGATTTTGTTAGTTTTGAAAAGAGCAAGAAAAATCTATTTAATTTTGTTCAAGTTTCAGTTGGTAAAGATGGGAAGCCAAGATATTAAGGAAGTCTTTTGGAGTGCATGGACCTACATTGCATTGTGTAGACTTCATCCTTTGCATGGGACTGTAAATGCACTGTAAGTGTTTTCTCCATGAAGAAGAAGCTTTGAGGTTTTCTGTTTTATTTGCTGTGGGATCTTGTTGGGCCAAAAGATGCAAAAGCCAGATCCTGCCAGCAAGTGTCTCTCCCACACACTCACACACACAAAAGGGTGAGAGGTTGGGTACCCTGGGAAAATCTTGAAAAGTTCTTGTGCAGCTAAATTTAATATACATTTTGTTCTGTGGCTGGCTCCCTGGTTTGTGCCAGGTCATTTTTAAACATAAGCGGAGTCTTGCTCCATGTTAAAAGTGCGATGGTGTCATCACCTTTACACGGAACGTCTGCATTTCACGATGTTTTCGTTATTTATTTATTTTTAATGAGAATTAAGACCGAGGCGAGGAAAAAAAACCCCTACTTTTTTCTATTTATGGTTTTGCTGCTCCCGTTACAGAGGAAATATTACATGGCTGCATCAGGTGTGATATGGATCTAGCGCACTCTAAATGGATCCACCTGAGGAGTTAAGAGGCAGCAGCGGTGTCTGTCACGCTTAGCCTCAGCAAAATGACAAATCCTTCTCCTTAAACCCCCTCAACGAGACATGCACCAACATGGAGCACGTGATTTCTTTTTCTCCCCCCACCTCCTCCTCCTGATCTCTTTCTTCGCCTCAATATAAGAAATAAATTTAAGAGATGAATCAGAGAAAAGGCAATGAGCAAGAATGCAAAAAAGAAAAAAAAAAAAGTGGAGATTTTTGAAGGGGGAGTGCTGAATGCGTGTACCACCAAAGAGAAAAGGGATATGACTCAGAGCGCTTCATCTAACCACAAATGGACTCGGTCCTATATTGCCAGTTTCTATTTTAAAATTCTTATATCGGAATCAAGAGTGTCTGATAGCAGTTGTCTGGGAAAGGCGGGCGTGGTTTGTGGTCTTGTCTGACACTGTCTTTAGAAACACTTCCCAGCAAAGGTGGACCAGAGCTGGGACTTAAGTGTCATGGGAAACGGTGCCATATGTCCACGTTGATTTCCCGGTGTTTCAGCGCGTTTTGACAGTTGGAATGAAATATGATCTGCCGGTGGCGCAGCAAAGAGTTCTCGGGGTGTTGTCTGTATTTGAAAAGCAGGTGTTACTTTGTAAATCCCAAATCTCCTTTCTCATCTCCCACCTCGCTCCCGGCTTGTCTCTCACATCTGATGGGTGGTCATGTTCTGCATTTGGGAACATTTTAGGCAGCATCGCCGGATGCCTCACAAATTGAGGGATGGGGAAATAAAAAAGACTTTGCCTGCTGCCTTTGGACCGTGCAAGCTGAATTAGACCCAACTTTTGAGTTTGTTAGTTGAGAGGCATGTGCATAGACAGCAAAGGGTACTTGTGTTTTAATTAATACATGAAAGAATTACCGCAGTGGTCTCTTGATTTTTTTTTATGAGCTATTTTTTTCCCTCTCCTTGGCCAGCAATCAGAAAGTTCCCCTGAGCAGATTAGAAATACTTCAGTAAAGAACAAAGAAGCTGGGAAAAAAAGAGGCAAAATATTAAGAATTCAAATGAGACTTTATTATTTTCTCCCCCCCTTCCCAGTGAATATCTTTACTCCACTAGAGCAAAACCTGCTCTGTGACCACTCGGATATTGGATTATGGATGCATCTCCCACCGTTGGAGCAAAAGCTTGACTCCGAGATTTGCTCTTTCTTCCAGAGATGTCGGCTACCAGTAGTATGGGGAATGAAACAATATGAAAAGACAAACAATCCTGAAGTACTCCTGCTGTGACCTCTGTGGGGGCACTCTTATTTGACTAAAGGCTACACCCTCCTTTATGCTGTGGAGAAAGCGTCCCTGTCAAACCGAAGCCCAGAACAATGGGGGCCAGCCTCGGGGAAACAGGGCCATTTGCATGCAGCTGTTTGCCGTTTCCCGGACCACAAAGGCCAATCAAAGGATCCTTAATGGAGGATGACAAGCGTCAGCCAACGCCTTTGCTCTCTGTCTGTGCCAGCCCTCGCCGCTCTGTCTACCCTCCCAAAGTGGCCCACGTTTTGTTTTTTTTTTCCGATCGGGCATTCCTTAACTTTTTTTCTCTCTCTCTGTCCTGATGCCGTGGCCTTTGAAGGGTTAAAGGTTGGTCACGACAGCACTCTTGAGAGGGAATGCTCAGAGCAGCAAAGATCACCCCGAACATGTGTGTTACGGTCTGCCGCGTGCAGTCGCCAAATGGCGATACCTCGACACCAAACCTCCATTATCTTTTCGCTTCATCTCCAGGGTTTTAAGAGCCACGGAGTGTAAGTCTGTGGATGGTTTTAGATGCACCCATCTGAGCCACAGTGCCACTTCCAATTTCAAGGGTGTTGATAGAAAACAAAATATGTATTATGAGGGGGATTGTCACCAGTGAATTATAGGCTGTCAACTGGAGAAGCCAAAGAAGAAGAAGAAGAAGGAGGGGGAAAAAAATCACCCAGAATGCAACATATTGAGAAGCAGTCCCAGCCCTTGCTTTGCTCTCTTGAGCTCAATAGACAGCTTAGCAGGCAGGTCAGGGGGAGGAATCTGAAAAGCTACTTTCCTCTCGCAGTCACTCACTGACCAGAATGCATGATAAGACTTCATGTCAACAAGGCCAGGAATAGAGATCACAGCCAATTATAGCCAAGTCAAAGTGGTTACCATGGCTAAACATAATTCAACTCTCTCAATAATTTTGCCATTTCAAGTTAATCTGAGGTACGGATACATTTGGAGCAGTCTGTTCTCTGCAGTGTTTGTGTTATGGATTTTTCCTGCAGTTTTCTCTACACCGTTTTTTCTTTTTTCTTTTTCCTGCAGCTGGTGCCCTTCTGTCGCAATCTTCAACTGCTGCAAAGTTGAACAGTCAAACAAAGCACAGAACGCGAGATGAAAAGCTTTTCATGCCTCCCTAAGACATTGACATTTGTGCACACAAACAGTCTTCCCCCTCCTCTCCAGAATCTCGCAAAAGTTGTTTAAACCGAGAAAATCAACACGAAAGGATACCGACACCCAGAAACCTCTTATTGGCACAAGTTTTTTCCTTCACAGCCGTGTTTAAATCCTAAGATCTTAAGCGAAACCCAATTAAGTCGACCGAAAATATTTTACTTTGAATTCGGCTCTGTTCTTCTTCCTACAGTACCAAAAAAAAAATAAAAAATAAAAACCATTATATGTATTTTAACTTTTTTAGACAGATTTGTCATTACTTGCCCAATTACAAGTTGACAAGACGGTCATTAATGAGGCCGAGACTATCTACAGTTTGGAAAAGAAGCAATTTGTTCTTTAGGCCGCCAGTACGGTCTAGATACTCCCCCTAATTGATGTACTGTTAGCCTATAACCAGAGAAATCTATACAAGTGAGGGAGGAGGATGCCGCCGAGGCACAGGCCTAATCAATCGTTAGGCTTCTGTTGACAACAGCATGCTATCATGCCATAGCGGTCTGATAGATAGGCAGAGTAGTCAGTGGACAACCAGAGAAAGGAGGTTACAAAAGGCAGATGGCGTGTGCGTGCGTGTGTGTGTCCACGAGGGTGTTTCAGCCGAAAGACTCGTCTCCCTGCTTAGAATTTTAAAACCCAATGAAATGCATTCTTTCTGTCTGTCCTCTCTAGCTGCCGTGATAAACCCGTCACTCCTTCCATGAGGAATGGCAGGCAGACCGATCATTAGTCTTTGCAGCAAAGCCGACGACTTCTCTCTGTGTTTTATCATCCGCCATTCTGGACAGGTTTTCTGAAAGGTTTGGGTAATTGTAGTAGTTATTGGGAAAGATGGAGTGACCCCGCAGCCCTCCACTTATGGCTCGGCTACAATGACGTCTCCTAATGAGGTGATAAACAGTCCAGCTAAGCAGAATCTACTGGCCATTAGATAGATCATGGTATTATAATGAAATGTCTAGTGGCCGAATGCCAGAGAATTTATACCATTAGTTTCATATTTTGCTGTCCTGCTACTGCTTCTAGTGTGTGCAGGAGTTTTTCCTAATGCACAATGACTTTAACATTATATTCTCAACAGTGTGTGTTTCACAGATGTTATTTTTTTTGTCTGTTTGCTGGTGTGACATGTACAGAGTGACATAGAATATCATTATAACCGGGGCCAGGCACAGCGGGCTGGAATGGCTAGCAGACGTGTGTGTTGGGGTTTAAGGGTAGGAATTTCAAGCCCGAATCACTTCAGCTTTGAGCAGTTCAGACAATGCTAATTGCATCAGACCCTGACTGTCAAAAGTGTGAGGATAATTAGAGTGAGGGGGCAATGTGAACCCGGGGTGGTAAGTGTTAGTACATGACAATGCTCAGAAGCCAATGGGAGCATGGAAAAAGGTAACAAGCTGAAAGGAGGGCTAATTAGGAGAGAGCAGTGCAGAAAATACAAATGGTAGCTGCCCCCTCAGGGGCCCACCATTGCTGCAAACAACGGCGATTATTGGCAGTTCATGCAGCGCTCTGCTTGCACTTCTTAAATGGAACACATTTCCATGTTCTGCTTAGATTTTACCTAATTGTTTTCTCAAAATTGCAGACAGTTATGTTTTTTTTTTTCTTCCTTTCTCTTTCTTTCGTTTTTTTTTTTTTTTTTTTTGTAGTTCGGATCATTTTAACCCCACATAATGGATCTTTTTCTTTTGCTTTCTCCAGTTTTGTTCCCTCTCTCTTTGTAAATCATATCTGTGGCTCCACTCTATTCGTGATGCAGCAGTTTATTACTTAGGGGAAGAAAAAAAAGTTAGAAAACGAAATGCTGAGAAATAACCTGTCCCAGTGTAATTTGCTGAAAGGAGGCAGAGATTTGAATGAAATAGTTAATATTCCCCTTAAAGCAGAGCTATTTGGCTGCGCTCCATCTATAGATTTTTCCTCCTGTGTGGACTCCAGACTGTCCCCTGTTCGATTGCCGGCACTGTAAAATGGATTATATTACACTCCTTTCTGCTGGGATTTTTGCCCTTCTTCTTCTTCTTCTTCTTCTTCTTTACAGAGCAAGAAAAGCAAAAGAAACAAATGCTGGGGTGGAGGTCTCTAACGACCGTAAAACAAACTATTCTCTGTCCAGTTCAGTTTGGCTCTGCGGTGGTTGTTCTCTATAGGTGGAGACCTTCCGGATGCACTGTGGCCTTTGTATTTGCTCAAGAATTTATGAGGTTACCATTGGTCTCCAGTGATTCAAAATTTGATGTCTTAGCCAAAAGGCTTAGACCACAAAGCGATGGAGACATGAATTGTTTCGTCTTTCCCCGGTCCTATATCGCGTGTAATGGCCCTTCTGTTTAAAACTGTGGTAAACATTGGACTGCTGTTGCCCATTTATTTTGCGCCAGCGGATTTTTACTGCATGATGTGTGGTCTTATTGTATCAAGAGCAGTGATCCTTTTAACTCGTTCTTTTTTTCCCCCCCTGATTTAATGTGCTTCTTCTCTGTCTCCGTGCGTCTCACCCTCTGTCAGGGTTCAGCCGAGCTGCCTTGCCTTTCGGGCTGGTCCGGAGGGAGCTCTCATGTGAAGGATATGCAATTGATCTCCGCTGCCCGGGGAGTGATGTCATTATGATCGAGACGGCCAACTACGGCCGGACTGACGACAAGATCTGCGATGCTGACCCATTCCAGATGGAGAACGTCCAGTGCTACCTCCCCGACGCCTACAAGATTATATCACAAAGGTAAAAAAAAAAAAGACAAAACTCTGTCATGAAAGGGCAGATCTTATTTCACAAACACAACCAGGAGCTGAGGACTAAAAGTAAGGCTCTCGTTTTTTTGTTTTTTTTCCCGTTCCCCCTTCTCTCCGCGCCAGACATTCCCTCGCACAAAAGAACTGTTAAAATTATCGCCCCACTCGTGCAGCCACCTACATACCGGACAATTAATCGACATCTCGCCCCTTGTTAAATGTAATTTGTTCGTCCATTGACGAGATTATGTAGGTGGCATTTGAAATTTTCGAAAACTGGGGTGCACATTAATTCTTGACAGGCAGGAATTGACATCCGTGCTGCAGAGCTCTTCAAACCAGCTGCGCGTTGTTGCCTCTGTTTGAGTCATAATCAGAGAACTGCGAGTCACATGAACACCCTCTTAATTCCCTATCTGGAACATTGGGCTTGCTTTGTTCAAACACTTGTAGTGCATTGAAGTGGCTTTGCCTCAGGTAGTGAGCAATGCCCATCATCATGCCTTTTATCCTGGTTACCCTCTCACAGGATGCTGCCTCTCTGTCAAATGACATCACAGCAACACTTTAGCTCCACTGCTGCTTACCCCTAGAGGAGTGTGTGTTTTTAAAGGGCACTGGATGAACTATTCATAAATAGTAACCAGCACAGTTCATCTTCTAATGCACTGCTCTGTCTTTAACCTGCCCCCCCCGTGCACTAGCTTGTGAGCATCATCGCCCACCATCTCAGACCTCTGGGATTTTTCCCTGCTTCGCTCTCTTCTGTATTTACTCCCATGAGGGATAGATCAAATCCAGCAATCTTATTCTGTCTTTCTAAATTTACAGCACCGCCTCAGTACGCTCACATAGTAACATGCTGCTGACAGTGTCCATGCCCCTCGGTTTGACTGCAACCTGCCACACTGTGCGCCACATCTGTTGACAAGTCAGACTCTCACTCGCCGAAGCTACACTTCAAACTTATCTCAATTGAAGATTCCCTGGAGGCAGTGTGCGAGTGAAGGCTTTGAGAAGAGTCTGCACCACAAGCCCTTAACCAGAATTATTCTAATGATTCAGATCAGAGGAAATGGGCTCCTGACCGTAATTAAAGTTGATGTGATAACTGGGGATGTTAAAGCAGTCACAAAGCTTTGGCAGACACTGATCAGCCCTCCTTCAGTCTGCAGGAAACCAGAACAAGAACAACTAAGACAACATTGACACAGACTCCCCTGCCAGAATCATCAAGATTAACAAAAGGCAATAGCTCCACGGACATAAACAAACATATTAAACAAGATTGGGGAGACAGAAACAGTGGGGAGCCTGCTGCACAGAGTGGCAGTTTTTGCCGGTTTGGAAATTGCGATAGAAAGTATTCATCAACCGCCTGTTTTTCCACAACAACAACAAAAAACCAACTAACAGGAATCAAATGGCTTGATTTTCAGCATCTACATCAAAGTGTTTTGTCAAGTGAAATGTTTTGTTGTTCACGCAAAAAAGTGTTTGGATGAAAGATGCATGAAGGAACTGATGGAACCTCAGGTTTGTAGGTCACTTTAATATTCAGGTGATCATCCCCTCAGAGATGTACTGTAAATGGACGGTATGTCTGACCTTTCTCTCTGTCTGCTCTTCTCCCTCCGTATCTCAGTTGGCCACCAGCACAAATGCAAAAATACGCCTGTTTTGCTGACTTCCGTTACCTTATTTCAACGGCCGCCCATTCCGTGACCTGTTACAAAATGCCCGAATAAAACTTTTACCAGATCAAAGGTGCAGCGTTTTCATGCGAGACTTCAAGGACTTTCATTAGATTGTGCTCGGTGCAATAAAGATTGCATGCAGTGATTTCAGCTGCAGTTTAAAACAGAGGAAGACTGTCAGGATGCTTTGCAACAACACATCTGCTGTTCTCCAGAGCACTAGGACTAAAACTTAAAGCTGAATAAATGCCACAGTGGGTTCATTAGTATTTATATCCTTTACTTGAAGGTACACCGATCGATATTTTGTAGTTACAATGAATCAAGCGATAATGTGCAATGTGAAGGGTTTTCTCTTGTAACGATGAACCCTTCAGAGCATCGGCCCCCAACTCTCCAGTTATCCCTCCGTTCATCTTTTAACTCCTGGCTTTGGTTTCCTGGACTGCATCAGACTCACTGCACGTCTCTGTCTGTAACCACAGGCTGTATATAAATGATGGAAGTAGCCACCATGATAGTGAAGTCCCATTATGAGGCTTTGAAATGAGCATCTTGGCCATCTTGACGTTCTTAGACCGGATCTGGATCTGACAGAGAAATCGACCATCCATTTATCTATTCATCCATTTTCTTAACCACTTATCCAATTCAGGGTCACGGCAGAGCTGCAGCCCATCCCAGCTACAGGGTACACCCTAGACAGTCCATCATGGCCTCATTAAGAGAGTGTTTTTACTGCGGTCATAAATCAAGCGAGCAGCGGGGTCATTTCAGTACAGTTTGACCTCTTTTTGCAACCAGGAATCACCCACTACTGACCGACCATTATCCAAAATGCAAGTTTAAACGACAGCTACACTTTAGACAATGCTAAGGCACTTCCATTTTTATATACAGTCTGCATCTCCAACAAACGACTCAGTGAAACACACAAGTCCTCAGCTGGAGACCCATATAATTATAGCTGCAGGTAACAGAGACCAAAACAGCGCTTAAAGGACACCAAATGATCTCTAATGTTTCAGCGCTTTGTGTAGTTAGGCAGGCGTTTCTGTATTTTTCTACCCTTATTTGACCAAAAAGTGGGGAAAAAAACAAAAAGTGGCACCCACGCTACAGCTTTTAAGAGCAGATCGCTTTTCATTTAGAAACTCCTGCTTGTGTTTGGGTAATAAGTAGGTAGATTTTCTTACTTACTGACCCAGAAATAATGTCCACTGATTGCTGCTTTTGAGCTCTCTTAAGACCAGGAGTGCTCACCAAAAAGTGAATGCCAGCCCAAGGTTTACTCGTCTTTTACTGTTTTGCTTTGTTTTTTTTGTTTTTTTTAAATCACTTTGCATTCTCTGCCTCCTCCGACAGCTGCACTCCTGTTTCCTTTGCCAGGTAGGGTTTCCAGCATCCGCTAATTCAGCTACCCGGGGAAAGTTCCTGATATTTGTGGAAAAATAAAAAGTGCTGTCCTGTTTCTGTTTTGGTTGTGCAGTCAAGCCTTTATTTCCTCTGGAAGATTTTGTACCACGTGGCAGACAGAACTCATCAAAGTGACTGTGCACGTAATGATAAGTTGTAATGATAAGCCCAACGCATGCAAGCATTGAAAATAAATGACTCACTGAAAAATGCTCACTTTCAAGGAATATGTTACTCTGCTGTGAATGTTTTTAGTGACTTGATATTGGTTACTCATCTATAGGCAACACCTAAATACGGTAGTTTTATCTCTCTGATATACTCTTGTAAATCCTCTGAAAATAAGTACAAGCACAAAATGAATTACACAAGCAATTTACAAATACCTGCAACCATATTACTTGATTAAATATACCCTCTATCACCGGGGCTGTCGTCGGTCCGGCTCATAAACTCATAACGTAGAAGTAGATCAAATATGTTGGGGTGCATTTTAATCAAGTGTGTTGTTCTTATCTGCCGTCAGTCAGTTCACATTTTGATGCAGTGACCCTTCTCCTTTGCAGCAGCCCTCTTGAGCATTCACTGCAGTGAAGCCACAAAAGCACCTCTCCTAAGTGCAGCTGGCAGCGTTAGTGTCAGTGATGTTGAAACCGTGGCCAATGATGCCGATGCTATTTGTTAACTCCTTAATGGGAGCCCCCACCCCCACACCGTATAACGTTTATAATCCATTAGTTTGAAGAAAATGGCTCTTGTTGTTAAGATGCATGCTCTGTCTCTTAATGCACACACATTTACCTTTACGTTCATTAATTCGACCAGAGCCAAAAAGTGCACTGTCATGGTTTCGTGTGGTTGCCGTGCAGCACGACTCCCATTTGCAGCGACAGGAAGCTTCTCGAATGACTAATGGTTCTTTGTCCGGTCTTCAAATGTACGTCCAACTTGAATTTGTGCTTCAGACCTTCTGAAAAATTTATCTGAGGCTTGCAAATTGCTTAATGTCCTATTTTGGTGCCATTTTCTGTCTTTCTTTCTTTCTGTCTTGCTTTTTTCTGGCTCGCCTCTGTCACTGGTGACATTCTCAATCCCTCCATCTCAGCAGAGCTTGATTGAAGTGGAGCCAATTTCAGCCTATGCAGTATTTAAACAAACTCAATCCACTGCTGTTCTTTTCCTTCCCCACCTCCCCTCCTTTTCTTCTGATTTACTCGAACTTTTTCAGCACCCAGAAACATCTGCTAACATGCACGCATACCGTCTCTGCAATCCGCACGTCAGACTCTGACTTAGGGACACCATTTCACACTGCAAGGCCTCTCATCGAAATGACGCTCTCGTGCCATGCAGAGGAGCTGCTGTTGCACTAGAGGCCAGCCATTCATGTCCACTGCATGTCACCGCCACCTGTCGCGTGTGTCTTAATGAATGTCTTCTCTTTCAATAGCGGTGCGAAGACTAATTCCTAACATGCCTTTAGCAGCTCTTTCGCTCTGTCGTTCATCACATCATGCTCATTTACTCTTCCTTAATGTTTTCATTCCTCTCTCTGTTTGCAAAGGTTTAAACTTGAGTGCATTTGTGACAGCTCCGGCTGGGATTTGATCAATTACAGTGTAGCTGTAACGATGAACTTTCTCCCCCCTCCCGGCCTCATCTTTGTTATTAATGTTATCTTTGAGGAGTGTTCTTGCTGTGGGTAGTCATGATGAAATCTCTGGTCAATCTTTTTTTCTTCTTTAGGTGCAACAACCGTACGCAGTGCGTGGTTGTCACTGGCTCTGATGTCTTTCCCGATCCATGCCCTGGCACCTACAAGTACTTAGAGGTCCAGTATGAGTGTGTTCCATATAGTAAGTACCGCTATCCAAATCTCATACTGAAATCTTACTGTGTGCAATTGAAAATGGTGTGATGTAACCGCTGTGTCTCATCATTTGCAAGTATTTTGCAGTTCGCCCTTACGGACGGTGCTCCCGCTGATGTATTTGAAACGGGATTGTAGCATTAATGACGCTAAGTTATGTTGAAATATGAAGTGTTTTGGTCATTTAAAGCTCCAGTTCACCCCAATAATGAAAACAAAAATCGAAATTACATTTAATGGAATCCACCCATGCAGGCCGTTTTAGACGTTTAAATCACCTTATTTGACATCCGTTTGACCCTAATTCTGGCTCTGGTTCCAAATAACTGGATTAATTAAAGGCTTCTTTTTTTTTTGTAATGACCATCCTGCCTTAGTCTTATTCGGGAAACATTCAAGAAGCTTTATTCCTGTTTTCACTTGACCCTGCCTGATAAAATAGCAACTCTCACTGCTGGCAGTTTGGTTAATGTTAAGTTTGCAAGAGCAAAAATGTCTTTTATGAAGCTGAGGTCCACCAGGCGTTCTCTGACAGGGTCAAATAAAATGTTACACGCAACGCACAAAAAGCAGATTTGAGTCTGGTTTCGGATCCATATATAAAGCTCCATCCCTGTCTGCAGCGGTGATGTATTTGTGCAGCACGCGGGACTGAAAAGTCGTAATTAAAGTATTTCAATAGCAAAATCTCTTTCAGGAGCAGAATTGCTGTTTGTCTGGATAAACCGCAGCGCTTACTGTCAAGAGTTATCGCTGGAACTACTTTCCACTGAACAAACAGCCGTAGTAAAAGGTTCCCCCCCCCCCCCCTTTTTTTTCCCCTTTTGTAAAACTGTCTCTTTTGTATTTGGCTTCTAGCAGAAATTTCAGCAGTTTTCACGAGCAAAACAAAACACCTACAAAAAAAAAAGAAAATAAAATCCCAAAACTATCTGCATGAGGTGATACCATTAGGAGTGTGGAAGAAAATATGTTTACTGGTAATTTCGTTGAGCTGACCTTCCACCGGTCTTAACTTGAGATTTGTTGTCTTTCGCCGAGATGTTACAAATAATTGGGTACACTGGTTTTTGCTTTTGTTTTGTTTTTTGCATTCATACAGTGTGTTCAGTCATTTAATTTGAGAACACATTGAATAAGAGGCAGATTAAAAATTAAAATGAATGTGCATCTGCTCTTAGATTAAACCAGAACTCATGTATTCAGCTGTGAAGTGTCTCTAGTATTCCATTATGAAAGTGGCTTAATTAAATCGCTTGAGAGTTGGTTGGTTTGTTTCTGGTGTCTAGTTTAACTAAATCTACCTTAAGAGTGTTATAGACTAGTTTATAAAAAGTTAGTCCAGGCTTCATTTAAATCCTTCGTATTTAAATTGATGAAATGTAAACATATTCAGAAATATTCACTCTTTTTTCTTCTTCTTCTTTCAAACAGACCTCCCTTTCACCTCCTGTCTAATCCCCCCGACTAACCTCTTTGCTCTTGATTTTTTTTTCTCCTTCCTTTCAACATTCGATCTCTCACATATTGTCTCCAGCCTCCCCCCACCCCATTCCTCTGCCCCAGTATATGCAGCTTCGACAGCCCACTAAAGAAACTCCATATTAGGCCGAATATCCATCAGTCATCTCATGTGCTGTTGCTCTCTTTGGCTCATTTGAGAGTTTGGTCTGTAACATTAGCACCGTGTCATGTTTTACGTGTGTGGGCGAGCGAGTTTGGAAGCGAGTTTTGATTTGTGTTTATAAAGTTTGAACAAATTCCACCCGCAGTCAATACAAGCCAAAAATAATTACTGTGCTGTTTCTCTAAGAATGTTATCCATCTAAATATGAGCCGAACTTTGAGATTTCTATTCTCCTGCCACCTAGGGGGAAGCATTTTTAGAGGGATTTGCTCTGCTTTTGCAGTGGCCAGTGCATTATTTTGTTGGCAGACAAAGACGACGAAAACGAAACGTTTAATGCACTGGAAAACACGGCGCGTAGCTCGTCTCTGGTCATATAACTTGTCTGTTTTTATATCCTAGGGACGAGAGGCCGTTTTCACTAACAAACATCCTTGTTTTCTTTCCCTCCTCCAGCTCTTCCTCCCTAAGCAGCGCTGCAGTTCATCTCATGGTCATTCCCTCAGACTAATTCTTCTCTTTGTACCTGGTAGTTGACTCATGATAACCTTTCTCTCCCTTTTTCGCACTCTTTTTTTGCTTTCTTTTCCAATGCCTGAAATAGAAGTGGAGCAAAAAGGTAAATGAGTGGTCTGGTCCTTCCCTCCCCCTCCTTTGGCTCCTTGTTCTGTGGTGTTGAGTACAGCTCCCCCTTCACGTCTTCCCCCCCTCCTCTCCTGATTGCCTCTCCTGTCAAATGCTAAACCCATAGGAGGATTGTTTGCACCCACGGAGTCCAAATGGACACAATTTCAAATGACATCCGCGGTCATTAAACGTAGTTTTTCCCTGACAGTGTGACAGAAATCACCAACTGTCCGGTGTCGATTTGTTCCAGAACCCTGAAGAATCACTAGTTGTGTGTATATATTCTTATTTGGCTCAGTCGTAGTTTGCTTGGCCCAACTTCTGCTGCACCCATAGCACGTGATGTGAAATAGCAGTGATGGCTGAGTGAGATTGGCACAGGCTGAACAAAAAGTTTGAAGAAAAAAAACCAAACAGCGATTCACTGTGTTCCCTTTGTTTTTTGCTTTTTTAAAATCCAGAACCAATTAATTTAAAAGCAGCTAAACGGGAACCTTGCCATGGCCTCCCTCACCCATCAGTGGTTACTCTGTCTTTTTGCCACAGAAGTAGTGAAAATCCTTTACCACTGTTGCCTCCCCCCTCCCCTCCAACCTCCACTTTCATTTTTTACCTTCTGCTTTGCTGCCGCCACCACCACCATTAACAACCTGTTGTTCACTCCTATCGAAAGACGTGAAGCCCGTTACCCCTTATCATTTCGGTTTATGACCTCAGTCATGTGAGTATGCATGTGCAGTGTGTCCATATACCCAGCTGTTCGTGTGCCATTTGACATCACAACAGACTGGTATTTTTCGAAACAAGTTCCAATCGAAACACTGTGAACCCTACTTCTTATTTCCATTTCCCACGTCTTTCGTTTGCAGGATTTTTCCTTTTTCTTTGTGTTCTCATTTTTGTTTTGTTTTGTCCCCGTTAGGATGTATCAGCAGACCCCTGAGATGCAAGTTCTCTCAACCACACGTTTCTCATTGTGAACAATCGCTGTTGATACATGCATTTGTTTTCTTTTCTTTTTTTCCCTGCTCATTAGCGGTAGTACAAAAGCACTAGTTTAAAGATTCCTCCAAAATCACAGTCCCTGATCTTTTTTGTCCTGCACTCAAGTCGCACAGCAGCGAGAATGATGCCTGTCAAATAATACTGTTTTTTTTTTTTTTTTTTCTTTTCTCAAAAGTATATAAATTCTTGCCTTATTTTGTTTCACTCTCTTCTCTGTCACTAGTTTTCATTTGTCCCGGGACTCTGAAGAGTATCGGCGCCGCCACCTTCCTGTTTGAAGGCGAGCAGCAGGCCGGCTCGTGGTGCAAAGACCCGCTGCAGGCCGGAGACAAAATTTTCTTCATGCCCTGGACGCCATACCGCACTGACACCCTCATCGAATACGCCTCTCTGGAGGATTTAAAAAATGGTCGCCAGACGACCACCTATAAACTGCCGCACCGTGTCGACGGGACGGGCTTCGTCGCTTATGACGGCGCCATCTTCTTTAACAAGGAGCGCACGCGCAACATTGTCAAGTTCGACCTGCGCACGCGCATCAAAAGCGGCGAGGCCATCGTTAACAATGCCAACTACCACGACACCTCTCCCTACCGCTGGGGTGGCAAGACCGACATTGACCTCGCAGTAGACGAGCGGGGCTTGTGGGTAATCTACGCCACAGAGCAGAACAATGGCCGCATAGTGGTGAGCCAGCTCAACCCTTACACGCTCCGCTTCGAAGCCACCTGGGAGACGGCTTACGACAAACGCTCTGCCTCCAACGCCTTCATGGTATGCGGCGTGCTGCACGTAGTACGCTCCACCTATGAGGAGAACGAGAGCGAGGCGAGCCGGAGCCAAATCGATTACATCTACAACACCAAGCTGAGCCAGGGCGAGTACACAGACATCCTGTTCCCCAACCAGTACCAGTACATCACCGCTGTGGATTACAACCCCAGGGACAACCAGCTGTACGTGTGGAATAACTTTTACATCCTGCGCTACGACCTGGATTTCGGGCCGCCGGATCCCGCCGAAGGTGAGAGCTGCTTCATTGTTGTTTAGTCTTTGTCTAATTCTTCTGTTGTTTGGCTGCAGTGTGGGATGTCACAGATGGCTGCCTTTTAATTTTGGATGCAAGTCAGGTGTGATATATAAAAAAAAAAAAGCGTTGCATTAGTCTTGGGGAAAGGGCTCATTTGCAGACAGAAATTACACATTCACCTTGGAATGAGGGATAGCTCCCAGTGGGGCTTGCATCGCAACCAAAAAAACAGCTCCTTTATTACCATGAGGCAAGCCGAGGCACTCCTTCCAGCTGAAGTTTGGACCCTATCAAATTCTTTAATCTCGGGCCTTATCCAAAACCATTATGAACACGGCCCTCCTGAACTCGCCTCTATTGCTGGGAATATGCTTGAGAGGTATTGTGCACAGTACGACACAGGTTATCCTCTCCCTCTTTACCTCGGGTTTTCAATTTGTTGCCATGGTTACCTCATCAACTTCACAGAGGCCATTTTTGCAACAGATCAGAAGATAATCGCTACCCTATTGTGGGATAATATTTTTAAAAATCGCCAGACTGAGGTGTGGGAGACTTATGTACCACTCGGTGAATCACAAGCAGGAGAGTGGCTGGAAAGCGATTACGCCGAAGAATCTCGTCTCGGGGGCTGTGGGGTGGGGAGGGGGGGGGCTTAAATTAATCTGTGAAGTGCGGAGAGGCGACATACGTGTCACCACACTGCGGCCTTACATCCAGCTGATAATGGGTTTAATTGCCTGACTGCTGCCATCTTATCCCATAAAGCTCGGCTTCTCTAAGTCTTCTGTATGAAGTGTGGAAAACAAGAATCTTGACCTGACTCGACGATACGTTAGAAGCTCAGGTTGCCCTCAGGCAGTGGTCCGGATTAGGTTATGATTTTTTAACTTCTGGATATTCGGGAGGGGCTACGCACAGCGGTGGGGGAAATCTGATTCCTGACCTGAGCTGTTGAAAAGTGGCGAGGGGGGTAGGGTGGGGGCGGTTTGCCGCTGACGTCTCAATGGAGGCTGTGTGCTCCTGAACTCTGGCCTCTTGTCAACACGTCTGTTTGTTTTCCCGCTGTTCCCTGGAATCTCCCCCGGCATGATAACTCGACACCCAAGGGAGGCTCCGGGTTTGTGTCTGAGTCGCGGAACAACCAAAGCCTCAATTAAGAGTATGTTGGAGAAGATATGAAAAATACTCCCAACTTTAATGAGTTCGTCATGCATGCAAACTGCCTGCTCAACTCCTCACGTCCTGATGTATGTAAATGTAATTAACAACTGAATTATCATAATTACCCTCCTTGTCTCAAAAGGAGTCTTGGGGAGAGGAGAAAAGTGGCCATCACAGAGCATTTTCAATGAAGGGCCTAATGTGCTCCCTCAGCTACTGCAATGGCTCGGTAAACATAAATGCCACTGAGGCCTGGTGTTGCCACTTGCTGCAGCAACAGTGCATTTAATCAAGAAACCCCAAAGAACATAGCTGTTGATTTCACTCATTATTCGAAGTGCGGGCTTCCTGCCACTGTTCCGTTATTGGGATCCAATCAGAAATGTGTCTTTGCAGCAGAACTTGTCAGTGTGGTTCATTAAGTGCGCCTTATGAGAACATTATGAAATGTTGCGAGCTCGAGTAGGAGAGAGGAAGCATCTGTAGATGCCAAGGCCAGCAGCAGCAGCATGCCAGATCCCGTGAATGGCACTTGAAAATAATTGGTTCTTGTTTATTAGGTTTTTTTCAGATTTACACCTTTAACTTCTTTACTGTGTAGCTATTAGGATTTATTGCTGCCCATGATATGCCGTTGAATTAAACAACCTATTCTGCAGGGTAATCTAATGGTGCTGAAATAATGTCTCTCTCTCTCTCTCTGAAACTGTGGGGCACTTGAGGCGTAAAGGAAATTAATTGTGCCCATTAAGATTCATCGACCACAGAGTGAAGTTACCTCGAACACCAAACCCAATGTATCTCTCTCCTTTTTAGAGCTCGTGTAATACAATGAACGTCGGTGTCCTTTTCTGTCAGAAGCATCAACCTTGGCCGTAGTGCTCATCCTACAGAGGCGCTGAAACGCTAGCAGGATTAGGGGTTTATATTAAGTTGTTTTTTTTGTTTTTTTTAGCAAACTGATCAAAGCAGAAAATAATTGACCTTAGCAACTTGTCTATATTTCCTTTACCTTGTGTTGGTAACAGTGCAGGTTTCTTAATTCGGGCCCCGGGTTGAGGTGATTAGCTCGGATCATTCCCCAAATCGATCGCTCTCGCCTATTGCTCTAAATAATTTGCGCAAGTTTAGAGGAAACTTCTATGCTCTGCTAATGCGTTGAGAACACGAAAAGCTCTGGTCAATATCTGGAGAGTCTACCTTCTCAGTGCCCGTAGTTACAGAACCAAGAGGGACAGCGGTAATGTATTCTCTGTGATGTGCAGAGACATTAGCGGATTTCAGTCCGAACAGCTCAGAAGTCAATCAAAAGGACCAGTAATTGCAGAAAGCTTTTCATGCGAACAAGGAGAGAAAACAGAAAATGAATTTGTCTTTTAGGTAGCATCGATTTGAGGTCTTAAAGACAAGAGGCATAAAATTATTGGCTTTATCCGAAACGCTTAGCTCCTTGGAATAGCATGGTAGCAGTGAGCAATAAGTGGGCTCTCTGCTAAATTACAAAACAATTATTATCATATCCTGCATGCGGCGCATATCTGTCGGCTAAATCCAGCTGTGCGCCATGCTGCACTTTGGTTTGCTTTCATATCTCAGAACGACGCCTCCAGGTGTGCCTTCAAGACGGAGGACATTTATAGATGTGTCATGCACTAAGCCTGTGTTCCACCCTCTGATGCATGATGTTTGGCAACAGAAATAGGGGCTCCAGAGAATGAGTCGGGGATTTGGAACAGCTCTAATTGTTCTGCTTGGTGGATTATGACAGGAAAACTTTTTTCAGTGGACCTTATAGGCCTATATGACAGAGGGTTTTGGGGTGTTTTGCTCAGAGTGTATTTCTGTCTGCGCATATATCTTCCTGTCTGCATGCATGTGTCTGTATTGTGAGCCGCTCTGCCATCCTTCTGACTCAGACTGTCAGGTTGTGACTGTGCTATGTCTGCTGCTCCACGGTATTCAGTTTCAGGCCTCATAAATTACCCCACACAGACATAGGATATGTCGGGCAGAGCCTTTTTCTGTCTTCTGCTCTTTAAAGAATAAGTGTCAATAAAGCAGTCAGCCCTACAACAATTTCATAATAACTCCACTTTTTGTACTTTTAGGAGGAATAATGACATGAACTTTGGCATCGGATCAGAAAGTACACATGGATTGTTTTGCGGTTTTTTTTGTACCCTGCATGCCAAGCTCAAGTCACGAAAGCTTGAATCAGGCAGAAGAGCATTAGTGCATATAAACAGCCTAATGCAAAATTCATGACTTCTGGGATTTGTTTCTGTCATTAATTACCAGCAGTGGCTTTAGGTAAAGAGGCAAAAAACCAACTGTAGCTTCTGCGTGGCTCTTTTCCTCCCCCTCGCTGTGGAGTCAGGCCAATCAAACCACACATGGATACACGAGGACCCCCACATGGAGTCACGGTGGGCTAAGCTACCAGCTGCTGGCTGCAGTCTTATTTTTACCCATCAGACTGTACATTATTTACCATGCTTCCTTCTTCCATTCATTACAAATCTATCAACTCGTATAGCTCCGAAAAGGAATCCTGGTAATGCAAGGATGATTTCTAACCGATGGCAATGATTTCCTTTCAGCTGTGTGGGTCTGTTTGTTCGTCTACTGTGAGGATTAGCCTTGTAAGTGATTCAGCTTCAAAACTGAAAGCAATTAAAACAGCTTGATTTGACTGCAGCTGTCATTGCTTTTCCCTTAATAGCAAGTATTAGGCAGCTTATGATGCATTTATTCTGGTGTCTATCTGGACAGGTACATAGTTTTTACTGCTCTCGCTCGATGTGTGTAATTTGATATGGGAAAAAAAAAAAAAAAACCCAAAAACACACTGTTTTAGTACAGCCGTGTCAGCTATAAAAGCAAGGACAAACAGAGTGTCTAGACCTCTGATCATCTGATTATGGTTTAATATTTTTTGTCATCTTCCTCTCGGATACGTAAATGACTCTGGGGGGCTATAAAGTGATAAAACTAATTCTGTTCCATCTCCAGTGTCTTGATGGATGATCTTGCATAATGGTTTTCCTTCCTTTTAGCTCTGTTTTAATTTACACACTCTGTTTTGACACTGGTGACAGTCATTTTTCAAGCATTCAATCTCAAACTCTTCCATTATTTACAAGAGGTATTATTCACCATATGTCAACAGTATGCCTTTGGTGTCAGATTGCCCATAAAGAGCGACTTCGCTGCCTCTCGAGAGAAATGGTAGCTAATTGGTGCAGCCCTCTCTTGGTTGAGTGCTATCAGAGGACACAGGGCTCTTACTGGAGGGGAATTTGCTCTTTGCAATCAAAGGAAAATTGTAGCGAGCATGGTGCACAGACATCAAAATAACCCCTCAGATGCATCGACATCTGATAAGCACATTACTGGATGTACTACTGAATAGATATTTGATGTTCTTGGTGTTATTCTCAGTCACATTGTGATATGAAACCCAAGACATGATGACTATAAGCAGCTACAAAGATGGTATCACGTCTTTGATTAGAATAAAAATCGCTCTTGACATCAGAGTACCACTCCTAATTACAGTGATACGAGTCCATGACTCTCCCTGACAGTCTCTTACAAGAGACAATGACCATCTAATAGTAAATGATGTATATGATCTAATAGTATGAAAAATATTTAGGGATGCCGGCTGCTATAGAGCTGTCGAAATTTGCACCCTGTGCCTGGATAATCAATTTAAAATGCACATGAACATAAACGAATATGACGACCCACAAACTCTGAATCCTTTTTTATAATTTCTCAACGTTACAGATGTGATGATCTTCTCTTTTTTTAAAAACCTTGGGCATTTTTCTTTTATATTAGGGAAGCTATAAGCAATTTAATCACTAATAAGAATAATCAAGTTACAGCTCTGTGTTGGAATACTGAACTGGGAATGCTTTATTGTTATGCGAGGGTTTTGACTCATATATTTGAAATGGCATTGTGTGATGAGTCATATAATCAATTAAGTGATTAACAGAAATAAGTCTGAAGCACTTATTATTAAATATTCATGACTAAATGAGTATTTGTATTGAATTTTTGCACATTTAAATCTCAGCTAGTCTGCTTCAGACTGTGTTGGAGCTAATTGATTGTGTTTGATTTGTTACAAAATCTGATTGGCATTAATTTAAAAAAAGCTATGTTAAAATATGGTAAAAATGCTAAAATAAAATAGTATTAAATAAATAATTGAGCTGTTTTGGTTCACGATGTGAATACGTAAAAGCATCGGAGCCATCAGTTTGAATACATAACATTTAATCACATCTTAAAGCTTAACCATTGCTTAAAATAATTGTTGACAGATTAATTCTGTCAATGATTTTCTCCTAACCTCATCATGGTTTTTCCTTTTCTTTTCTTTTTTTGCTGCAGATCTAAATTGATTAAATCATACAATTGAAAACAAACAACGTTTATGAAAATGGAAAACAAACAGAATATAAATACCGAAAAGCAAACTAAATAGTTCTCAGTACAGGGTAATAAGTTTGGTGCTTTGGTCTCTTGAGTTGGAGAAACAGCGTCTCAGGAGCAGGTTAATCAGGTGAAGCAAGCATGCTGTTACAGCCAGATGCATATTAGAGCTTATATCAGCCTGTGGAAAAGCACAAGTTTGCTCAGGTATGGAGAGGTTTAATATTCTGAAACCTAATTACACTTGCCCTTGTATTGCATTATATGCGTATATTGAATCAACCAAGTCAGCCTATGAATCATCTCACTTCTCCTGAGTCAATAAAAAATCCTCATCTGCAATATATAATATATTTGAAACACCATTTTTTTTGTTTTGTTTTGTTGTTGTTTTTTCTGTAGCATTGTTTTTTATTATCTGATAGCCTCAAAGTTATTTATCTGTAAAGGAATAAATAAAAGTTTGTTTAATGCATCTTCCCAAAAGGTAGAGAGAGGGGGGGGGGAAATCGGATGTCTGTCCACTTTTCTTTTTGATTGCTTTGGTATGTTTTGGCCGTCATTTTTTAGCTTATTCTGCACATTGTCCTGATAACTGAAGGCTATGCTAACTGCTAACTGCACCTTAGCTAATGGTTGTGCATGTGCAGGTGTCAAACACACCAGGACCAAATGAGTGTAAGGTAATTACCCAGAGCTCCTGTCTGGAGGAAAGGTCATTGAGAGAATTGTCACAATTCCGGCACAAATGAGTAACACCCCACTCCACCCACTGTCACACTAATGCTTTTCTCCACTCCCTGCATCACCACATATAACTTATTTAATATATTTAAATATTTTTTTGTCCAGTGAAAACGTACATATTCACCTGACTGGCTGATTAAAGTGGAGACAGTCACCATTCTCAGGAAATGGAGAAATGTGTCTGATGATGGACTGTCAGACAGGATGATATTGCGTTTTCCCATCAGCTCCCAGGGAAACTGAAGACAACCCTATGGTGCCTTTCACAGCGGCAGACCTCATTTTGGGAATCTGCTTTTATCTCAAAATACAATCAAGTGGTTGTGGGCAGAAATGTATGATCATTCATGCAGGAGACAAGTAGCCCAGTATATACACGTAGACCTGTGCACATACACACAATGTGTTTTCCTTTTATTCTTATTGGCTATTCATACTGTATAAAATTTATAGATTTCCCATTTCTGAACCCATTTCCCAGTTATCTCCAGGCTCTGTGCAGCAGATATCCATCTGTGTGCACACAGTGGTTTTAAACAGAGACACACCTGACTAATCGAGCAAACACAAGCACACGTGCACACGTGCACATTCACGCAAAGATTTGCTTCGCAGGGTAACCGTGGACTGAATACAGTGGAATCCCATTATTGCTGATGTATGGTTTTTGCCCAGAGCAGTGCAATTCTCCTTCCGCACACCAGCTTTATCTGAGTGAAAGAGAGATGAACAAGGCAGAAAAAAGGTAAAATGCAGACAGGCTTTGTCTTCATTGTTGATATTTAATCAGTCCAAGGTACTGACTCTGCTGGGAAGAAACTGCTATGTCAAAGGATGCCTGACTGCCATTGCCTTAAGGGGCGATCGTGGCTCAAGAGTTGGGAGTTCGCCTTGTAATCGGAAGGTTGCCGGTTCGAGCCCCGGCTCGGACAGTCTCGGTCGTTGTGTCCTTGGGCAAGACACTTCACCCGTTGCCTACTGGTGGTGGTCAGAGGGCCCGGTGGCGCCAGTGTCCGGCAGTCTCGCCTCTGTCAGTGCGCCCCAGGGCGGCTGTGGCTACAATGTAGCTTGCCATCACCAGTGTGTGAATGGGTGGATGACTGGATATGTAAAGCGCTTTGGTGTCCTTAGGGACTAGTAAAGCGCTATATAAATACAGGCCATTTACCATTTTGTTGTTGTTATTTATGGGCTTAAGTAAAGTATAAAATAGTAAGTGATACTGTTGTGTTTGCATGTTTATCTTGATTTCTTTTAGTAAATGAGCTGGGGGGGGGAGAAAGTGGAAATAAAGAGTGAAAGCCGCACAATGCTTTTATTTCCAGATAATATGGGAAGCAGTAACTCTAGTAATACCAACAAACCATGAGGCTCAAAGCAGATGCAGTCCCCCCCACTGCGAGAAACAGCAGGGGTTCAAGGCGAGGACGTTTATGTCTCGAGCTCTAACAGCGTCACTGCTCTCTCCCTCCCTCTCTCTCTCTAGTGCCAACCACCGAAGACGCCTCTGTCTCGTCTGCCATGCCTAAGACCACAACAATTACCACCACCACTGCCGCGTCCACTGTGAAGGGGCGCGGTGACACCACAGTGGCAGGAGCAGATCCAAGAGATGGCAGAGATCCGTTTGAGGACAGCCGAGGCTTGAGTACCGCTGAGCCCACTATCCCAGAGCTGCCTCCAACACCCAGACGCTTCTGCGAGGCGACTAGGAGGAGAGCCATTGACTGGCCCCAGACCCACACTGGGACTACTGTGGAGAGGCCCTGCCCCAAGGGGACCAGAGGTATTTCCTCCACTTTTCTTGAAACATGAAAATTCAACATTTTGTCTACTGTGTGCCTGCTAGAGGTAGACGTTCTTTTTCTTTTTCTGTAAAAGTATTCCACTGAAGCTTTTAGCAGCCCTGTGACCATAGGGTTTTAACAGAGGAACAGTCTGACATTTAAAGAAATACTTATTCACCCTCTGAAGTGTGGACAAGAAAACCATTGCCTGTGTGTGTGTGTGTGTGTGTGTGTGTGTGTGTGTGTGTGTGTGTGTGTGTGTGTGTGTGTCTATATACAGTCCTCATAGGCATGAATGTTGCTGTAATTCTGGGCTTTTAGTTATTTCTTTATACTGTTGTTTTTCCTGGGTGCAGTGACTATACAGCATACACTTTTAACAAGTTAAGAAAAAAACAAGACAAGACAGTTCAAAAAGTTTGAATTTATTTTGAATTTTCCTAATCAACACAGGGTCAAAAATATACATGCATTTACAGTTTTTGATGCTTAAAGTTCTACAATATATTTTAACTTGACAAAACCAAGGTCTAGTAACTTCTTGTAAGTGGTCATAATTGATTACAACTTGTAATTTCTCTTTGCCAGCATCAAAAGGATTTGTTTGGCAGCACTAATTGGATTAATCAATATCAAAGCACTGGGAAAGAGTTTTAGATTTATATAAGTTTGGAAGGTGTCTTGGAACCAGCCAGTGTACTGCTATAGTTCCAGCTCCAGGCCTGGATAACTGGGGAGAGCTGCGTCAGGAAGGGTACCTGGCGTAAAGTCTTGGCCAACTCAAATATGCAGGACAACTGCAGATTAGAAAACTGCAGGTTCAAACTATTGTATACAACTATGAGTTATTAGGATGTTTCACCACCTTTGTAAGAGGAAATTGGTTAGGATGTTCAAAAACAAACCAGTAACCACAAAGGCTGAAGCCTGCCATGAACTGGAAACTGATTAAACACCGGCTGATGGAAGCCCCAGCTCCAGAATTAACACCTTCAAGCTTCACAAAAATTTGCAGCTGCCCTCACGGGCAAGCCAAATGTCTTGTGGAAGGAGGGTGGTGAAACTTGATGGGTGAAAATTGGACTATTGTGTGTTCGTGAAAGGCAATGATCCCAAACGCACATCAAAGTTGGTTTTTGAATGGATAAAGCGAGCTAACATCAAGCTTTTGAATGACCTTTCAGAAGCCCCGACCTCAGCCCTGTTCTGGACTAGACTTAACCTCCTAAGACCCAAACTCTTTCATGGCATGCAATTTTAATTTCTCTATGCTATTTGGGCTGATTGGAACCTGATGAATGTAAAAACAAAGAATTACCGTAATTTTTTTTTTTTTTTTACCTGATTTTTGTTTCTGAGAAAAATAAGATCCACATATGAAGACATTTGTTTTAAATTTCGAGAGAACAGTGACAGTATAATGTCCTCGTACGTGGATAAAAGGCCCCTGTAGAACAAAATTTAGAATTTTGGTCTAGACAACCCAAAATGTGATGTCCACATATGTGGACGCCAGGTCCTAGGGCGTTACAGCTGGGTCGGTGCCAGGGAATTAACCTATTTAAATCAACTCTACCAAGAAGAGTAGTCAAATATTCAGCCAGAATTATGCCAGAAACCTGTTAATTGGTTGCATTTTGTCAATGTGCAGCTAGCTAAGGGACAGTTGACCAAATATTAGTGGGGGTATACAGCATGTATATATTTGAGCTTGTGTGCATGATTGTAATCTTGTATGCATTACAGAAAATCCAAAATAAATGAAACTGTCATCTCTTATCTTATCTGAAGAACTAAGTATAGAGCAAGAGCTAGGCACTTATTAGCTTAGCTTAAACTGGAAACAGTGCTAAGCTTACTAGCCTAAAGATGTCTCGTATTGCCTCTAAAGTTTAATAATCAACATTTTATATTTTGTTTTATTTAAGACATATACTGCTGGTTTTGTGAAAAATGTGTGTTTTCTTCTGTTATGACTTCTTACAAAAATCATTTGGTAATTTTATGCTAGCTTTTTTTCTGCCTATCAATTTGTCCGAGTTTAAGCTAAGCTAAAGTAATTGTTTCTAGGGTTTAGGTCTATTTTTATGACACGTCTAAAGATATGTATTAACAGTTACATTTTGACATTAATGGTGTCTAACATTCACCATAAAGACAAAAAGATATTTGAACACAAATGTGAAAATATTCATTTAAATGGTCAATTAAAACAATGGCACAGGAACAATACACAATATTTTCATATATTAAAATATACATTTCTCTGACAGTTTGCAAAAGTTTACAGCTTACAGAAATACTGTTTCTGTTGAAACACTAATTCATAAATGTTTATTTTGCGTCTTATTCCAACTGCTTTGAATTTCCTTAATTGGTCCTTACTCTCTAGGAGGTTAGTGCCAAATAATTAGTGCCATTAACAATCAGGTATAAACCAAACCTCAGAATGATCACAAATCACAGTTTAGCAAAAAAAAGCAAAGCTCCCAATTAAACATGTTAAAATTGCAGAGTTATTTAGCTGTACTTATTTAGGTCTCGCTTCCATCTTGGTTTACTTGTCTTTTTTTTTTGTTTTTTGTAAAACTTCATAAAATGGACATGTCAGTCTAAAAATGTATTATAGCAGGATTTGAGCCTTTTTGACAAAAATAAGATTTCGAAATGTACCTAGTTACTGTAATTTTGAAGCCCATTTCTCCTTGAAAGGAAATCACACAGAGGGGGGAAAAAACTATCTGTAACAGACCAAAAGTAAAAGTAAAAAAGATGTTGGACTGCTTCTATTAGATAGCCAGATTAAAAATCCTCCTACAAATGAAGAAATTTGGCCATTAATTTTGCAGGTGATCATCTGCCGTAATCTCACAAAATCCATCTAAACATCCCGTTGCAAAGATTGGCAACTGAAAAGACTCAAAAGAAAGTGGGAAAGGAGATGATATTGAGAAAGGAAAAAGATTTAGCTTTTACTAGTCAAGCTGCATGTTATCTGGAGGATTCGTGTTTTATTTGTACATGCATAGCAAGAGGTCTTTAAAATATTTGTTTACGATCAATAACAAACCACTGCGTCCACCTTTTCTTTTTTTCTGTGTATTTTCCCCCAAGCTTTGTAGAACTCTAATAGTCTTTTAGTGTCCTTTCTGTACTTTTTTGTACAGTCTACAAAGCTTTTAGGTTTTCAATCATTTAGAAATCTTTGTTCCGGGTGAAGAGTCTGCATGAATGAAGGATAAGCAGGAGAAACTGTATCTGAGCAACATTCTGGCTCCCCTCCAACTGTTGTTTTTATTCTGTGGTACTGCAGGCATCGCCTCTTTCCTCTGCACCATGGCAGGGACATGGTGCTCCAAAGGGCCAGACCTCAGCAACTGCACCTCCCACTGGGTGACTCAAGTGGCACAAAAGGTAAAAGGAGAATTTGTCGATCACAAAAATATAGCAGCAAACAACCACGTAAAATGGCTGCGATCCAACATACAGCGGTAATTTCTGACCTCGTTCCCTAGCTTGGTTTATTTTTCCAGCACAGAACTTTTCAAGTGTACACGAAACTTTCAAGGGTAACTAAAATGCTGTTTGGCAGCAGAAAGAAATGAGCTAAAGCATCAGGAGTAAATGCCAAGAACTGCAGTCTGTTAGTGAGAATCAAAGAGCCACGGTTTCTTTCTGCGGTGACATTTATGCTTTGATGTCATGCAGGTAGAAATGTAATGTAGATGTGCAGATAACAGTTGCTTAGATGCACAGGAATGTAAAACATAGCAAACCCTAAAGAAGAGATTATTGTTTCTCTTGAAAAAATAAAAACACCTACAGAATGCTGCAGGTTCAGGCAGGGTTTCAGTCTATTGTTGAAAGACATCTTGGCTAATGAACAGCTGTGTGTTTAAAAAAATCAAAAACAAAAAAACAGTAGTAAGTGAAAAAGTGTTGGATACGCTCAGTTTTTACGCTAGAAACACAGCAAAATGAAGTGTAATAGAGAAAGTATGCACACTGCATTAAAACTGGGGTATGCAATATGTTTTCGGCATCACTGGACTAAAATCCATAATTACCTTTCAGCATACTCTAGTTTAGAGAGGGAGCTAGACTCATGTTCCTCATCTGTGTGGAGTCCTTGGAGACCTCATTGGATGAGGAATACTAAGCAGTTACAAATGGAAGTCAAATGCAGAGGTGTAATAGGCTTTAAAAAGGAAGAAAAGAGGAATTTCAGCTGGGAAAGTGAGGTCCGAATCCCGTGTTTGGACAAAAGTTAGCAACACTTACAGTTTCTGCTTCTTCCAGAATTTTCGTCATTCAAGTTTTAATGCAACATGTTTTTGCATATTTTTAGAAGCATTCAGTTAACAGTATTTTCCCTCAAAGTAACGCACAGAGATAGGGGGGAAAAAAACAAAAAACCCAACAAAACATTTTGCATCTTACGCACTGTTGCCAAGTCGAAAAACTCACACAACTCCATTACTCTCAGGCGATTATACACACTGCTAGCCTTGCTATGACATATAATAAGCAGGAGCTTTAGTTATCTGTTCTAAGCTTTGCATATTTGCTCATTAAAAAGTGAAACTAATATGAACAGCGTTTAATTGGCTGAATTGGCTGTATAAGTCCTGATGTTAGATTTTATTAAGATATAATTGCCAGCGATGGTGGGCCTTAGAGCTGCAATGCTTCTGGTTTGTTGACACCACTGTAGTACTTTTTAGTAAGTGGGGAGATATTGTAATGTAGCTACAAGATACTTCTGATAGCCCTGAATTATTTTTTTGGAGGCTGAATGGCTCAAGGATTAATGGTATGTTGGTTTTGCATTAGCTTCCTCTATTTGAAGTTTAATTGGCAGCAGCACTTCAAAGTCACATTTTGATTGATGTCGTTGTTGCCGCATTTTAGTGCAAAAAATTGATTCGTTTGTGGCAAAAGACACCTTGAACATTTTATATAAAATATGTACACAGTATTGTAGTGGTTCTCTGTTTGGAGAGAGTACTGCTGTGCATTTAATAAGACATAGTTATGTTATAACGTCCCTGGTTAATCATACAGTCACCATGAGTGCATTCCGTCTGCACACAAAGACAAATTCCTTCTAGACTTGCTGTGAATTTTCAGATGTGTGTGAGAGATATTAGTCCAGGTTCATATTGCATGACTCTGATCTGAGCGCTGCATCACTGACACTTTACTGACACCCCCGTGTTTCTCCCTGTGGTTGTTTTTTGTTGTTGTTTTTTTTAGATCCGAAGCGGCGAAAACGCTGCAAATTTAGCCAATGAGCTGGCACGTCACACACAGGGCCCGGTGTTTGCCGGCGACGTCAGCTCATCGGTGCGCCTGATGGAGCAGCTCGTGGACATCCTCGATGCTCAGCTGCAGGAGCTCAAGCCCAACGAGAAGGACTCAGCTGGACGCAGCTTCAACAAGGTGCTGTGAAAATCCTCCCTGGCCCTTTCCTTTTCTGACCTCTCGTTAAACGTTGTCCCTGTTTTGCCCTGGTTCTGTGTCAGCATGACTCAGGACATTCATTAGCAAAACACACACACAGATGCACACAAGCCGCTCTGCGCTTTTCTTACATGCACGTATGCATCATCCAAACACACGCAGTCTGAGGTGAGGGGGCTAGGGAGGCAGGTCTAACCCTGCGGGGGAAGCTCATTCCTCTAGAGTTCCTTGGTAATTACCAGCGTTGGAAAACACAGGCTCACCTGGCAGCTCCACCTTTAAGGAGCTAATGGCCACGAGCCCCCAACCAGCACAAAGAATAACTCTTCATTGCTGACAAGTGTGGAGGTGCCCCCTCCTGGAGCTCATGCAGGTGCTCAGTGGAAAGAAAGCAGGCCTGAGACAAAACTACATCTCGTAGCTGCTGGCAGTCCCGTGGCGATTTGAGTGACAGTTTTGAAAAATTACATTGTTATTCAGACTTTGGAGCAGTTGCTGTGTAAACAAAGTGATTTTGAACAAAAAAACCCCCAAAACAACCAAAAATGACGCCCATTGTTTGCGCCCATGTGTTCAGACAGCTGCACCGCTATTATTTGAAGATAAGAGCTAACAGGTTTCTTACTGCAATGCCAATATTGTTGCGGTGATTGGAACAATTCAAAGGCAACAACAACAACAACAACATTCAACTTAAAACTACTTGAAAATTGTGACATCCTGTCACAGAGCTGTTGTTTGTACCTGCAGTTCTGCAGCTGCAATGAAACACACTTTCACTCTCGAGCACACCAGGGGTGAATCTGACAGAGAAATACTACTACCGTGCCTGATTTTAAAGTCACTGTTTAAACAGCCTGCTTGGAATTGTGAATATAATAATTTAGTTATCCTTCCTTTGATCTCGTTGCGCTTCTCCACCAACAGTTTCCCCCCGTCTGAGCACTTCAGCCATGCACACATGTATTTGCAAGACCAAGAAAACTCAAAATCAAGATCTTTTTTAAATTCCTTGCCCTGATTTATAGAATCTGGCTTTCTTATGATTAAAGAAATCAGGTTAATGCAGAAGGCAGACTGAAACCTGTCTGCCAAATGATTTCCATGCCATACTGGAATAAATAGACACCAATGGGTGCCAGTAAAAGAAGAAGAAAAAAAGAAGAAGCCTGAACATCCGAGCCTACACACATGGGTTTGAAAATGTTTAGAAGAAATGTATTGCATACATGATTTGCATTCAAGAAAGCTGAACTGAGAACACCCCCCAACAAAAACAGAACGCGGTGCTTTCAGCTTCACGCAGCCCTTTCCTCCAAATAAACAAGTAAATGCCGGCGTCCACGGGCGCAATCTGGACTGCGTTGAAGAACCATTTCTGGTTTCCTGTGTGTGCTTTTTTTTTTTTCCCTTTAAGTATGGTTGTAATTTGGACACAAGGAACATTTTTATCTCTTTGTTTCCAAATTCTGATGCAACGATATGTGAGTTTCTCTGGTTTGACTCAATTAGGAAGAGACACCAACTTATTTAAAGCCAAGAGCCTAACAAAGGGGTTTTAAAGAGAGCTAGCGCTGTATTATTTTCTCCATGACAAGAAATACAAATGACCTCATCCCACATTGTTTGTCTTCCGAATGTATTTTAAAGCATCACTAATGGGGAAGCTTCAGAATCTGGTCTCAGCGTTTTTTCCTCACTGCTGCTTTGCGTTTCTCGTCTCTCTCCCCTCACTTTGACTTGATCCAAATTTATACTTAGTATTCAAACACAGCTCCCCTTCTGGGGGTGGGCGTCCGGGTACACACCGGCTCACTCCTTGGCGGCCACTTGTCGGGGCCTGGGGCCTGGGGCTCGCTCGGGCCCCTTTGGAGGTGGGGTGCCCCCGGCCTCTCGGCCTAGGGCTCGGTCACTCAGGCGCAGCTGGGGGCCGGCGGAGCTCACGGGCGCGTCACTGCAACTCCCCCTGACTTCTGCTCCGCGGCTGCTGGGCGAGCCCTCATCTGGGACTCTCCTCAGCTCTTACTGGAACAGTGGCGCGGCTGCCCCTCTGTTGGTCTTCCATGGTCTCTTGTGTTCTGGGGGCCTCTGGATGTCTGGAGTTTTGATCTCCTCCATACCCGCTTCACACCCTGGAGGACGGGGCTGTGGCCCCCCCACACTCCCTAGCAGATCATTACATGGAGAAACCTTTGGAATGCAAGCATGCTGATCCACACAGGTATGCACACATGGGTATTCACAGACGCGGACTAAAGCTTTCTTGGCTGCTGCCTCAAAGCACACTGTGCGCTGTCTATCTTGCGTGCTGCACAATATCGTTTATTACTTAGTAAATACTGATATCTATGACTAGCTAGTTTATTGTGATGGTGCTTTGTTTTCTCTATTATTATGTTGCTCTTTGTTGTTTGCTGTCTCCTCTGTTTGTTTTTTTTGTTTGTTTGTTTTTTTTTCTCCATACAGGTGACCCAGGAGTTCTTTTTTTTTTTTTCTCTCTCTTCCCCCCCCCTTCTCACCGTCTCTTCTCCCCTTTGGTTTTCTTTCTTTCTCTCCCCCTCTCTCTCTCATTCATTCATTCCCCTGTCCTATTTATTTAAAAAAAAAAAATGACAAAGGATGAACTGAAGCTCTGCCATCACGTAATGTCGCATACTGCTGTTTCTGATGTCATTTAGAAAAAAAAAAAAAAAAAAACACAGCTCCCCTGAAAAGCACTTATTACTCTTTGGGTTATAGTTAATAGACCTGTGTCTTTTCTTCTTTTCATTAACTCTGTAATTGATGGTAAGTGGCATGATTTAATGCTTCCTGTTTTCTTACCTCCTCTTTCTTCAATCCGTTTCTTGCACTTGATCGTCTGGTTGTGTGGAAAAGCTTCAAAAAAGGGAGAAGACATGCAGAGCGTACATGAAGGTATAACTGCCAGGCTTTCTGCATTCCTTTTTCACCCCGATCCCTAACGTCTGACTTGCAGCATGCCGCACTGTCTGTCTTTATGTCTTTGATTATTTTGTTACAGCGTGTGCCTGCTGATGTGTTTGTACAAAATGCGGCCACTTCCTCAGATTCGGCTGTCTGCTGCCCTGTCATTCTGTCCATCTGAGGATGCCGCCATCCATATTCTTCTTCACTCGTAAATCTTCCCTTCGTTTTTTCTTTTAAACTTTCTCCTCCTCCTCTGCCTCCGCCACTCTTTTTTTTGCCTCCCTCCATCTCTTCTGTCGTCGGCTCTTTACACGTCGTGTGAATAATTGCCTTCCCACGGTTGTAATTGCACCTCCCTGTCAGGCAGAAGTGTGATCAAAGTGGCAATGTGCTCAATTTTCACTTGCTTATATTGTACAAATTCTACTGTCGCCATTGCAAATAATAAGAATAATAAAATTTAAAAAAAAAAACAAAAAAACCTCTTGGCCCCTTTTTGATTTATCTGTGGGATTAATTTCCAACCCCATTAAATATGTTTGTGTTCCAGTCTGATCTTTGCAGGCTGTCCACCAGACATTTTACTTAGTGGAGTGCAGTACTGTTTATTTTCCCGGGCTTGGGTCTGCTGGAAGACAAGGCCGTGATGTAGACACATGGGAGAAGATGCACTGCATGGTGTTTAGATTTTGTGTCAGTGGTGGATTGACACAAATATTCATGGTGCCCAGTGGTTGTATCCCAGACTCTAGCTTTGCTGGAAGTACAATGGTTTGTAAAGATGGGCCTCTCCTTATGCAGTTCCTCCCATACACCTCCTGCCCGTATTTGGTTTAGATTTAGCAGCTTGAAAGTATGCATTATTATGGTCTGTTCTCCCCATATACTAATATCCTCCTCCAAAAGTTAAAGCAGCCCCAGCCTCCCAGAGTTAACAATCCAAAATGGCGGCAGTGAACATAAACAGTAGTAAAACCTTTAATCAGCACTGCCACTGTTGTGTATTTATGACTTACTGAACGAACAAGCCAGTTGCAGACCAGGCTCTGTCCATGAATCTGCTGCAGCGGTGTTTTTAAGCATAAAAAAAGTGTTATATTGTGTTGCTAGTGGTACTTGAATCACCTGTTGTTGTTGTTGTTGTTGTTGTTGTTGTTGTTGTTGTTGTTGTTTTAGTTTTCACTTTTTCTGGAATGCGCTAAGTCGTCCCAATTCCAGAAATCTGAGTTCAGAGGTACCTGGAATTGGTTAGTAGGAGATCCTGTGACTGAAACACTGAACATTGCTGCTGAAGAAAACTTCTGAATACAAGGAGGATCATTTTTGTTCTCAGCAGATGTATTTTGCAGGTATAGAGAACAGAGATATTGAGAAATCATCAAGTCTGTACCTTAGAAAATGTACAGAGATTGGACTTGGGATAACGCAGGGCTGTAGCTCTGGAGGTAGAGAGGGTCATCTAAACAGAAACTTTGTGGTTTTATCCCTGGTTGCTCCAATCTCCTGTCTGCATGCCAAAGTATCCTCGGCCAAGATACTGAACCTCAAGTTGTTGCATTCATTGAAGTATAAATATGTGAGAACGTTAGATAGAAAGCACCTGAGTGTAGAAAAAAGTGCTTGTGTTAATGGGCGAATGAGGCATTGTAGAGTAGAAAAGCCTTTTATGCAAGAATTTACTATTTAATTGAGCAACATGCTGTATAAATGCTGGATTTCGAAGCATTTTGTTTTTTTCCATAATTGTGTCACAGACACTTCTGACCATGTTTGGCCCCGTACAGATTTTTCTTTGGGCCCTTACCACCATGTCGTCCCCTGGGCTGTGCTGACAAACTACTCTGTAAGAAACTCTCTGCCAAACAAATTGTTTCACAGTTGACGTCAGGAGGTTTGCAAGCATTTTCCACAAATGACAAGAGAGAAGGGCAGGAAATAAAAGCAATATATTGCAACATCTGTCCACCTTTATCTAAACACAGTGAATATGTGCATGCTGTGTAAAGCCGGGGGGGGGGGGGACTACTTGATAGTGATGTTGACTGGTCCCCTCTACCTTCTGGGCCCTGGGGCATTGAACCGGCTGCACTGTTATAAGTTATGTTTCTGGTTTTTCATTAAATATCTTAAAACCAAAGTCTGAGCTCTGTGCAGAAGCCTCATGCTAATGAAAGATGAGGAACCTACAACTAACTCCTAAATATCCAGAACCTAACATTGCCATATTGAGCACATTGGCATCCCGGCATTAGCAATTAGCTTAAAGCTAATGTGGCTGTTATTTTATTTTTCAGTGTCACTGATCATCGTCCATTGCTGTTTAAGTCAGAGCAGCTGATATGGGCAGCCACAGGGGCTCCCCTGGTGGTTGCACTCTTGTGATTTGTAAATTGACCACCACCCAGGCATGAATTAAATCAGAAGACAGATTCTTTCTGTGCTACACAAATTGGAGACAGACTTTTTCCCCCCTTCTTTTGGATTTCATGGGTCCTTTGAGGATGGCTTACCAGGGGGCAGGAGAAGACCATTTAGTGTCTGTCTGGTTGTAATGGCTCCAACCCCATAATCGCCACTTCTCTCTCTCTTGCTCACTCTCTCTCTCTCACTCTCTCTCACTCACACACACACACAGACACCACACACACACTTAACTCCTGTCATAGTCACAGTTGCCTGCAAGGTTAGGGCCACAGAGATTGATTTTTTGTGCTTGGACCCAAGATATAAAGACATGCTGAGCACTCTGTCTGGATGCAGCCATCACTGCTGCGGTTAACATCAGCTCGGTGGTTAAAACGTTGCGGTTAATCATATATTGGTGCAGACTTTGGTTCATTCCCTTTCTTGTTATTCCGAGCAAATGGATAATCCTGTCCTTGGTCAATTAGTGTTTTGGATAATCACAGCTGTGACTAATTGGTACAGTGAGCAAGGGCTTGTTTTGGTTAATTACCGTTATTGTGGTGGGTCTTGCTGTGGGTAATGGCACCTATGGTTAAATTGTCACTCTGATTTATCACACCCAGGGCTCGTCTAGATCTGTGTACAAATGTCTGTCTTTTTTTCGAGGGGGGTTAAGAAAGTTAATGATGTTGTTTCTTAATTGTGCCAGCCAGGAGTCATGAACTCACCCTGCCAGGGTCAAAGGAAACTCTTGTTTTATCAACATATGATACTTGTGTAGGTTTTGTGGAATGTTTTGCTCGCATACTGCTTATCAGAAAGCAGGAAATGAAAGGATTGCCATTTAAAACAAGCAGAAATCCCACCACCCTCCCCTCTCTCTGCTGTTTTCACTTGCACTACTACGCCGAACACGGATTTCACGATAATGCCCTCTTTCCTCAAGGAAAATTGCATCCAAGTCATTATGGTCAGATCCTGTTATGGAAATAAGAGTATTGTCCATGGATACGATTGCTTTCTTCTTCTTTTTTTTTGGTTTGTTTTTTGAAAAATAGCTGCTTAAAGCAGGAAGGGCAAATGCAGCATTCAATGAAGGGGGAACAAAATCCCAAAACATTTGGTTTGTATTTCTTTTTACCCTCAAGGATGTTTGCATTATCATTCAATAAAGACTCTGGCCCACGAGAGACTTCCCCAGATTAGCTTTATTCTTTTTAAACAGAATATTAAATAATACACACTAAATATTCCATCGTCATTATTATTTTAGCTACCCATGGCTTTCTCTGACCTTCATGTCTTCAGTTGGAATGATTTTGCTTTTGTGATCTTTTTTTTAAATAATTATTATTATTATTTGTTTTCCAGTCCCTGCTCTTTGTCATTAAACTCAAGTTATGATTTGGGGGTGGAGGGAGTGCAAGCTGACAAATTTGTCTTGTCTCCATGGATACAGGCGATTGTGGACACTGTTGACAACCTCTTGAGGCCAGAAGCTCTAAAATCCTGGAAAGACATGAATTCCACGGAACAAACGCACGCCGCCACGATGCTGCTGGATACCCTGGAGGAAGGGGCGTTTGTCCTCGCGGAAAACCTCATTGAGCCCGCCATCGTGAAAGTTCCCGCAGAGAATATCCGTAAGTTCCTCTCCAGTAACTGAGAAAACCACATGTGCACATCCATCATTCACAGTCTGTGATGTTGATGGCTTTTCTTTTCTTTCTTTCTTTTCAGTCTCAGGGAGATAGTTTTAAACACAGCGGTAAAAATTGTCTCACATTCAGGCAGCTATTCTTTAAGAAGAGCGTCATTTTGAAAATAGCCACATCTCATCTCGTTTCACTGACGTCATAAGAAAAGATTTGACTCAAAAAAAGCGGGGAGAAAAAAAAGCTAATTTGCCCTCAAAGGCAGGCACTTTATTATCAACATGATCTCATTCATATAAGTCAGCTGTGTGCAGTGAACTGTCATATTTCTACTCGTATCTCTTTGTTTCTATGGTTATGGTCCTCCACTTACCCTTTTTGTCTTATACCTCATTGATTTTTAATCTTTTTCTCGCATTGTAAAGTCACCTCACTGAATGGGTGCTGCCAGATGAACTGTCCAGACCTCTTGGGGGGGAAACAAAGAAACCAATTGAATGGCACTGCTCCATTCACATGGCACTCTATCTGTTCCCTCTAAGCCTTTCCCATTAATAAGTAGTTAGCCAAACTGATAAGGACTAGTTGCTCTGTCTTTACCAAAAGCACTGATTAACACATTGTGTAATATGTTTCACATTAGCCATTTAATCACCGCATTCAGACAGTTTTTATGAGCTTGTCAAGTGCTTGCTTATCTGCACAATATAGATAATGAAAAAAACATAACTAAATATGACGAAACCTCAGAGAACAGCCTACCTGACCTCTCTTAAAAGAGTCGAAAAAAGCCGAAAATGATTGTTGATTCTAATTAGCAGTTTCCTCGAAGCTCAAATGGCATCTCCGGGCGAGTATCAAGGGCAGGGCGAGGGAAAAAAGGGAGAAAGGGAGCTAAAAGGTAGATGGCGGGTGGTAGTGGTGGTGGGGGGAGCAGCTAGAGAACAATTCCTCATCTCCGTCTGTCAGAAGCCACCTATCTGAGGAAGTGAGGCCGTTTCTGATGGGAGGGAGTGTGCTGATACGTGTGTCCTCCTGACCCTTTAATAATTTCACACATCAAAGGGAGCACCACCCGGCAGCTGGCATACCAGAGAGAGGGGCTGCAGGAATTTGGAGGATTTTCAGAGATTTGCTCGTCGAGGCCCAGAGTTATCTGAACCCACAGGGGAAAGAAAAAGTAAAGTAAAAGCTCAATGATATTTTTGATCCTATGAATATTTGACATTCATGCTGCAGTAGGCTGCGTGCTTGAATTTGCTCATCTTCTATCGTTGCCCTTGTTGTTATTTTTTCTTCTGCTCCTGCCTCCAAGGCTTTCACAATGCCAGCCAACAGCTTAGTGACATGGTTTTTTAAGTAAATGACACTCGACGGGGTTTTGCCAATAAGACTGGATTCTGTTACTGGTACAATGAACCTCGAGTCTTTACACATACCCCACTGGGCCTGAGCGATAGAGTTCTATTAAACACCATGTAATGCTTCTCAAATGTTGCCTATGAGTAATACATCTCCCCCTCTCTCAATCTCTCTGTCGCTTTCCCTTTTACCTCGGCCATCTCTCAGTGTTGGAGGTGTGTGTGCTAAGCACCGACGGGCAGGTGCAAGACTTCAGATTTCCACAGACGAGCAAGAGCGGAATGACTCTTCAGCTGTCTTCCAACACGGTGAAAGTCAACAGCAAAAACGGTGAGAGAACGTCACTGCAGAAGAAACACCTAGCTGATCAGATGGTTCGATGGTAGTTCATAACCATGTCCTAATTCACATAGTTGTTTTCATTTGGGTAATTAAGTTGGGATAATGCCTTAAAGTGATTTTACGTGCTAAGGCATTTTGAATCGGATTAGTAAGACATTTGTGAAATATGCTCATTGATTTATTTATTTTTTGCCGGGAGTTACAATATGAGTCTCATACACTGCACTGTATGGGGTAATATAATCAGGAGGTTATTAGCTTAGCTTAGCATAAATCCTGGAACGAATTAGCGATGCTAAAAGGCAATGCTCCTTGGATATGGGTCAACAAAAACAACCGTTGTTTAGGTTTCATGTGTTTGTGCATGTCTATGCTGAAGTATTGCTTGACCTGTTTGTTCTCAAAGTTTTTTTTTTTGTTTTTTTTAATTATATGTGTTATCTAGGACTGCTGGTTTAGCTTACTGGGTTGAGCGGTTGACTTGTGTGCTGCAAGGCTCATGCAGAGGCCTGGGTTCAAATCTGCCCCAAGGGTTTTTACTGTGTGTCTTTCTGCCAGTTTCTCTGTCTTACTTCCGCTGTCCAGTCACAATAAATGCTAAAAGCTTAAACACTGGGCATTTTAGCTATATATTCATGTATAATTCAGGTTTTGTGGACATAAATGGGATGTTATTGTCCTGAAATGAAAACTATCGGTTGCTTTCATAAGGTTTTAACGATGCATAAAGGCTTAAAAAAACCTGTTGCTCGGTGGTTGCTTGGAAGCATGATAACATCATAATATCTGATATAGATAAGAACCAGTGACTACGTAAAAGACTTACAGGGGCCTAAGATGTTCCTGATGATCTTAGGAGGAGTTTGTGAACAAACAAACACACGTAGATCTGAGATTAGTGATCTAATCTTAACATTTTGATATTTCGAGGAAGGGGGGAAAAAGTGTAACGATCACTTTTGCAGAAAACAGAACTTCTGCTCAAAATGTTTCAGAAGTTTCTGGTGAGGTGGAATACTAAATAGAGGACTTTCACCCAGGAGATTGGGACGCTTGTACGCATAACCATAACTCACTGCTCATTAGTTTTAGTCTTTGTTTGATGTTTGCGTTAATGTTGAGGCTTTCAGTTGGAGTATTGTTAGGCTGAACCAAACTACCTGGTCTAGATAAAGATCATGGTTTTGGTCAAAAAGCCACAAAGGCAAATGTCTCCCATGTGCACCTGGCTTTTAATCTTTTTTATCTTTTCCCAGTGACATGGTCGGTTAGTGGCAACAATGGACATTAATTATGATGTTGCTGGAGCAACGCAGCGAAAGCACATCATTTTGCAATGAAGAGTCTTGAGGTTGCCATTAAAAATAGTTTTAAAAACATGCAAAACATGAAGAACATGGATCAGATGTTTCATATTTTAAAATTAATCTTAATTATCACTGTAATGAGTAAAGCATAGTGCGCTTTGCAGCAGTCAGACAGATGAGTTGTGCACCTCATCTGTCTAACTGGCTCGACATCCTGTGTGTTCATTGGCAGAGGCACCAGTTTTAACAATCTATATATTTTATATAAAATGCAGTGAGCCGTGTTATTTTGGGGGAGTGAATTATTACTGTTTGGTAGATAACTGTAAATTATGTCTAATGCTGTACTTCTTATTGTTTGCTATAGGTGTAGCCAAGCTGGTATTTGTACTCTACAAGCACCTGGGTCAGTTCCTCAGCACAGAAAATGCCACATTGCGGGGAATGGGAGACCTGAACAAACACAACCTCTCTCTCACTGTCAACTCCCACATCCTGTCAGCCTCTATTACAAAGGAGTCGAGCCGTGTGTTTGTGGCAGACCCCGTGATCTTCACACTGGAGCACCTGGATGTAAGCCTCCCTCTGAGATTTACCCTGACCACACTATAGAGCCAGGCTGTCAAAAAACAGGATAGACTGCAATACCTTTTACAGTAAAGGAGAAACCGTGTGCCGTTAGTGATGATTAGCACCATTTTGATCTTTCTCCTTCACAAATAATTGAGTACGTTTTTTTAAAATCGAAAAAAAGGAGAAGTAAACACATGACTGACGTGCTTTAACTGCGCATATTCATAAATGTTTAATTTTTTCCCCCTCTCTGCTTTTGTGTTTTGCAGAAAGAACATTATTACAATCCCAACTGTTCCTTCTGGAATTACTCAGAGAGGAGCATGATGGGATACTGGTCCACTCAGGGTTGTAAACTGCTGGAAACCAATAAGAGCCACACCACTTGCTCGTGCAGTCACTTGACCAACTTTGCCATCCTCATGGCTCATCGGGGAAATGTGGTAAGTGGCCCTCGCCTTGTGGCTCGCTCAAGCTATTTTTCAGTCTCAATTACTCGTTCTTCCGTCTCACTTAAAGATTTGTGCACACGCGGCAAGAACAAGAATGGCATTTCAGTGGAGATAATTAGATTATAGCTGGAGGAGAAGGTAAGGGCAGGGAAGAAAGGGAGAAGTGGAGAAAAGGCAGCAGGGCTGTCGCTTTAAAAGTGCGAGTTTGTGTCAGGAAGTGCCATACCATTATCAGAAGTAATTATGTTCTACCTGTGATCCATGTCTAATATCCCTCTGTGCATATGTCTCAGAGAATCATGGGAAACAACATAACTTCAGCTTTAACTTGTGTCTCCACCCCTCTTGAAGTGGTGTTGGACCCATTTGGTCGCGAAATGCAATTACAATCCAATTACATGATAAATAGCATGTGCAGCGAGGACCTAGCCAGTAATAAATGTAGAGGATAAGTTTGTGGTTCGTCTAATAATACGTCCCAACTCATGAACTCTATGCCTGTCATCTGTCTTAACCTCAACCTTAACCACAGCTTGAAACCAGAGCCCTGAGGCTAGGCTTAGCCCCACCAATCCCCTACACATCACCTCAACTGTAACTCCTGCCCTCAATAAAATTACAAATATCACAGGAGGAATTGGCTCACTTTGAGGCCACCATGTCCTTGAGTGATATTTTTTTATGGTCGTGTCTGCTATTTTCACTTTTGCCAGGTGGCCGTCTTGAAATACGCTCAGTTTTGGACCTCCTGAAACGCAGCGTGATTCAACCGCAAAGCGAGAACTCGGATGCCACATGTTCACAGCTCTTTTTGCGGCATTTTTCTGTTGATGTCACTTTCTGCAACACTTTCTCGTGAAACTTCATGAGTTTTAATCAGTCAAGTTGTCATATGAATACCAAAACATGTTGTGGAGGCTCTAATCATTAATATCAGCAAGGTGATGCGACTTTCCCAGTAATAAGCGAGGATTAAACACTCCAGAGATTTCGATTCAGTGACAACATACAGGGTGCGTGTGTGTCCCCATTAGGCCAGCACAGCTTCACTCATTACGTGCTCAAACGCTGCCCATTATAATGAGAGGTGCAAAGTTTAAAGTCAGTCCGTGCTTTCTCTATTTGTCTGCAGAGGGACGGGAGCGTGCACGAGGTTCTCCTCACCGTCATCACCAGGATGGGCATTGCTGTGTCTCTGGTCTGCCTGGCCATCAGCCTCTTCACTTTCTGCTTCTTCAGAGGTCTGCAGAGTGACCGCAACACCATTCACAAAAACCTGTGCCTCAACCTGTTCATCGGCGAGCTTCTCTTTCTTGTGGGCATCAACATGACAGAACCAAAGGTACCGTGGAAGTGACTCTGCAGAAGGTTTTAATTTCACACTACTGATTAATAGTCTCATCTGCTGTAATTAACCTTTTGTACGCCTGAATTTTCCCTTCAGTTTTCCTTTGAAGTGGCAAACCAAAAAAAAAATCCACATTAGATTAAAATATCATATTTCTATTAGGAGTCTGCCAGTGGTAGAATTTAATGCAGATATTAAAAGCAGGAGTTTTATGGCAGCAACGTACAGTGGGGCAAAAAAGTATTTAGTCAGCCACCGATTGTGCAAGTTCCCCCACCTAAAATGATGACAGAGGTCAGTAATTTGCACCAGAGGTACACTTCAACTGTGAGAGACAGAATGTGAAAAAAAAAATCCATGAATTCACATGGTAGGATTTGTAAAGAATTTATTCGTAAATCAGGGTGGAAAATAAGTATTTGGTCAATAACAAAAATACAACTCAATACTTTGTAACATAACCTTTGTTGGCAATAACAGAGGTCAAACGTTTACTATAGGTCTTTACCAGGTTTGCACACACAGTAGCTGGTATTTTGGCCCATTCCTCCATGCAGATCTTCTCGAGAGCAGTGATGTTTTGGGGCTGTCGCCGAGCAACACGGACTTTCAACTCCCGCCACAGATTTTCTATGGGGTTGAGGTCTGGAGACTGGCTAGGCCACTCCAGGACTTTCAAATGCTTCTTACGGAGCCACTCCTTTGTTGCCCGGGCGGTGTGTTTTGGATCATTGTCATGTTGGAAGACCCAGCCTCGTTTCATCTTCAAAGTTCTCACTGTTGGAAGGAGGTTTTGGCTCAAAATCTCACGATACATGGCCCCATTCATTCTGTCCTTAACACGGATCACTCGTCCTGTCCCCTTGGCAGAAAAACAGCCCCATAGCATGATGTTTCCACCCCCATGCTTCACAGTAGGTATGGTGTTCTTGGGATGCAACTCAGTATTCTTCTTCCTCCAAACACGACGAGTTGAGTTTATACCAAAAAGTTCTACTTTGGTTTCATCTGACCACATGACATTCTCCCAATCCTCTGCTGTATCATCCATGTGCTCTCTGGCAAACTTCAGACGGGCCTGGACATGCACTGGCTTCAGCAGCGGAACACGTCTGGCACTGCGGGATTTGATTCCCTGCCGTTGTAGTGTGTTACTGATGGTGACCTTTGTTACTTTGGTCCCAGCTCTCTGCAGGTCATTCACCAGGTCCCCCCGTGTGGTTCTGGGATCTTTGCTCACCGTTCTCATGATCATTTTGACCCCACGGGATGAGATCTTGCGTGGAGCCCCAGCTCGAGGGAGATTATCAGTGGTCTTGTATGTCTTCCATTTTCTGATGATTGCTCCCACAGTTGATTTTTTTCACACCAAGCTGCTTGCCTATTGTAGATTCACTCTTCCCAGTCTGGTGCAGGTCTACAATACTTTACCTGGTGTCCTTCAAAAGCTCTTTGGTCTTGGCCATGGCGGAGTTTGGAGTCTGACTGTTTGAGGCTGTGGACAGGTGTCTTTTATACAGATGATGAGTTCAAACAGGTGCCATTCATACAGGTAACGAGTGGGGGACAGAAAAGCGTCTTACAGAGGACGTTACAGGTCTGTGAGAGCCAGAGATTTTCCTTGTTTGAGGTGACCAAATACTTATTTTCCACCCTGATTTACGAATAAATTCTTTACAAATCCTACCATGTGGATTCATGGATTTTTTTTTCACATTCTGTCTCTCACAGTTGAAGTGTACCTCTGGTGCAAATTACTGACCTCTGTCATCATTTTAAGTGGGGGAACTTGCACAATCGGTGGCTGACTAAATACTTTTTTGCCCCACTGTATTTATTTGAAATCAAATATTCTTCCTGTAATTTAATCACAGATGTCTGAAATTATTTATGTTTTTGCTGAGGTTTTGCAAACATGTAACTGCTAACAATGGGATGTTAACTTTTGCAACACTTTGGGCGTGTGACAATCATGTTGACAGTGTCCTCCAGTTTCACCGGCCTAGAGAACAGTCCGGGGCCATCTGGGAAACACCGAGCGTGAGGCAAAAATGTGTATTCGCAACTTTTTGGCGAGTGGTTAATGGACGCTGCTGACAGTCACTGGGAAAGTCGGTTGCTAAAGATCCAGTTACACAGGCCTGGAGGCTGGTTAATGACCTGCCCCCGGCTGTGAGGAAACTGGTTGTTGAAACTTTGCCTTCCTTTGCGTTGAGAGCAAAACTAACACAAGAGGTTAAAGGGCTTAAACTCCAAAATATAAATATAGAAGCTTTAAAGTAAATAAAAGGCTTTGTTTAGGAATTATTTAACCATTTTATAATTTTACGGTTTGGGTTTTGGAACATAACTCTTCATATCATTTTAAGAGGATGTAAAAATTTAGTCTGCTGTAAGATTCCTCCAGAATATTCAATTTAAACCAAGTTTGCAGTTGAAAAATCTGCTTTCATGAGTGAGGAGCAGTTTGACTTGGCTAGCTGCAGTTGGCCTGCAGATTTACACTGAATCAGGTCCACAGTCAGGTACAGCTTAATCTCTCTCTCTCACACTCACCTATCTCAGAAGTATTTAAATTTATGTAAAAGATTTCTGTTTTGTTTACTAGCTTAAAAGGGGAATAAAGAAACTGGTTGCTTGGGGGGGGAAAAGTTATGTTTCCTTCCTGGTCTGTGTTTGCTCTGGTCTCACATTGCTGCGGTTGCCTGTAGTTTTCATGGGAGATGCCAACTTGTCTGCAAACACTCATTAACTAAAAGCTGAGCAGCAGTGAGACTTGGAAGAAGCTCGACACGAACTTGAAATGGAGAACGTTTGCCTCAGTCATACCTCAGCTAACACAAGGAGATTTTTGGTGCAGCATCCTCTTTGTGATCGATTTCACCTGACAGCCAGCAACCACACATGTTATACTCTTCAGAAATGTGCACGTGACATCATGCGAGAAACCTTACTACTTTGAGATCTGTGGAATCTGTTACATTTATAGGAGGAAGATGCAGATTTTTAAATTCTAATAAAGTGTGAAAAATGAGTGTTTGAACTATTTGATCAATAGAAAAATGAAAGTACCTCCAAACATCTGATTCTGATATTTATGAAGCTGATTTGTTGCTAGATATTTTTTTATATAAAAAGACTAAAATACATCTTTACTCACTGAATATGTAGCTTCTTAATTTCAAACTTTGACAGAAATGTGTATCTCAAAACATGTTAAAAAGCTTAATCTTTGCATCAGTTAACATCCATCTAAAAGATAAAGGTAATAATTATCAATCATTGCTATGCTTTTAGCTCTGGTTTGGTGTCCAATGACTCCCAGTGAAAGTGTTATTAAGCTGCTAAAAGCGTCGCTTCATCATTTCTAGGAGTGTGCAGCATGTATTTGGTCTTACTAAGGCACATTTCTGATCCCACAAATGACAACAACAAAGCTGTGGACTAAAAAACAAACATTTTCAGCTAAAAGATGCAGAAATCTGCTAGCATACATCTGCAAACATCTAGTCCTGTCTTAATAAAAATAAATAACTAGACTAACTTAAACTAACCACCGTTCTAAAGCAAAAACATACAGATTTGTGTTAAATACTATAGACAAGTCATTTTTGGTAATAATGAAAAAGGGAAAAAAAATCTTTCTATTTATTTATCTTTTGACTTTTATTTTCAGTATAGAAAAATAATGATAAAAACATGGAGGGTGTGTGGAAAGTGCTGGCAAAAGCACAAGGTAAGGTCACCATCAGGGGGTTCCACAGGTTTCGCAGGGTAAGGTCATCCGGGTCAGGAGTGTTGTTTTGTAGCATAGAATTACACATTTATTATGGTTGCTTTGATTGGTGTTATGACACTCTGAATTCCTCTCAGCCCAGACAGCAGAAAGCTGACCGCATGAATAAACCTTTCCAAAGCAGCAGGGAGGGAAGCGTGTTCATCCAAGGCGCAGGGTTTAGTAAAATAAGCTCTTTCACTGTCCTTTTACCTGCTTGTATTTTCTCATCAGCTGGTCTGCTCCATCATCGCTGGAGTTCTCCACTTCTGCTTCCTGGCCGCGTTCGTGTGGATGTGTTTGGAGGGCGTGCAGCTGTACCTCATGCTGGTCGAGGTGTTTGAGAGCGAGTTTTCACGCAGGAAGTATTACTACATGTCTGGGTACCTCATCCCAGCCGTGGTGGTGGGCATCTCAGCGGCCATTGACTACAGAAGCTACGGCACTCAGCGGGCGTAAGTGTGGGATCTTTGCAGAGGCTCTTCTTCCCGGGATAAATATCACAAGCTTTAGTCCTCCCTTCTCCCCACTGCGACACACCCACACAGCATGTACTGTATGTGCTAATGATAGTAATATCACAAAGAGTAGTCCACCTCTGGCCCCTTGGCAAATTTACAGCCTGTCATTGCTAAAAGAAGAGGCTGTGAGCAAAGTAGCTGCATTAATGAATGTGCTGGCTAGCTGCACTCGCTCGCTGGGTTTTTAGTCTTGTGGATGTGGATAATTGCCGCCCATGTCAGTTAAAAGTTTATGCACTCCTCTGCTGGTCTTCATCCAAGCAGCAAGCTTTATGATTTGTAAAACGGCGAGTCCTCTCTAATTTATGGAATTTAAGTAAACCGCCTTTTTCAGACTCTATTTTCCATTCTGTTTCCCGGTGATAAACGTGGGCTGAGGTGCAATTCATTCTTAAACTGTCTACATTACAATGTTTACTGTACTGTACATACACACAGATATCCCACATTTGTAGACATTTGCAGACTGTGAAGTCATGAGTCCAGTAACCACTGGCTTTTACACTGCAGCTTCTCATGGCACGAGGCCAGCACTCCCTTAAGGTCGGGTTTTCTTCTTTGCGGTCAAAGGAGTTTCTATTCTGTTGCTGCGGCCTATCATGCAGCCAGCTCTGCTGGGCTCCGATCAATGAGAAGCAACTTTGTTTTCACAAAGAGACGATTTAATGAACTGAACACCACCTTTTACACCCTATAGGTGCTGGTTAAGAGTCGACAACCATTTCATCTGGAGCTTCATCGGACCTGTAACCTTCATAATTGTGGTAAGTTGTAAATTTGTGCACGCGTGTGATAACTTTTTGTTCTTTGAAAGAAAAGCTCAGAGAATAGTTTATAGATTTCTCTCTCTCCGTCTGTGCTGGCAGCCTCTTAGCTCTGCTTTCTCAGATCAATTTGCATGAAAGGAAAGTGGTCCCATTATAGCTGACACGAGGACATCAGTGTCCACTCAGCTATGAAATCCTCTGAAATCAGAATTGGTGAGCGGCAACAACTTGAAGCTGTTTGGTCCTTGCTGTACATCTAGAGAATACTCCCCTGCTGCAATCAGGAGGAGAAATCGTTTCAGGCATGAAGGTCATTTGCTCAGTGGGAAAACAAGGGTGATGGTGGCGGGGGGTGGGGATGGGGTGGTGAACATGGAAGTAATGAGTGGGTGGGCCAGACAACTATTACCACAGCTCATAGCCCTGCTGAGGATTATGACGTATCCCCAGCCAATCCTAGAGCGCGGACATCTCCATCTTCACCTTTTAATATTTCATGCACGGCGCTGGGTGTTCGCCATGCGCATAGACACACGCACAACGTGTGCGCATCTCATGCACGCATTCAGCATGACCTAAGCAGACCCAGAGCACTTATCCATATAGGCGTATATAGTAACACGTATGTAAATCTGTCCATAGGCTGTAGATGGACACCAGACCCCGTGTAGGCAGCCCCTGTTATATGCTCTTGATTTCGCAGGGAAGTACAAATTTTAGATGGCACATGCAGTTCGCCTCATCTTTCTGCAGAGTGCCCCCTTTACTCCATTCCTCACTGTCTGTCTCATCGTATCTGTGTCACCACTTACAGCTGTGTTAAATGCATCTCCAGCCTCTCGACTCAAGCAGACGTAAATCGGCCCCTGTGGCTGGGAGACAAAACACGGCATTACTCTAAGCTGTGATCTAAAAGCCTCTTTCTGTCTTTTTAGCCACTCCTTTTTCTTCCATCTTTCTCAACGCCGCTGTTGTTGGTTTCCATCTGCGTTCCACTCACAGCCTCTTTGTTTCCATTTAGGACCCTGCTTTTGTTGCCGCCTGTGTTCTCGGGATGCGTTCACGCGGGATAATGCCGGGGATCTTGCCGCTGATTTGTGAATGAGAATTGAAACTGAAATATTTGATAAACTGGAGAGCACTACATCTCGATCATTAGGGGTCCGTTTTTATGCCAACTCGTGCCTTTTATTATCCCCCATTCACGCTCGAAGCGCTTGGGTGGGCTTGAAAAATGCACGCTCGGAGCAGGTTTTTGAGGGTAGAAGTTTTTCATGTGATAAGACTCCGGATCCATTTTTTTTCTTTTTTGTTTTTCGTTGAATATTAACAGAAGTACATTTCAAAGGTTGAATGTGGTATCGTGCCAAATTGAAGTGCATCTCCTCCCTTTCCCTTTGTGGCTACAGGCCTGCAGTGCTTAGAGAGTTAGAGATAGAGACATCCTGAAAGCATCGAAACCTTTCTGGATGTATGGCTTGAATCACTTAAATGTTTTTTTCCTGGTCTCGGTGAAGCTTGTTTTTAAAACATGACATTCAAACTCTATACTTTCCCCACTAGATTTAACTTTTTTTCTCTCTCCCGGCGCTCTTGCCTGCACTTTATTAGATCTGTTTCATCAGATAGACGTCCCTTATTTTGTGGATTTGTACTCTGTGTTTGGAATCAGCTGTAATGACAAACATGAGGGAGAAATTTCGAATGTAGCCGATGTTGAATATCGAAGCTGTGTGAAGCAGACCAAGGCGATAACCTCTCACAGTTGTTTTTCCTCTTTGAAAGTCAATGTACTTTGTGATCTGCACAGAGGCATTAAATTTTCATATTCCTCTCGGTAAAGGTGTGTTTGTGTTGACACACGCCACGGAGCCAGCGAGAGAATAGCTTCAAAAAATATTCTGGTTGAAAATGTAAAACGTTAAGGGAGCTGTTTTCTGCACTGACTACTTTTTAATTTCAAGATTTCTATTTGCATATATAGAATTAAAGAAATCAAACACAAGGTCAGCGTGACAGTAAAGGATCGGAGCACTTGCTCCATTCGTTGGTGGTAACAGCAGGAATCACGTGACTACCTAAATGCGTTCTGTTAACCCTTATGTGGCATCTGTTTTGACAGGTCAATGTCATCTTCCTGGTGGTGACCATGTACAAGATGGTGAAGCATTCCACCTCCATGAAACCTGACTCGTCCAGGATCGGGGGTATAAGGTGAGGGAGGCGGGGGGGGTGTCACTCTAGTCGATAAGGAGGCTGAGCTGTGGCTGCTTGCTGTTAGAGTGTGTGTGTGTGTTTGCTGAGCGGGGGAAGTGGGAAGAAAAATAATATGCACCCTTAATGCTTTTGCCTACCTCCTGAAATTTCAAAAGCAGCTTCTGACCTACACGTTTATTTGATTTTCTCCTCTCTTAAACCCGACCAGACAAGTAATTTTCCCTTTAGATTTTATTTCAGTCCGTAGGTGGTGCCTTTTTAGTTCATTTTATGATTTCTGTATTTGCGCTACGCTGGGGTATATTGCCTTTTTTTTTTTTTTTTTTTTTATTTCTTCATAACTGCAATTCTGACCTTTGTATCTTTTTGCTCCTGTGTTGGCATAGTTTATAGGCTTCTTTGAAAGGCGGATTCAACCGCAATCTTTGCAGATTTGAAGTTTTAAAACAAAAACAGGGGGGCCTCAGTGTTTTCGTTTTCTGTCTGCTGCGTTTGGTTGTGAAAAGACGAAAGCCTCTGACCGTTTCTATGCCTGGATTCTTGCTCAACAATATGTTTGAGGGCAGGCCAACATATGTTATGTGGGTGTCTGATTCAAAGACATTCACTCTGATTTTGGTCCAAACCCAAGATAAGGCATTGAACTGGTTTTTGGATTTTTTTGCACAGACAAAACTCACATTTATGGATGCTGGATTTCTCACATTATAATAAGTACTCAGTAGTCATTAACTGTTATGGTCCAACTTGAATCTGCTATGAATTTGGTCTCTGACTCAAATTTAGGAACTTGTTAAACAATGAAATAACATCTTCGCTGCACTAGACAGCAAGCAGAATTAGGCGTCATTTTCAACATTGTTCACTGTGATTTTTCTCCCACCGACAACATGCTGTTGTCCCATTTATTTCCAGGCTCGTGGTATCTCTCTGGGGATGCCTTACTTCTCTCTTGTGTGTCAGTAACGACCAGGCATCGCCACTGAAACTGACTGTCGAGTTATCTTATATTCTGGAAACCACCAAGGAAAATCCTGCTGTGTTTGCAGTCTTGTTAGACAACAATTCAGAGGAAGACCAAGGAAATTTCCTAACTGTCAGACAGTGAACGTGCGCTGTCTGCAAAATTTGTATCAGCATTTTTACACTTTGCCACCACTAGTGCAAATTGTCAAGCAAAAAAACCGGTGTTTCAAAAAGGTGTTGTCCAGGAGTGGAGAAGCAGGGAATTTAAGATTTTTTGCTGTTTTAATGTTGCTCTTTCCTGTCTTTTGCAGGTCATGGGTGTTAGGAGCCTTTGCTCTACTTTGTCTTTTGGGGCTGACGTGGTCCTTTGGCTTGTTCTTTCTCAATGAGTCCTCAATAGTGATGGCTTACCTCTTTACCATCTTCAACACTCTGCAAGGGATGTTCATCTTCATCTTTCACTGCCTGCTGCAGAAAAAAGTAAGATTTGTCCTTCTGTGTCTCAGATATGCTGTAAAATAGATTAACAGTAAGGTGAAAAACTGTTTTCTTAGTTTTTTGCGTATTTGTCACATTTACATGCTTTAGATTGTCAAACAAATTTTAATATTAGACAAAGACAACCCGAGTTGATACAAAATGCACTTAAATGATGATTTCATTTATTAAGTGGAAAAAAGCTATCCACACCTAGCTGGGCCTATGTGGAAAAAGTAATTGTCCCCCTTATTAAATCATGAATTAACTCTGATTTACCAAAATGTTTTGGAAAGCCAGACCTGTTGAATCAAGAAATCGCTTAAATAGAACCTGCCTGACAAAGTGAAGTAAGCTAAAAGATCTTAGAAAGCCAAACATTACGGTCAGATCTAAAGAAACAGCAGACAAGCAAAGGCACTTACATCTATCAGTCTGCCAAGGATTACGAAGCCACTTCTAAGGCTTTGGGATGCCAGTGAACCACAGTGAGAGCCATTATTATCCACAAATGGAGAAAACGCGGAACAGCAGGCTATCAAAACTACTCCAAGAGTGCATCGACGGCTCATCCAGGAGGTCACAAAAGACCCCAGAGCAACATCTGAAGAACTTCAGGCCTCAATTGTCTCAGTAAAGGTCAGAGTTCATGATTTTACAGTTGGAGAGTTCCAAGAAGAAAATCACCGCTGACCAAAAAGAGGACAAAGGCTCGTCTCACATTCGTCAAAAAATAACCAAGGGAAGATATTCTATGAACTGCCGAAAAATACTTTTTTACAGAAGACTAGGGCGGTTTGGATGGCTTTCTAATAAATTAAATCACCGTTTGTATTTACTTTAGTTATCTTTGTCTAATTTCTTTGATGATCTGAAACATGAACATGTGACAAATATGCAATATTTATGCGGGAATTTGTTTAGTCACGATAATTGCACTCCCGGCATCTGTGTATGTAGCTCAGTGATAGAGTGTATTAGGCCCTGGGTTCAGTCCCCGGTATCTCCACATTTTGTGGCTTCGTTATGTTGCGGTTTACTCATTTCCAACCATAGAGACAAATGGCCTTTGCGATTGAGTCAGAAAGGGCATCCAGTGTAAAACTGCCAAATCAAACATGTTCAGTTACCTGCTGTGAATAAGGGAGCAGCTGAAAGTAGCTTTTAATTATCCAACATTGTGACAGCTATGATTTGAGTTGTCTTCTCTCATTTTGTAAACTAAAGGAAGAGAATTACTTAAACAAGTTTAATAAGTTTTATTAATAATTAATCACTCTAAGTGATTAGTTGATTGGCAGGAAATTAGCGAGGAGATATTAACTAGTTAACTAATTGCCCAGTTGGTTTATAGTTACTTTTTAGGACAAATATGAACAGCTTGTTGCAGGTTTTTAAATGTCAGGATATTTTTTTTGCCTTTCTTTGTCCTCTATGGTAATAAATTAATTTCATTTTAAACTGCTGTAGAGACAGAACAATATGTGTGTTAACTGCTATCTATAATTGTCTTTTTTTTAAATAGAGGAAACATTCAGTAATTGTTTCACCTTTTCTAAAAGGGGGAATTTTCTAAAGATTTAAGCTATGATTTGCCTGCTTGTCACTGAATCTAAAGTAGATTCCAGGTGTGGCTATTTGTATCTCTTTATAGGAGCATTTCCAGTTTATTTTTTTTGTTTTGTTTTTTTTAACTGGTATTTCATATATTCATATGTAGCAACACTCATGTCAAAATGCTTTCTTGTTACAATATTGCAATATGCTGCACACTGTTTGTTATTCCTGCCCTTACACATATGACATTTAAACTGCTGTCAGCTGGATGGCATTTGATAAAGATTTGGGATTTGCATCTCTCAGGGGGGGGCTGCTGTCTGTGTCTGTATGCTGAGTTTGTCCTGATCTTTTATTCCTCTGCAGGTACGCAAAGAGTACAGCAAATGTTTCCGTCAGTCCCAGTGCTGCGGGGCGCTGCCGTCTGAGGGTTCCCACAGCTCAGCCAAGACAGCCACGTCTCGATCCACGGCCCGCTATTCGTCCGCTACTCAGGTACACACCAGAGAATCTGGCATATCAAGGTTTAGGATTTAGAGAACTGTACCTTAAAATAGACTGCACCGCAGAGAATGAGTAATTCATTAATTACTGAACATTTTACGGGCTTTTCATAAAGTATTTTTCGCTACCTTCTTGCACTTTTGAAGGCCAAAATAAAACAAAGTATTTAGCCCTGTTTTCTTAAACATATATAGACTCTAAGCCATTTTTAAGACTGAGCTACAAATGGCCTTCAGGCTGAGTGCTTTTCCATGAGTACAGACAAGGTGTGAAGTTTGAGAGACAAAGTAACACACTCTTATCTTTTGATTGAAAATATAAAAGTGTTGAAAAGAATTCTTAAACGCTAAATTTGCACTTTCTTCCGTAAAGCCAAGCTTCTCTACAGAGGTTGGGCATTGAAATAGAAATGTCACAGAGTGCAGTGCGTTATGTCACATTTCAGCCTTCACATTGTAGCTTAAGTGTAGTTTTCAGATTGTTTGGCTGTGTAATGTTAAATGTTAGTGATCAAAGGATGGACTTGAAGTTTTCTTGTCACTTGTGTTAAGAAATCTTTCCTTTTTTAAAATCCCGAAAAGGCATTTACACCCAGTGCTTCTTTCATATGTGTGTTATCGTGGCCACAGGTAGACCCTATTTGAAAATTGTAAAAAAAAAACCAAAAAAAAAACCCCAGATACATGCATGTGGTAATATCTTCTTTCTTGTCTTTGTGAGAGCTATCTTAAGAGCACCTCTGGGAATTTGGCAGATGCTCCTGCTCTTAGCATCTGAAGAAAAAAGAAAAAAAAATGCTGCTCAGGGCCGATCTCTCAAATTACAAACCGTAAGACTCTCAGCGTATCCATTTTTGGTTGGATCAATAGCACGTGAAGGGCTTTGTTGTACCTGAACACAAACATGTCATCAAGCGGTGAATGAGCTGGATTTTTTTTTTGTGTACAAGTGCAGGTTTGAAGCACAAACTCGCATAGCCACTCAACCCTTTGGGGCAAAAAAGCCTTCAATAAAAGTCGCGCCGTGTTGAGTCCTGATCAGTGGCTGCCTTTTTTCTCAACCCAGAGCCGCATCAGGCGGATGTGGAACGACACTGTGAGGAAGCAGTCAGAGTCCTCCTTCATCTCAGGAGACATAAACAGCACCTCCACACTCAACCAGGGTAAGCAGCCATCTCTCCTTCGCCACCGCCAGACGAGACACATACGCCATTCTCTTTGTGATGAAGCTCTGAATTCACAATAAACACATCAATGGATGCGACCCACCTGGCTATGTGGCAGCTCAGAAAGGAGTAAGATAAGACCCGATTTAATGCCTCCGTTCTCTTAGCGCCAAGCAATCAAAAAATAGCATTAAATGTTACGTGTGTATCTTAAGTTCAGAGCTTTTTCCGCTACGCTCCTGCTCGCCGGGATCCTCTGAACGGAGGGGAAAAAATAGTGACAGAAAGGAGGTGCGATATTTAGTCTGGCATAAAAAGTTATAGACGAGGACTTGAGTTCAAATAACGACCCTGAGCGGAGAGACTGACTGCGCAGCAGCCCTCTAAATCATCTTCATCCTGGGGTGATTGTCAGCATGAAAGCAGGGGAGGGAGACGAGCAAAGTCAGGCTGAGGTCAGAGCAGGTTTTGGACTGATCCCAGCATCATGAAGCTCAGGCTGCAGACAGCGCCAGCACAGATTTGGCTCTAATTCTCAATTAGTTTGGATTTATTTTTATTTATTTTTATTTATTTTTTTTAGGGGATGGTTATTGCATTCCTAAAGATATACACAAGCATGCTGAGGATGATGGGGATGCTGTGACATGGTCACAACGCGCCACTTAGACGTGTTTCGTTTTTTGTCTCAACCGAACGAGTTTGTTTAGATGAATTAGTTCCATATAAACACAGCAGCTGATTGTGCAGCTATGCTTTTTTGGTTGACACTTGTCGCAGTAATACTGTTTGTCAGTTAGAGCAGATGACTGTTTGGATAATGGTTTGCTTTGACCGGCGTTTCTATGGCTGCCTTGTCCATAATAGAAGGCAGACGGATCGCAGGCTGTAAATCTTCTGCAGTGTGAGATTCTGGACAGTGAACGTCAGCTCCGTTGTTTATGTGGACAGCTAACCAACATATAACCACAGACCATGAGATACAATGACTCAGGCTCTCTTCTTCAGCTGCTTTTTCCACCCCTCCTAATTTTTCTCCCTCTCTGTCTTTCTCTTCCTGTTATTTCAGGGATGACTGGCAACTACCTCCTAACTAACCCTCTCCTTCGAACCCACGACACTAACCCTTATAACAACCTTCTGGCAGAAACCGTGGTGTGCAACACCCCCTCTCCACCGGCTTTTCACTCCCCAGGTGCACATCCGCCCTCCACCTTTTTTCTTATGCATTTTATCTGCTTTTTTGTTTTGTTTTTGCTTTTCCTTTTATGTTTAAAGCAACATTATGTTTCATTCAGTTGCTCATTTTTAGATGAATGACAAACAAAAGGATTGTAACGGCTTTCATTTCTGCCAGTCAACCCCAAAGCTAGCTTAGTTTAGCAAAAAGAGTGAAACTAGAGATAAACAGACAGCTTGGCATTGTAAAAAAAAAAAGAAAAGAAACCCCTCCAGCTTGCAACTAGAAAGCCTGCTAATTTTAATGTTTTATCTCTTATAATTGGAAAACCAACAGGTTAGCTTAGCTTAGCATGAAGAGCAGGAGAAAAAAAGCTTACACTCTAGCATAAAAAACTACCCTTTGTAACTACTGTGCAAAATTAATTTTATTTACACTGCGGATACGACTGCCATGGCTGATGGGTGGATGTCAGCACACGAGTTTGGTTTAACCATAAATGTAGAATCTATACTTATATAGCCTATGGCGGCGCTGTCCCAGCTAAGTTAGCGTTAGCTAAAACTTAGCCCCATATGATCACTTTTCACTCCAAAATAAGGCAGCAGCCTCCATAGGGCTTGTTTTACAGTACCATGTTTGTATTTGGCTACGCAAACGGATCTGTAACCAGAGCAAACATACTCGTGTCCTCCCAACATCACATAGTTCGACATGGATGACGCTAGGCTTAGGTTAAAAGCTAATTTGTTGAAAGGGGGGCGGGGGATTGAAGGGAGCGACAGCAGCTTTAATCAAAAGCGGGAGAAGTGCAAAAAATGAATTTGCATACATGAATATATATTTCATTGATATCATATTTGCTACATCTGGTATTTTCTTTGATATTTGCACATTATTAGTCAATGAAATTCAATGCACGGAACTTTTTACAGGACAGACTTGACAGGACAGCCCTGAGGTTGCATCCATCTTTTAACTACAGTCTGTGGTTTAAACAGATGGAAATGGCTAGCTTAGCCTCACAAAATGATAAGAAAATCCGCCAACCAGCAAGTGCAAAACTTACTAATTAACAGGTTTTATCCTGTCTGTTGAATTTGTGCAAAAGCAAACGTGTAAGAACAACAGGTTTCAGTCTTTGTGGCAAAACAGTCAGCCTGAGTTCCTTCAGTGACAACATCGATCTATCAGCACTTGGAAAGCACACTAATTAACGCTAATTAATCCATCTCATTTGTTTAATCCATACAAGAACAACAATTTGCCACTTCCGGGCAGGTCATCTGCCGGCTCTTTCTTTGATCTGAGCAGTTCCCAGGCAACGAGCGGAGAAAGGAAGTTACCGGTTAAGAGAGAGTTAAGCAAAAGTTCTTGCATGTATTATAATAATTTCAGATATCACATGTCTATCAGAGAGCTTTAGGGTTGCCTGTAGCCAGAGTTTGTTTTCTTTTAACAGAGCTGTCTTAATTGTTTACCCCTGCTTCCCGTCTTTATGCTATTCTAAGCTTGCCCTCTCCCGACTGCAGCTTCATATTTGAGAGACAGATACCGAGAGTGGTACCAGTCATCTCATTTAAGCCTCTGCCAGAAACGATTTCTCAAAATGTCGAACTGTTCCATTAAGTCTGTTTACTAAATTCACCAAAAACATGGAAACTGTTGAGGTTGCGGTTGTGACACAGCATGAATGGAAATGTTGAGAATAATTACACAAGGTTTCGCTTTGTTCTTCTTCATTCACACCTTCTCTGTATTTTTGTTTGTTCTTATCGAGGCAATTTTCTCCTTTGTAAGCACAGAGGGAGATAAACTCCGAGACGTCAATGCTATCTTATCTCGTCCACTTAGCAGTCATAAGAGAATTGCCCTCTCTTGAATGCAAGGTTTTTGGTGACGATTCGGCTCGTTTATACCATTTACGAGCGACGTATTTACGCGAGATCTTTGCATTCTGTTTAGCTAACTTAAAGAAAAACCCGAGCGTAAATTGTGTTAGTGTTTATGGTGACCTAGTTCCTCACTGGCAAAGCAAAGGAAACCTAATCAAAGGGGAGAAAGCAGAAGCACATGACGCAATGCGGGCAGAGTCACAGCTCTCAGATATACACACGCATTTGATGATAAAAGAGAATATTTAAAAAAATACAAGCTCTATGGCAAAAGTGTATAAGGAGCAAGATTTGCAGTAACATATAGCTTTAACATGTTGCGGCTGCTGCTCTCGTTTTGTGCTGCAAACTGGCTTGCAGCACAATGAGTGCACTTCACACTTAGAGATAATGAAGCAGGGTTGGGACCATAAAATGTCTGTTCAGGAACTCAAAGACATTTTTGTGATATATATTTTTGCCCTGCTCTCTAGAGCTCTGCAGCAGCGAAGCAGCTCAACACAAAACTGTGTGTGTGTGTGTGTGTGTGTGTGTGTGTGTGTGTGTGTGTGTGTGTGTGTGTGTGTGTGTGTGTGTGTGTGGACAGCATTTGCTTTATTGGCCTAAAATGTTTACCTGCTTAATCGTTGTTGGATAATTGCAGGTTAACACCAGAACAGAGCAGGCAGGTAAGAATGGCAATATTTAATTAGCAGATCATTTTGGGTCCAAGCTTAAATCTCCACTTTACCTGTAGAAACAGTTTATATCCCACTGCAGAGGACCGCTTTGCTGAGCTGCGTTTAAACAGGAGAGCAGCAGAAAGTAAAAAGACAAAAAAATAATAGTAAAAGGATGTAAGGATCTACATATGGAAACTAGTTTGAGGAGAGAAGACAGCACTGCGACACACAAATGTCAAATCCCGGTGTGAAGATCACCATCCAAGGATGAAATAAGTGCCGAGAGAATGTCACGTTTAACTCAAGCTTATTCTAAATTTCCCCTGCTAGAGTCATTACACTTAGCTCCTGCGAAAAAGATGAGCATGTCTTTTACTATAAAGTGTATTAATACTCAGTAATACTCCACAGATGCTCATCCGGTGCTGTAAAATTGGTAAGGAGAACATCTTGGATGAATCTCTGCTGGAAAGCTTCCCAGAGTGCAGCTGTCTCTGTGTCCAGTTGAATTCTGTTCACATCATTTCCCTCCCTCACCCACTCTCCCGGTAGACAATACCTGTCTGCAACAAAATCGCCCAGCTGAGCATAAACAAATGCAAATCTGGAAGTCGGGCCTTTTGAGAGAACTGTCTAATAATCCCTCCACCATTACCACCACTGCCTTTTTGTCTCCTTTTGCACCCTGCACTCTTTTTGCGGGTTTTTTTTTTTTTAAAGGAAATCTCTTTGATGTTGTTTTCAGAGCTTTTTTTTCAGGTACCATCATCATATTCTGACAAGTTTGAAAGAGTGCAGTTTCCCCCTTTTCCCCTTTTTATGTGTGCTCGTGACGACACAGCCGTCAGCCTACGAAATATCACTCGCAGTCTACCCAGTAAATAAAATCCTCATCAAATCAAACCAGCCCCCTCCTCCCTCCCTCTGTTTTTCCCCACATCCATCCTGCTACTTGAGCTTAGTCAGAGGGCTGCACAGAATAGGAGTAATCTGTTGTGTGTACGTCTGTGTGCGTGTTTCGCTCGTGTAAAATTGATAGATGTACACTTGAAAAAGGCGGAAAAATTTTGTGTTTCTCAGAAAGAAATAGTTTCATCAGGAAATATTTTCTTTGACTTCTTCTTTTTCTTTTTTTTCTGTCAACTTTCTTTCTTTTTTCTTTTTTTAAAGACTGCTTGCTGCTGAACCCTTTCACCTGCTGAGTCCAGGATTCAGTTGTCCATGATTTGTCCTTTAGCTCGCTCAAATTGGTAAACAAAATAATTTCTCCATCTACGTCCAGCGATTTAAGCAAAGCCTCTGCACTAAACTCGAGTTAAGCGCAAGGACACAATCCCAGCTGGGTCAACTGAATCCGGGATGGATGTTACGAGCTTCCACTTTTTTCCTATTTGAGTGATTTTATTGTTTCTGCTTCAATTGAAAAAAAGCATCTGTTTTGCTTTCTTTGCAAATCAGCTGTTCTTAGGCCAGGTAGCCTGAGCAGACACACTTGATGTGAGTGGTGGCAAAGTGAGTCATTGCACCCTGCCTGTGTGTTGTGGTGTTTGGGGCTTGTTGCTGTGCTTGTGGGGCCCCAGTGCAGAGAGGTGGTTTGCCATCTGTGTTTGACATTACTCTTTTGTTATGCCCTCGTTTCTTTATTTATTTTTATTTTTTTTATAGTTTTGCTGGAATGTTTTATTCATTGTTAACATCACTGCACTTCCTCATCAGCTTGTACTTCTTTCTTTCTTTTATTCCAGTTTTCTTCTGTTTTCCTGCTGCTTTGTTACCTGGTCATGAGCTACCTAATTACATGTTGCTGTACTATATTTTTGATTTCTAAGCCATCTTTTGTTCTCATTTCTTCAATATTGTTCAGGATAATCTCTTAGATTGGCTTTAATGATATTCAGCAGTAATGAGCTTGGACGTGGTGGGAAGCTAATTGGGTTCTCCTTTGAATTTTAAAAGTTTTCTTTTCTCTTTTTTTTTGGATATTTGTTTAAAATTAAAATGAATCAAGAGATCAAAGAGTACAAGAGTAAAGTGTCCTGAGCAGTATCAAGCACATGTGGATGATGTAGTGGAGACCGCCTTGTTCTGTGAAAAGCTGAAACGTTGCGTCTCACCTGCTCATTTCCGCCTTTCTTTGCAGGACAGCAGTCTCTGAGCAACAGCAGGGACATCAGTGCCATGGACACCCTCCCCCTCAACGGCAATTTCAACAACAGCTACTCCCTGCGAGACGACGACTATGAGGCCGTGGGCGTTCGAGCCCCGGGTGACCTGGGGGGCCTCAACCTGGACGATGCCGCTTTTGAGAAGTTGATCATATCCGAGATTGTCCACAACAACCTCAGGCCCCGCGGGGCTCCCAAAGGTCGCGATGCTCCACGGGAGAGGGACAGAGTCTTGCCTCCGCAGACCAGGGTGACGGTGGACCGGGGAGGGGGCGGGGGTGGGAGCGGGAGCGAGGATGACGCCATCGTGGCAGATCACGCCGATGCCTCATCCCCGCAGAGAGGGAGCGGAAGAGGAGGCCACGCCACCCTGGAGCTGCTCCTGCACCCCCACCACAAGGAGGTGCTGGAAGCCCCTCTCCTGCCCCAGAGGACTCATTCCTTGCTGTACAGCTCCCAGAAGGCCCCCAGGTGCCTGGAGGGCCAGAGCGGCCATGGCTCTGAGACTGTTACCGCAGAGGAGGACATGGGCTCCCATTCACCCAGCAACAATAGAGACTCCCTTTATACCAGCATGCCAAACTTGAGAGACTCCCCCTCGCCTTCAGCTTCCCCATACCCTCCGGAAGAAGAGGAGGAGGAGGAGCTCTCCCCCTCACCTCAAAGCGAGAGCGAGGATGCGTATCACAAAAGCATGCCTGAGCTCGGCGATGCGCCGCAGCCGCTGTCCTACTACCACATAAACCGGGGCACCAGCGACGGGTGCATCATCCCACCCAACAACGAAGACTGTGCGCATGACGGAGAGGCGCCCGCCGACGGACAAATGCAGCTCATCACCAGCCTCTGAGCGGGCGACGCTTTGTTTGCACAGGTTTTAGCAGGACGGGTGCATCGGAGAGAGCCGGCGAGCCTGGCTCCGCACTTCACACGCTCTTTCTGTTCTTTGTGTCAGGACAAGAAGTGAAAAGTTGTTGGGTGGAAAAAGGAATGAATGAATACATGACTTTTGCACACAGATCTCATTAACACACAAAACACATCCCATCTGAGGCCAGACAAATGTGGACTGTGAAGGCTCTGCTGTTGGACTAAAGAGGAGCAGAGAATGACACGTAGGCCGAGATAAATCTGGCATTTCTGTTGTACTGCGAGAAAAATCGAAGAATAAGAGTTAAAAAAACAGAGAAAAAAAAGGGGGAAAGTACTCTAAGAACTATGAAACTCCTGACGTATTCCTGGGGGGGCTTTGAAGAACCGGGGTCTTTTTAGTCAAGAAGTGCAGAGCTAGAACTAGTGTGGCTCCACTACACAGTCAGGACTGTAAAGTTAAGAAACCACTAATTCAGACTCAGGCCTTATATTTTCTCTATTGCACATTTAACTGTTGTCAAAGTAACAGCTGAAAAAAATATATTTTGCTGTACCACTAGTGTAAAAAGTGAAATTAAAAAAGGAAAAAAGAAGAAGAAGAAAGGCAACCATTCAGTAGTTCTTGCCCTTTCAATGTTAATAAGATTCTTCAGACAAGGCTAATCAAAAATGGTGGAAATGTGCTTTTCCTCTCACACTTGACTTGTTGTAGTATGTTTGAATATGAGAAAATCATTTAAAAAAAAAGCTTTTGGGAGATGCAAAATCCATATGAAATCATCATGCTCACGTCTCTGCTTGTGAAGTGCTTTTTGCTTTCATGAATGATGAGTTTTCGCCAGTAGTTAATATTTGTTAACACCGGGCCATGCACAGATTTGGAGTAAAATTGGATCCTCGTGTAATTTATTTTACTTGAAAGAAATTGTCGGGTTTCTGAGACTTTTTTAATGCGACGTAGATGCGATATTGCAGTTTTTGAGGACATTTCATCCTTTGACACGAATTAATTTATTAATTATTCCAAGAAAAATGTTAAAAAACAAAAAAAGAACATGGTTGGGAAGTGTGAAAAGTTGTTGCAGCACTGATTAGGTTCATTTTATTTCTTTTTGTAAGAGCCCATCATCAGCTGGTATTTAATTCAACTCCTGTTTGATATCAAATAAATGTGAAATTTTTTCTTGTTCGCAGATGTTTGGTTGCTTATTCGCATTCGGAATAATAAATCACAGACATATTTCACACTTTTATTGAAGGTAAAACCCACAAATAGACCCAAACTACAGACTCGTTGGTGAAAAAAACCAAGCATTTTTACATAAACATGTGGACACATTTATCAATTTTCTTCTTCGCGTAAATGGGAATAAATTGTGGATTTGTGTGGAAGTATTTTCTTGGGTGGATTAATGCACACGTGATTTGCTAGTGACGTCATATTGTGTTTCAAATATAAATAAATTCATGGATAACTTTATAATTCATGACATATAAAAAACAAAAATCCCCATTTTTCCATTCACACAGGCATTTTCTCAGCTGCTTAACCAATTCAGGGTTGCAGGGGAGGGCTCAAATCTGTCCCAGCTGCCCATTTGAACAGGTTGCCAAGCTATCACACTATCCCCCTTTTTCACTACATAAAGAATCAAATATTCTGTATGTTAACTGAATTAATTATCTCTTTAATACACTTTGTGTTGATGCTCCCTGATGGCAGCATCCTCACACACAGCAGGATAGTGCCCTCAGTTGAACCCCAGACAACACTGGAACGTGAAACACTGCAAAGTGCCAAAAGTCTTAACCCAGCATCCAAAAGAAAAAATCCTCCAAATCCCAATCAGATCGAGCAGCCGTGGCCCAAACCCTGCAAAACCCAAACACCCAAAGGACACGCTGCCAGACACCACAGGAGACACCCTGGAGCTCCCGCGTTCAACACAGACATGCTCTGTTGGCAAGAAGGCGCATCGACACAAGACTAGACAAATGTTTTGCATTTTATCAAAATCATTTGTAAATGTGCAAATAGTGTGAGTGCAACATTCAATCGGCATCGTTCTAACAGTCTGATGGTTGTCTTTCTACCCAGAGACTGCATGTTGTCTGATTTTAGCCTTCCAGTGCACAAAAAAAGAGGAAAAACATCTCCTTTATGTGTGTCAGCCATGATGTTCTCACAGCAAGATGTTGTTTCTGTCCTCATTCTGTCTCTTCTTGCATCTGCGCTTGCATCTCGCAGCTTTGTACGGGACGTTTGTTGTCTCACTGTAATGCCTGTCTGCTCCGTGTCCAGCAGCAGCATCGGCGGCGGCAGAAGCTTCGTAAAAAGTCCCCCAGTGGTGTAAATCCGTTTTGGGGAAGAAGGAAAAGAACTCAGCTAAAGAGTTGCAGGTGTAATCTAAAGTTGACAGCGTGTGATAAATTGCAGTCACAACTCAGAACTAATTGAGATCCATCTGTTATCGCTTCTTTTTATAGCAACACCAACTCGGTTAGACAAAATGAAACATTTGCGTTTGGGAAGCTCCTGACAGTTGGCTCGAACGGGTTGGAGGTTATCCACTGAGCTTGTTGACGTGGATACATCTGAGATCGTCATTAAAGAAGAGGTTTAATCTGCCAGGACCATCCTAAAGCAATACGTCACTAGATTATTTTCTTCTCTTTAAATTCCACTACTTAATGAGCTGTGCTGCAGGAATGAACTGCGGATTTAAAAAAGCTGCGCCCACTATCGCGGCCATTTAATGATCGCGCCAAAGCAGTTGAAGCTTCGTGGCCTGTGTAGTTCTTTTTGTGGGCTTTATTGACCAAAAAGAAACAAAAAAAATAATCAGCTCGAGCTTCTGACTGCCACTGCAAGAATACGCTGTGACAGTAATTATGCAAGTTTAACAAGACGTGCCATAATCATTTTTGATCATCCTCTGTGTCTAAATCATTCCATGTGCTGAGCTGCTGCGCATCATCTGAGGAGAAGACAGAGTGGATGAGACTCCCATCACAGACTTAGCAAATGTGGCATGCAGTTTGTCTTTCATCCGTGGCTTTTTCAGCTTGTACTGACCACACACATACACCCACTCAGCAGACATACGGTCGCAGCAGGATCTGGGTGGTGCACTTTATTAACTGGAGCTGGGTGCCAGTAGGCTGTCGGGAACTAACACGGAGGCCAAAGCAAAGCTCTGAGTCCACCGTGGCTTTCTGTCTTGTTGTTTGAACATCGGCCTCTCGGTTTACACAGGGCCATCCAAAAAGCCCCGCGGGAGACACCGAACCCATCTGCAAGTCATCCAGAAACTCTGCTTCCTTTCACTTAAGACTCGAATTAAATGCAAAGTTGATGACCTGCTCGCGGTTCACCGGGAATGAGCCCGCACCCTCTGCGAAAGCCGTCTTATGATAAACGCCGGACGTGACGAGCTCGCAGCGGGACTTCACACGAGACGAACCCTTCGGGACAGGCACGCGTGATGCAACTGCGAGGATGGCTTCCCCGCCTGTGATTCATAACAGGCGAAATTGAGATGAATGGATGTGCTGAGCTCTCTTTGCCAAGCATAAGGCTCAGTTTTGCATGATGCATATATATTGGTTCATTATCACTAAGTCACCTGTGCTCTGCATTAGCTCTCTCACCCCATTATCTTAAAGAACATTGGATTTTGAAATAGAACAATATATAAATGATCCTGTACTGTTTGTGCTTGTCTGCCTGCGTGTGTTGGAGTGGGGTGTGCGTGTGTGGGGTTCTTCATACAAAGATCCCGGGCACTCCTTATCCTGCTGCGATGATTTCCGACCATTCATCCTCTTCAAAGATATTCCTTCCACCTTTGACTTTTCATTGAGCTGCTGACATTACCGTCTCTCATTATCTGATTATATTATGATGCAGCGTATTAGCCATGCAGTGTTTGTGTTGCAAATGAAAAAGTTGTCAAAGTTTGTTGGAGATGAAAGTGCTTCATTTATCAATTCATCTTTTATCTGTTCGTAGTCAAAGCCCAGCTTCCATGGGGCAGTGGCAAATGAAGGCGCAATAAGGCTCAGTCCGAGAAGACATTACCGTGTTTTCATTTGGAACTGTTTGATGTTCCAGCCTCTGGTGATTTGGACATTATTTCATGTCCATCATCAAAAAGACATCAAACAAGATGCTGCATTCAAAATCAGATCACAGAGCCTCGGCCAAATGTGGTGTGCTTGTGTGTGTGTGTGCAATGACTGCCTATATACTGTATACTGTGTGAGTACTTAGAAAGGAGGTACATTTTTTTTCTTAACAAATTCCCCCCCAAAGCTTTCTCAAAGCTAACATGAACAGGATGTTTACAGAGACAGCTTTTTGACCCACTCCACCAAAGTCTGTCTTTTGGAAAGGAGGGAGGAGCATTATTATTAAAATTAAAACACATTCTTGCAGACAATATTTATATTCTTGGATAGCAATCTTTATTCTTTAGCTAGTGCAGAAACTATGCATGATTATATTATCACAACCACAATGCAGGGGGAGAGTTGTGTGTCCTCGGGGCCTCTGTAAATGTAAAGCTTGCATTCCTCCATATTTCACTGCTCTGCAGCATGAAGATAAAGAATATCTGAACCGCTCCTGCATCTGCTGCCACCCATCCCACCGAACAGCGCCGCACTGCCTTGGCTCACTCGGCTTCTCTGTGTGACACAAACCTGCCTGCAAAACAAGGCGAAATCAAGCTGCCTTGCATTTTTATGCTGGTGGAGAATAGATGTGAAAGGTGTGTTGAATAGGAGTGGGGAAAAGAAAAATCTGTTTTTCCTGTGCAGTTTATGGCACTTTAACCATGCTGTGATTCTCTTTTAATTTTTTATTTTATTTTAGCCCCTTGACATTTCTAGTTTGTTGTTTTAAAGCTTGTTAGAAAATTACCACAACTAGCCCTCATCGGTCCCAGCAGAGGCCCATTTAAATGAAATATGGGCTTTCACTCAACTTTAACAAATAAAAGCTATTATGAGAGATTAAGACTTTTGGCTTAAAATATGCTCAAGAGTCCCTTTTCCTGGCTGGCTGGCTCAGAAAGCCTGTATATAATTTGCAGGGAAAGAAAGAAATGGAGTGTGTTTCAGACCGAGTCAGGGAGGCTGAAGAGGAGAAAGCGAAGGGGAAAGATGGTGAGACAGACGGCGAGCAGCAGCAGTCTAACATGTCAGAAACAATCTGAGTCTGAGCCCCGCAGTTGTAAAACTGTCATACCTCGTAGGAAACACCAGCAGTGACCTCAGAATTGGGCTAAGGTAGCCTGTCACACCCATTATACAGTAAACACTCTGTAGAGGGCTGTGTTTTGGTTGGGTTGTCTCCCTTAAAGTAATATCAATACATTCCCGGGAGGCACAAACACAACACACGACTGCCATTAATCAAACGGTCAAGAAAGGAATTTTCCCATATTTAAGCAATTGGTCCCACATTTTTTGGCCATTTGAGACAAAACATAATGATTGTAATTATTTTTTCTCTTTCTGTTTTTTTCTTTTTTAAATCTAGGACTAGAAAGGTGAATGTGTGAGAAAGCATATCTCACTGGAGTCTAGACGTGGAAAAAATAAATACATTTGTGAAGATAAAATGTAGTCGATTCTGCTGTGTGTCCCAGTTCAAAGTGTTGTTTGATTTGGCAATTCAGAGAAACAGTATTCTCAAAAGACAGCACAGAGAGTATGGAGGACCAAATCTGCCAAAATCTCAACCAAATAAAATCCTTGAAAAATAAAAATGCGAGTGTGAGTTTGGGAGCAACTGGCACAAGGTTGACCCTTTAATGCACTGTGAAGGACAACCGTGCATGAATAGGTCCGAGGGAAACCATACAGGGAGTGCAGAATTATTAGGCAAATAAGTATTTTGTCCACATCATCCTCTTCATGCATGTTGTCTTACTCCAAGCTGTATAGGCTCGAAAGCCTACTACCAATTAAGCATATTAGGTGATGTGCATCTCTGTAATGAGAAGGGGTGTGGTCTAATGACATCAACACCCTATATCAGGGTTATTAGGCAACGTTCTTTCCTTTGGCAAAATGGGTCAAAAGAAGGACCTGACAGGCTCAGAAAAGTCTAAAATGGTGAGATATCTTGCAGAGGGATGCAGCAGTCTCAAAATTGCAAAGCTTCTGAAGCGTGATCATCGAACAATCAAGCGTTTCATTCAAAATAGTCAACAGGGTCGCAAGAAGCGTGTGGAAAAACCAAGGCGCAAAATAACTGCCCATGAACTGAGAAAAGTCAAGCGTGCAGCTGCCAAGATGCCACTTGCCACCAGTTTGGCCATATTTCAGAGCTGCAACATCACTGGAGTGCCCAAAAGCACAAGGTGTGCAATACTCAGAGACATGGCCAAGGTAAGAAAGGCTGAAAGACGACCACCACTGAACAAGACACACAAGCTGAAACGTCAAGACTGGGCCAAGAAATATCTCAAGACTGGTTTTTCTAAGGTTTTATGGACTGATGAAATGAGAGTGAGTCTTGATGGGCCAGATAGATGGGCCCGTGGCTGGATTGGTAAAGGGCAGAGAGCTCCAGTCCGACTCAGACGCCAGCAAGGTGGAGGTGGAGTACTGGTTTGGGCTGGTATCATCAAAGATAAGCTTGTGGGGCCTTTTCGGGTTGAGGATGGAGTCAAGCTCAACTCCCAGTCCTACTGCCAGTTTCTGGAAGACACCTTCTTCAAGCAGTGGTACAGGAAGAAGTCTGCATCCTTCAAGAAAAACATGATTTTCATGCAGGACAATGCTCCATCACACGCGTCCAAGTACTCCACAGCGTGGCTGGCAAGAAAGGGTATAAAAGAAGAAAAACTAATGACATGGCCACCTTGTTCACCTGATCTGAACCCCATTGAGAACCTGTGGTCCATCATCAAATGTGAGATTTACAAGGAGGGAAAACAGTACACCTCTCTGAACAGTGTCTGGGAGGCTGTGGTTGCTGCTGCACGCAATGTTGATGGTGAACAGATCAAAACACTGACAGAATCCATGGATGGCAGGCTTTTGAGTGTCCTTGCAAAGAAAGGTGGCTATATTGGTCGCTGATTTGTTTTTGTTTTGTTTTTGAATGTCAGAAATGTATATTTGTGAATGTGGAGATGTTATATTGGTTTCACTGGTAAAAATAAATAATTGAAATGGAATTATTTCAATTATTTACACTGGAAAATAACTCAAAATGTTAGAAATATTCCAGTATTAGAAAATCAGCACTGCTCAGTGTTAGCCATTGTTAATCTTCAAAACTGACTAGGTTACTTTTAAACATATAACACTGTCAAAAGTGTTAAATTAACACTCAACAGTGTTGTATTTAACACTCAGAGGTGTGGACCCATATAGACACTCTCCAGTGTTAATTTAACACTGGAGATTTTGCTGTGTATATTTGTGAATGTGGAGATGTTATATTGGTTTCACTGGTAAAAATAAATAATTGAAATGGGTATATATTTGTTTTTTGTTAAGTTGCCTAATAATTATGCACAGTAATAGTCACCTGCACACACAGATATCCCCCTAAAATAGCTAAAACTAAAAATAAACTAAAAACTACTTCGAAAAACATTCCGCTTTGATATTAATGAGTTTTTTGGGTTCATTGAGAACATGGTTGTTGTTCAATAATAAAATTATTCCTCAAAAATACAACTTGCCTAATAATTCTGCACTCCCTGTATAGGTGAAAGTGTAAAGAAAAAATAACAGAGTAGGAGAACTGAAAAAATAAATAAAATGGAAAAATGCAGGAAAATTAATGCATACAGTTATTTTAAAATAGATTCATTTTTAATTATTAAATAATAAATATAATTAATCCATGTAATAATTTCAACATTCATTTGTTTAATTAATAAATTTTTTTTACATCATGTTTAAGTCAAAATTAACAGCTTATTATCTCAAAATGTCAACTTCAAAACTCAAAATTTTTAAATACTAATTTGAAATTTCAACTTACCTTTTTTTAATTTCTTTTTTTTCCCAGTGGCAAATATAAGCCTCCATATAGAAACTTTTGTTTCCTCATCATATCATTTAAAGCCTTGTTCTCATTTGAAATCACATATATTTCTCATGTATGGCAGCCATTTCTAGTCATTTTCTGACTGAAAGCGTGCCCTGCTTTTGTTTGGCGCCAACTTCGCAGTTGGAATACTGAGACGTTTTATAGCATTAAACTGCAGGGTGCCTTTATTTAAAAAAGGCTTTCATTCCCACCCAGGATTGTGCCCAGCCTAGTCTGGATGTGAAATACAGTGGTACAGTAACATGTGGAGATAATTATGAAGCTAAGATAATCAATGTCATGCTTGAAGTTACATAGATGCCTAAAGCAATGTTTTCTTGAGCCACCAGTTTGAAAATCAAAGTGATGGGTTTAAAAAAAGAAAGAAAAGAAAAGAAAAAGAAAGCTTGGCCCTGGCTTTGAAACTATACCGAGCTGCGATGAACTGAGCTACTACACACGGTGAAATGCTTTATTATTGCCTTCTTGTAGCCACTAAATGACCTTTTATGCAGACTACATCAACAAGGGTTCATATTCCAGCAAAATATTTGGTTTAGGAGTTAAGACAGACACACATGCTCCAAACCACCCGCAAACGCATTAAAACAAAAGAAAAATGAGGACAGAGTAATAAAAATGCTTCATTGTGACATTTGTTTTGGAAATATTTTGTTATCTAAACTTCCTGTCAGAGTCAGTTTGGGCGCACGGTTTGATGCTCAGGGAAAACGTCCTGACACTTTTATGGAGGTACAGATCAAATTTCAGAAGGAAGCTCCTCAGTTGTTGCAGCTTCCTACTATCAGCGTGCCCCAGAGCAAGGCGAGGAAGATGCAGAGCTGTGAGCCTCGCTTCTAAGGAGCCCCAGATCTCCGAGCCAATTAGAAGAAAGCATGTCCCCAGACGTGGGGGGACTTTTTCTTTTCTGGCACAAGAGTACAAAAGCGGAGAGGCTACTAGTTTCACGGTCTTTAACCCTGATTTGCTCAGAATGAGAGGATAACTTGTGTAAAAAGATGACTTTTTAAGTAAAATAAGCCATAGAAAATCTGCTGGTACCGCTGGGCTGATATGACTTTAGCTTGAGTCTTTTATATCTGACAATAGAAGGCAATAAGAATAAGAGACACGAGTGACAATTAGGATCCACAGTTTTTTCATTTCTAAATATTTTGCTGTTTTGAAGCAAGTAGTTTCTGTGCACGAAACACAAGAAAAGGTTTATTTCTCATGTATTTCTTATGCTAAATCCCCGAGGATATTAGACTGTGTTTCACATTATTTCACACCACTATAAATACCAAAGCCCTTAATGCAAAATAACCAGGCTGTATTTCTTTCCCACCTAACACGCTACATGAATAACTATTCATTCTGCATTTTTACCCAACAAAAGCGTTGCGTTGAAAGGTTGCTCGCATACTATGGGCACCCCGACAAGAGGCCTGCAGTTCAGTCCACTTGACGTCTCCTCCAGTGGCTCCACGGTTTCTCCATGTGGTGAATGACTGTGTGAAAAAAGAAGAGAGACCCAGAGCTCTTAGTGAAAAGCAAGTATCCTCAGTTGACTCACTAGTCTTGCTGGTTTTCCTGAAGAGGAATGATTTAAAAATGTAAGACATATAACACTGCTAAATAAATAATAAATACAGGGGCAAATATCCTCTCTGTTGTTCTGAAGCATTTCCTTCATCTCTCTATTTTTTTCTTTTCCATTTGTGCAATGCAAGAAAGAAAAAAACATTCAGAAGCCGACAGCAAAAAAACCATTATGGAAAGTCACTCTGAGCTGCTGCTCTGTGTTCTCTGTTCTGTGTGAGCTCACACTCAAAAAAGCTCCAGGCAGCCCAAAAAAATCTCCCAAGTTTTCACCCTCCACATGTCTTTCACATTTCAGTCTTTGTAAAGCGCAGAGCAACACTTGTTCCTGCCTTGGTCACATTACTCCTTCTTTTTTTCTAGCCCCCCCCCCTTACTATCCATAAATAAACTTTTTCATGGACGTGCATTTTAGCACATTAGCTGCATTTCAAGAACTCACATCTTGTTCAGCACAGTCAAAAAGAAAGGGCAGGAAGGGTCTTTTCAGTAAATGCATAAAGGAAAATCCCACACTGCGCTCAGGGCCTCTGCAGTGAACCCTCTGTTCCTTTCCTTATCGCTTTGCTTCGTCTACACCCTGAAAGGTCTTGACTCGAGTCTGCTTCGAGAGTGCCGAGAATGTGAATACTCTGTATTGAGATGTTTAGAGAGGGAAAAAAGATGATGGTGGGAATAAGAAGAGTACACGGCGGTGGCAAAAGTTTTCTCTCCTCTCATAAAAAAGAAAGATTAATAAACAGCATGTTGCCCTGATAGTGACCCATTTTTCTACCTGCTGCAAACCTGACCAGTATCTCAAAAACAGGAAATATCACACATGATGAGTTTTTGCTGCTAGTGTGGCTATGTGATTGAAATAGCCCAGAAACTACTGAATGTTACTGCAGAAAAATGGGAAGTTACCAGGTTGATGGGAAGTTTTCATATTATAACAGAATGTAACGCCTTCATTTGAAGTTTTCCTGTGTTTTATCCGTTAGACTTTTATTTTGAAGGATGCCTTTATGAAATATACTGCTAAAAAACCTTAAGAAAACTTTACCTTGATCTAACAGCAGTCAGCAAATACTGAGGTCATCGGCCTTTTGATAAAAAAAAAAATCAAAAATAAATTTTCCGAGCAACATAATGTGTCTAAAAAGTCCAGTAACAATAAAACCACAATGGGAAATGAACGTTCACATTTTATTTAAAAACAGCAGTTTAACAGACTTCATTGTGGAATTTAAAAGTTTTTACTTTGCTTGAAGTTTATCCCATTTATGTATTTATTTGTGTGTGTTTGTGTGTATGTGGTGATGATGGTTTAGGTTTTTTTTTTTCAGAACCACTCTTATTTTGTGTTTTTTTCATTTTATTTATATTCCTCATGACTGGATCAAGCTGCTGTCTGGACTTGGATTCTGGATTTGGACTGAGCTGGACTGAGCCGGCGGTTTGGTTTGGTTTCCAGCTGTGTTTTGCTGTAACTTCACATGTGGTTTCCTTTGATTTTTGTATTGCTGTGGCATAAAAATCAAATGCCAAAATACATGTCAACATGACATACTCTGGCTTCGCCAAACATTTAGTTGCTGCGCTTTAGCTCTAACTATGTATTTCTGTGATCCCCTGGCTTTCCCCCTTGCTGCGCCATGCGGCTGGCATCTGTTTTTAGTAAAATATCTTAATAACTACTACATTGTTATGAAATTCATGATTTTACCCCTGGTACTTTTGAACTTGGATTTGTTTTTTCCCCCATAATTGCCCCCCTTGTGATCAGCTGTTACAGTGATCTCTTTATACTTCGGCTCAGCTTCATCGTAAAGCTGCATTAGATTTGCTAAATTCTAATAAAGCGAATCAAATATTGTCAGCCTGACTAATTAGCAAACATCTGCTAACACTCTGAGCTAAGATAGTAAATATGGTCGGCATCGTCCTCGCTAAACGTCAACATGTTGTCACTGTCACTCTGGGTAAGTTAGCCTGCTGGCATTAGCATTAAGTCACTGCAGCGCGCCGACTACAATTTTCCAAACATGCCTGCTGTAATCTTTAAACCCTGGTGCAATAATATGAAACATTTGCTCATATAAGAGTAATTAAATTCACATATGAGAAAATACAAGTGATGAAAAATTCCTCAGATAGCTTAAAGTGTTACTGGCGCTTGTTTGCGGCCTCTTTGTTGGTGACTTAGGGGTTTAATATGTCTTTTTTTCCCATCTAAAGTGACCTTAAAACTATATCTGCTTTTTCTCTTTGCACGTCTGTGTTGCCAGAGGATTGTACTTGACCCTTCCTTGATTTTCAGACAGCATTGCTTGTTTTCCCTGGTGGATTTTCTTTTTTTTGAGGGGGGTGGGGGGCTGGGTTAACTGTCGTTTAATGCACCGTTAAAAGGCTGCAGCTGGAAAAGTGAACAGGAACATTTTTAACAACCTCACAAAGCCCCTAAAGCCTAAACCCAGAGCTGTCTCTGACCACCTCACGCAAAAGAGGAAGCCGTCCCTCAAACCGCCAGGCTCCAAATGCTGCATGTCAATCTTCCTCGGCGCGGAGAGGCAGTGGTCATTTCACTTTCATTTCTCTGACCGAGCCTATCAACTATTTATTCTGAAAGCTTCTCCTGACCATGGAAGAAATGTACTGACATAATTCAAGTTTGGACAAGGGTTCTGTGAGATATGGTGAAGACCTTGAAGACATCCAGGAGAAATGGGGAGGACAGGGGTTGCGTTTTAGTTTATTTCCACGGGGGGAAGAGGGGAGGATGGGGGAGTGATCTGTCCTGTAGGAGAAGTTAAAAAAAATCATCATAAAGACAATGGATAGCTGGGCTGCATCCTTAAGTTGTACCATTTGATAATATATCTGTCTGAAAAATGAATCAGCTCACCTGGGGAGGGAAGCAATGATTTCCGTTGCTTGTCTTTGTGTATGGTAGCATGCACAATCTAAAAGGCAAAGAGGAAATATTTAGAGTGACTGAAGCACGCACTCGACGTGATGAGCAAAACTTTAAAGTGAGTAAAAGAAAATCAAACTGTGAGATGCAGACAATGTGGTAAACACGCCAACCAGGGGTGCCATCGTTCATATTAGATCCGGGACCCCGGAGTATCATTGTGCGTTATGAGTTCAGCATTAATTGCTGCCTTTGGGAATGTTTGTTCTTGACGTAATTACTTGTCAGAGGGGGAACCTTGACTTTCGATGAAGCGTGAGCTGCAGAGGAGCGTCTTTTGTGACAAATAATTCAGGTTTTTAACAAGACAGAGTCGATTCCCTGCTCTATAAAACAAGAGAAAGAGAGAAAAAGAGGGAATTTGCTCCTCTGCTAGTGGTGCTTACAGTAATGGCAGCTCGAGCAAAGACCGGGCCAGAAATGAGGTGATTTTATAAACCAGCTCATTAGCTGATGAACAGATATTTGGATATGTTTCTTTTTTTTTTTTTTACTACGAATGCCAAATATGTTCATTTCTGAATATTTGTTGCTTCTCTTTCTTTTGGAGGTTTTAGGAGCCCGAAGATATGAAACTGGACTTCTACTCAAGGGTGATGTCTCTAAAAAAATGTTTAAAATGAGTCCAATCAACCTAAAATAATTAAAAGAACCAAGTGATAAATATGGGACTATGAGAACAAGAGCTAATGGAGGGCTTTATTGCCTATGAAAAGAATACAATAAATAGCAGCACCCGTCCTTACTGCTGCATCAAGAAAGTCAAACAAACGCAGCAAGAATCATTTTCAGACTCAGGCAAACATAATTAGTTAAAAATAAAGACGTTCTATAATTTAATAGACTGCTCTGCCTGAAATGGAGCTAAAACTGTACACAAACAAGTTTTTGATGTCAGATTTTGAGTGTCACTTTTCACATTTATTGCTCTGCTTGACCGTTTGACAAGCGTGTGCACGCGCGTCAACACTCTGGAACAGTCACTCATGCACATGCACACACGCAGGCACACATGCCCTGTTGGACTCAGAAGCCTTGCGACCGTCATGTCCATCTTTTCAAACACTGTCCAGACAGGAGAAAAACCTTGGCCATCAGCTCTCCTCTCTGAACCTGTCCATCACTGTCACTCTGGATCAGTGGTGCAGAACTCATCCTTCCTCTCCCGCTGGTCCCCGCCGGACTGGACTTGCTCAGCCTAGCCCCTCATATCGCTGTCAGGGGTCCCAACTGACAGCCTGCTGCTGCAGCTGATTCCAGTTTGTTGGCCCTGCTATGGGCTGATGCCAGCAATCTGTGCTTTGGCAGTGGGTGGCCGTCTGCTAAGGCGAGGCTTTGATAGGTACAATGATGGAGTTATTCATATGGGCATCTTAACACCCCTCGAAAGCACTATTATATGCATGAAATAGCAACGTGTTGGAATGACAATCCCTGACTTTGACGTGAGAATGCTCAAATCCTGCAGTTCACAGGCAGAGGTGGTGATGTGGGTAAAACACGCACACATGCTGCAGTGTCTCAACTTCTCGACCAGACCGGATGTCACACCAGTTCCCGCGTCTGTGCGAGAGCAAAGGCCTTTTCTTTCTCCCTCTCTCTGCACCACATGTGTGAATTCTATCGTAATGGCTGGGGTTTCCAGAGAACTCTGGATCTTTCAAACAAACCACAACAGACAGTAAGACCCAGCTTCTCAGCCTCCCACAGAGACAGGGACAGTCAGTGGAGAAGTGAGAGTGGGGATTGGAATTTAATTACAGCCTTAAAGCCCTCAGAGTCCAATATGAGAGAGAGGGATGAGACATAAATCTACAGGGGTGCCTTTGTTTGTACGGTGGCTACAACAAGAAAATCATTCAAAACCCACTGCGGAGACACAGAAGTCTGTAGTACGGCGGTTCAAAGTTTGACGAATGAACAACTGGGATTTCAAAGACTGTCATTCACTCATTTATCCCAGCTTTCTTTAATTAAAGTGCCCATTCTTGCCTATTATGGAAAACAGTGCTTCAATAAACAGCTGGAAGTAACAAAGACAAATATAGATTTGATTGCACGCCCTTGGGCAAAGTGCCAACCGCTCTGTTCGACTGCATGTAAAAGTTATGTTGAAATTTCAACAACTGACAAAAAAAAATGGAAAACTATTTTAAGTGTTTACTAAACTATTGCTGACATGCAATAGCAGAGATTGATGACTAAAAAATCAATTCATCTTTTTTCCACATCGCTTCGAACAAACGCAATTCTATTGTGTCCAAGTGAGGGAACATGGACGTACTATTACAAGGGAACCTACGGCCTTATGATTAGATTCAAAGCTGCTTTGGCCCTCACATCAAGGGGCTTTTCTGGGCTGCAGATTGGCCAGACTGGCGGCAGAGCATAGAATCTGCAGAGTGAGTTAAAAGTCACAGGCCTGCTCCCAGTCCATTGTATTTCAGCCAGGGTGGGGCGCGGAGGATGAAAACCAGATTGGGTGCTCCACATACTGTTCCACATACAGCATGAAGAATAAGACCCGAAGGACGCTCTGTGTCTCTTTCTCCTTCGCTTCACATTTGTAAGAGAGATGCAGCGAGGAAGTGTTGTTTTAAGACTTAACCGGACTCTGCTGTGATATGTGTGACAGAGAACATTTAAGGGTTGTATTCACAATTGAGTGTCTCGCAGTGGAACCGCGGAGAAAGGGAGAAAAAAAAATCTGGCTTGTGGCTCTGTGAGAGGCAGTCAGGGGGTGGGGCACCCTCTAGTGCAGAAATCCAGATGTAGGTCACTGCCAAAAAATTCCAAAATCCTGATGTTCTGGCCAACAGGGAGGCTACAAAACCTTCTCCATGTAAATAACGTCAGCAAATCACCCCCTACAAGCCGTTCCATAAAAAATCTGGAGACATTTAAGCTGAGACAGCCATGAGAATACAAACCGCATGTCTTCTTCTGTTAGGGTTTCTTAAATCACCTAAGTTCTGTTAAAACAAAATATAAGGGTAGAATTTGACGGGGGACGAATCAGGCGGTAGGCGCTGAGGTATGACGTTTGCGAGGCTTATATAGGGAAAAAGTTGGGATATCCTACATGTCAACCATGATTGCTTTTGGCAGTAATATCATGCAAATCTATCTCTTCAAACTGACAGGGTTTGCTCAACAAATTGCTACAAAACACTGCGTTCATTTCGTTTGCCTGGACAAGTCTTCAAGTATCTCTTTGAGTAATTGAATAAAGTTGTGAGGCGAAGTTTCCACTGATGTGACTGGGCTTGCTCGAGATAGAAATGTCTCAGTCCTTGGTGTTTGAACTAACAGGATGAGTCTGGAAAGGCCGCGTGGAGGCTCTGAGACTGTGAACAAGTCTAAAAGAACAATTCTCCTCACCGAGGGAGAAAGCCTGAAAAAATTAACACTATAAAATTGTGTCCCTAGTGGGTGCATGCCGATTCCACCCGTTTTCTATTCTTTTTGTGTAATCGCAGCCATGTGCATGTCATTGTTCCCTCATTTCAACCGATTCCACCACCGACTCTTTATCCATTTTTCTGACACATGCGATCTCTTTCAGCAAACTTTAATGCCTTTTTTCTCTCTCCAGAAGCTGTGAGGTGTTACCGTCCAGATGTTTCAGCCTCAGTTCAGTCATAGGCGTTCTGATTAGGACATAGCTTTTAAAGATCTAGCTGAAATGTAGCTACGTGTGAGATGGCGGTGAGAAATATGGAAACGTTAAAGAATCGGGAGAGCGATGCACATAAATGTTTATGTCACTCCATAGACTTAATAGTTACTTGGGGCTGCCACCTCCTAGCCTGACATTTTCTCTCCATAAAAATCGCAGCAGAGTGACATCTGGATCTCATGCAGCACACTGATTTAATACTTCAGGCATCGGGATGGTTTTCACTACCTATCTGCTTTAAAACTCAATAACGTATTCACTCGCTAGCCATTCCAGTGAGAAAATGTCCCCAGTAAGGCTGCAAATGACAATTGTCTTCAAAATCTACTCATATGTTTTTCAAAATTAGAAAGCTAGGGAAAATACCGTATTTTCCGCACTATAAAGCGCACTTAAAATCCTTTAAATTTCACAAAAATCGACAAATCCAGTGCACCTTATGTATGAATTCTGTTGTGCTTACAGACCTCGAACCGATTTTATGTGGTACATGGTGCACAAAAATCTGTCAAAAAATGTTTTAGCACGACTTTGGTAAGCTACGAAGCCGCACCGCTTGATGGATTGTTGGAGCATTATGGCTGCCGTAGTCAGGAGCCTCACGGAGTAATCTGGGTCCAAAACTCCGTCCCAATGTCAAACGAACACTGTGACATCACTAAGAGTTAAAAACTGTCTAAATTCTTTCATCTTTAATAAAATGATCAGCGTTGCTGCTTTACCAGGTGTAACAATTAAGTTTAAAATCCAGGTATTCATGAAAACAGAATTTATTAAATTTAACAGAGTTAGAAATTAGCAGGAAGTTAGCTCGCGAGTTTCCACCTAGCATGTTCTGACTGAGAGATTTCTGAAAAAATTTAAACGGACAGCTCTGCTATCACTTCCAACATAAATGAAGACAGAAAAATAAACAGTAGTGACTTTTGTCGAGTTACTGAAGTTGGACTAGCACATAATGATGTGCTACATGATCGCTAGTGACACAGCTATGTTAGCATAACATAAACAGAGTAAAGCTGAAGGATGAATGCTAACTTTTTTCCACTTGATAAAAGTTAACTAGAGAATTCAACATTAATGAATCAATGGTACAGAAGTGGAGGAAGCAAGAAGAATCAGTTGAGTAAAGTTTGAGTTATCTGACTGTTTTGTTTCACTTAATGCGCCTTATAATCCAGTGCACCTTGTGAAAACAGACCCGTTCATCGACAGTGCACCTTATGGTCCGAAAAATATGGTAAAGAGAATCCCCAACAATCATGAGCAAGCACTTGGTGAAAGTGGGAAGGAAAAACTCACTTTTAACAGGAAGAAACTTCCAGCAGAATCAGGGTTGGCGAGGGGCAGCCATCCGCTGCCTCCGGTTGAGGGTGAAATAATTTATTTTACGACCAAAAGGTCAAAAGTCAACTACACCAAATTTAAAATGCCCCACATGCTTTCCATTGCATATATATATATATACTGTATATATATATATATACTATATATATATACTGTATATATATACAGTATATATATACATACATATATATACATGTATATATACATATATATATATATATATATATATATATATATATATACATATACATATATATATATATATATATATAGTACATGTCAACTATTGTTGCAGATTAATTTTCTGACCTTGGTCTGAACTCATATTCAGGTCCACATTGTTTGAATTATTAGAAACATTTAAAATGTTTCAAATCTATTTTTTATTGAAGGACCAACAAAATTCACTTAACCTTCTTTTGGGGTTTGGGGCAATAAAACCAAAAACTATTCACATTGCCGGGACATGACAAGACTGCTTTTTCTTTTCCTCTCTCATGTCAAAAACCTTTGTTTAATTCTAATGAATAATATAATATTTTCAACAAAGGGTTGTAGAAATACCATTTTACAAACTTCTTGAGTTAATTACGGACAGACACAGAGACTTCTGGCGTGTTTGCATAACATTACGGCTGTGCACAAATTCACCCCCCTCCTCCATGGTGAAAATCCCCTGTGAACTCAGCTCTAAACAAAGTGTAAAGGCTGGCAGTACACACATGACATGTATGAACTTTGACATGTCAACATGACTGGTTGCATTTATCCCCGAACAGCCTGCGACCGACCAGCCACGTAAGACTGCTGCACCAGCCACCGAGGTTAATTAACTATCTGGAAACTATTTCGGCCCAGCCAAGTTTGTGTCACTTCAGGTATGTCTCCATTTAATGTCTTCCGCTCTAAGTATGCGCGGCTGGTGCTGGCTCTGAGCGCTTTTCCGTTGTGTGGAATTATAATGACGGGACAGAAAAGGCAATAATGTGGGCACAGACTCAAAAAGGTTTCACTCAAAGGGTTCCCAAAGAGCATGTGTGTGTTTTGCCAAAAAAAGAATGAAAACATTAAAATTATACCCTCGCCTCTTTTACATTAGCATTTCCATCCAACATACAGCCTGCAAAACAAAGGATAAGAAACCTGAATATTAATATTTTACCTTTTTATATAAAACCCTATTAAGTTATTAAAATATTTATTTTTGAACAAACAATCATTTATATTGCAATACACATTTTGCATAGAAGCAAACCAGTTGTAGTTATTGTGGTTAAAACAAATGGAAAAAGGATTTTTGCACTGATTACTCACAACATGTAGCCTGCCTTCATTCATTCTTCATCTAAGTCAATTCCACATTTAAATAAAAAAAAAAAACCCAGCCTCACTAAACTGACAATTGTACATATCAGGTCCTAATCAAATCCACTGACTAATCATTCACATTTTGGGTTGACTCATCAATCTAGCAGAACCTGCTTCAGCAGCAGCAGCAGCCTCCCATTAGATATTTCCTGCACCATGATGATAAGGAACATTTTTAAGATTTCTCCCTGCCCTGCTAAACTCTGTCTCTTTCTCAGTATTTCTGGCTTGTCTTTATTTACCCTAAACCTGTTCAGGTCATGCCACAGTATCTTTATTTATTTAAGGTCACCAGTCTGTCTGAACCTGACTTTTTTTCCCCTTTTCACATCCTGTGACTGATTTTGTTGTGTCGTTTGGGCGCTCGTGTGGTTGCACCATCCAAGAGCTCCTAAGCTCAGGTCATGGACCATTACCCTGACATTTTCTGTAAAATTTCTTGATACAAATTTAATAAAGCGTTGAAGATCTTTGCCAAAAAAGTTCAACCTTTGTCTCAGCGAGGCATAAATATTGTCCCAAAGATTTCTGAAGGTGTTTTGCTTCTATCGCCTCCTTTGCACACCGCAGGTTGTGTGCTCTGTGATCGTTCAGAGGTGCCCACACCTGGGGAGAGCAGCGAAATTCCTGATTTTTCTCTATTTGACATGAAATGTATTTCTGTGAACCAGAAAGGTGTACTGAAAATGAGATTGATGGGTTAGTGAGCTATGTTGTTTAACTTAAAGTCAGAGTTTTATGTCTTATGAAAGTGGCTCTCTTTTTACCTGGTTAAATCACCGTGGTAACTGATGCTGCGCACAGTGCCACTCACGGATCCTTTTTTCCCAGCAGGTTTTAAGCACTATGTAGATTCTCCGTTGTAAGAACATGTTATATATGTGGAAGTTGTTAAGATGTACATCCCCCAAATAATTGACTGTAAAGTGAATTAACTGTGCGTGGCAATGTCACATTCAGCTAGTGATGCAAAAAAATATATACATGTTTCATATGGGCTTCTAATGTGCTGTTAAGTCTGTTTTACAGGTGGAAATGCACAGATTAGAAAAACTGATCAGTACAATTACTTTCACTTTGATTTGTCAACAAACAAAATCTATTTCTACGTCTCCTCTATTAGATTATGGGACACTAACCTGCAATGTTTAAATGTATCAAGAACATTTTCAGAGCTGTAATCTGCAACTTGTCGCATTAGAATAAAAACCCCAGCAGCATTAAAAAATTAACTCAAGTTAAAAATGTTTATTTTTCTGCTCTGTGCGCTAAACCCAGAGATTATTTCTGCTGCATTAATTGTCTATCTAATTTGCAGCAGTGTTGCATTTTACTTTTATAACTTTACACGCTGGCTGAATTTAGCTGCCATCAATTTACATACTGGTCTGAAATTAAAATGGTAATACATTTTTTTAAAATAGATTTTTATCACCTTTTCATAGTCATTATCATCTGATAACATCTCTGGTTGGAGTAGGTTTATTTTCTGCAAAAGAAAAGCCATATGATGCGTGAAATGTTCCTTTTTTAATGTGAGCATGTCCAAAGTCTGAAACAGAAAGCCTGGCTTAACAGAGGATGTTGGTGACACCTGTTATCTCTGACTTGGATTTTAGGTTGTGCAGAACCATCTAAGACAAAGAACGGTTGCACTATACCTCTCTGGCCATGAGAAATGCATCTTTTTCCAGCTTCTTGCATCTCTGTAATGCTTCTTTAACAGCGCCCTAAAAGTTGGTGTGAGGCACGGTTATGACCTATCTTTGGTGAGAAGAACAGACTCTGTATGTCTGTATTCACAGCCCACACTTACAGTGTCAGCTCCTTAACTGGAACACTTGACTCCAAGTAGCTTTTGGAAAAGTCATTAGCCGAGAGGTTCACCTACTTTTTTTCCAGCCTGGAATTGATTGTGCATGTGAGATCACCCGAGATAACTTTTGTTAAAGCCAAATGTCTTCAGTGTTCTTTTTTCTTTCTTTCTTTCTTTTTTTTTTTTGAGTGGAAATGAAAAAGAAATTATCTTCATGAATGACAAAATAAGAAACTAAAATGCAACTCCAGTGAAAAAGAAAGAAAGAGAGAAATTAGAATATGTTATACTGGTATAAAATTAATTGGTTGTTACGATGTTGAATATTAAATATATTTATTTCAATAGTTTTATCGACATCTGTAAAAAGAATTAATCTGCTGTAATTAAAATAATTTTTGTTTTAACCACCTTAATAGTCATAAAACAGCTGAAACCATTCAGTAAGCTAAACTAGTGCCCCTATTTGTGTAGGTTCCATGTTTTATTATCAGCTCAATAATTAAAGACTAGCCCACCTTAAACTCTGATCCCTTTTCTCAGCACACAGTGAATCTGTGCTATCTTTTCTCATTGCTGCAGCTCGTATCCCATCAGGGGTCTTAAAAGAAGGGCTCTCAGGCTTCCGTTGGGTAAAGATGAGGGATATTCTTCTATGTTAGTAAATCAAAAATCACAATAATCACTTCTGTAGCTTGTAGTTTGTCTCAAAGGCAACGAACAGACATATTAAACTGCTCTTTGGCGCCTACATTCATGCCGGATCTTATTTGTTTAGTGCATTAGCATACCCAAACACTGCATGAAACCCAGTTGTCATATTGTTGCATTTGCTTTACCTGTGATGTGTTGAGATGTCTTCTGTTGTTATTGCGGCGCAATTCGGCGGGGGACATCAAAGCCTCGTTTTTTTCATGTAGAACAGCAGAAGGCTCTCAGAGACTTCGTATCTGTAGCTCAGTCAATTGCCGCCACTCCAGGATGGAATTTATTCCACAACAACAGCAGATACGGACATGTCATAGTGTCACATTTATCTGCAGATACAGTGATGCTCTACAAATATGAACTCATCATAATGTTAAATTAAATATCTCTGTGCGGAAGGCTTCTGACATGTAACCAGCCTCTGTGTGCGAGTGTTCCTGCATATCAAATAGGCAAGCTGATATTGCACAGACTATTACGCTATTATTGACAGCATTCACACTTTCATGCATTACATAAAACATTCAAACATCAAAAGAGGTGTGCTCCCTTTGCATTCAGCATTGCGATTATACGACCGCCACAGGATGTGCTGCAGAAACAGCCTAACCAAGTGTGTTTATGCAGGGTGCAGCAAACGTCCCTTTGCTCGGTGTTTCTGACACTCACACTAACTTTCAGAAATAACTCGGGCCGCTGTGAGATTAAAATCGAAGAAACAGCATTGTTTTGTTTTCCTTTCTGTGAAATAATTTAATGTTTAACATTCAAGTGCGCCTGTGTGTGTGTGTGTGTGTGTGTGTGTGTGTGTGTGTGTGTGTGTGTGTGTGTGTGTGTGTGTGTGTGTGTGAGCGGAGCTAGTAGGGCAGATAAATTCTGGTACATGGGTGGAACTGGATTATTGCCAACAAGTTCAAATTGAAGACTATTTTTGCATTGTTCACTGTGAGTGATTGCTGAGTGTGAGGCATTAGTTATGCTGACTGCGGAGCCATAAATAATATTTTACTGTGGTGCGGATGTGTGTGTCTGTTAGCGTGACATCTGGGTTTTAATTCTCAGAGAAAAATCCCATATCTGCATGATCCTACTAACGCAAGCCATCTGAAGAGAATACAGATGAGAGATGGTCCCTCTGTTCTCCCAGAACCTCCTTCAACAACACAGCATAGCAACATACACAGTGACCTTGGCTGATTAAACATTCCTCTCTGGTTTGGATTCAGAAGAGAGAGAGAAAAAGCAGCCTTTCCTATGTGTCTATAGTGTGTCTATAGCGTGTCCCTGCAAGGTGCTGCACAGTGAGACTGGGTTTCAAATGAATTATTTTAATAGTGGAGTGGTTCCTTGTGCTTTTGCACCGGGCTTGTTTGTGCTCTCATATGTATGACACGAGGGATACGAGTGTGCATATTTGCAGATAAATATGATTTCATTGAACGTGGCCTATGGAATTTATTATCATCACTCATTTTAATGAGGTAGCAACTGATAGGGTAACAAGATCACTAAGAGTAATGTTCCACGGGGAGAGTGCAAAGACCGCCACCAGATGGTTTGGTTGGGAATGACCGGAATACCAAACAGGCTTTACAAACAGAATCGTTTTACTTGCAAGGTTAGGCTGCATAATTTCTGCCATGTTTACAGAAATAGACTTGAAACAGCCTATTAGAGGGTTTGAGCCAAAAGTGGAAAGCAAAACGGATGATGTAGCACACTCCAGTTCATGCCACATCCTCTAGAAACACATCGTGATTTATACACACGGTGAGTGAACAGAAGTCTTTCACATGAATGCCACATTGGACTAATATCTACAAGAAAATGATGTTGTTTAGAAGCCGCTGCTGAGTGCATGCTAAGTGCCTGAATCACAACATTTCACTCGTGGATCGCTAAAGATATACTAAGGCATCATGTGGGTCAGACAGATCCCAGGTTTAATTTCATAGCAAATTGGTGGCTCTTTGAAGCCTCCGGTTACCACATGGTGACACTGGAAATGGTCTATTTAATACCTGTTATATTGTCACTAGACCCACCAGTCCTTCAGCTGCCCCAAGCCCTCTGTGAGACTGGAGAGGAACAAAGGGAATATGAATTAAGTCTGTAACCGAGCTGGCCCCTGGCATACGTCTGAATTCAGCAGTGCTTTATGAGCCTTTCATCTGATTCCGGTCTGATAATTCTTGGTCTTAATTACAATGGTATGAGGCAGACCTTAGCTGGAAAAAGATGTTGAACATAGGAATCAGAACTATCAAGAGGGTTATAAAAAAAACCCCTGAGATGAGCTAAGAATACCGCTCCCACATTCTTGATTTATAAAGGGAAAGTTGGAGTCAAGTTGAATATGGTGAGATCAGAAAGCCCTCCTGGAATCAACCATGTCTTCAGCGCTATGTGTGAGGAAGCCTGTGCAGACTTCTCAGTTCTGATTTTTAAGCAATTTAACAACACATTCCCTGCTGAACACTCGCATCGCGGGCCAGAACTCGTGTCCTCTCTTTCATGTCCAAGACAAAAAAAATGTAGAGCTATTTGAAAACTGCAATAATGTGAACGGAGCTAGATCCAGAAACAGTCACATCTTATTAAAGCAGACACAGAGCATGAACTGCGTGTTTGCAATGGCTAAATATTTAGAGCAGCGGCAGCAGACATTTTATTTGCCTGAAACACACAAGCACAGTCTGTTGTGCTCATGCCAAAAAGTAATTTATTCAGTACTCAGGAAACTAAGAAGAGGAAAATAGAACAATAGAAAAGTTATAAACTGAACTGTCATAACTGAAGAAGCTCTATTGATAAGACTAATAGTAAAAATAATACAAGACTAGGCTGAAGATAAAAATAAGCAGCAACTTGTGCATTACTGGGAGAGTTAAATTCGAGTTAGAAATCTTCCCGCAGTATGGACCTGATAAGACCATTATCAGCTGCACTGTCATTTTCAGTTTGACCTATCTTTTCGGAACAAACCAACCAACCCTCCCCCCAAAACATAGTTTGGTCTAATTAAATTGTAGATTTAGATACCATGGAGATATTCAAGGACAGCAAACATAGCAAAATACTGCTATGAGTCACCTGGAGTGAAAGCTTTTGCAAACCAAGCAAGAGTGCAGCCAAAAAGAAAAAAGGGACCAAAAAAAAAAACTTCAAACAGATTGATGAAACATCATCAAAAATGAAAGTTCCCCCTCAGCGGGCTCATCTCTGCTCTCACAGACATTATAAGCACTCGAAAAGATGCTGTCTGTGGAATTGACAAGCAGGGCCAGGTCGGCTGTTTGATCTCACTCGTAATCATTGCGATGCTCCTAATTGATACAAGTTTGTCCCTTGCTGCTGCAAGTCCACTTAAAACATTTGATCCACACGGTAAATCTCTCCCTGAGAGGTCTCCCGGTGTACCTGTCACCTCTATCTCTGCGGCAAATGGAAACGGGTGAGGCTGAGGTCATATGCAGAGTCTATATCTTTCTGGCCTGTATTTTATTTATATAGCACTTTACTAGTCCCTAAGGACCCCAAAGCGCTTTACATATCCAGTCATCCACCCATTCACACACTGGTGATGGCAAGCTACATTGTAGCCACAGTCACCCTGGGGCGCACGGACACTGGCGCCACCGGGCCCTCTGACCACCACCAGTAGGCAACGGGTGAAGTGTCTTGCCCAAGGACACAACGACCGAGACTGTCCAAGCCGGGGCTCGAACCGGCAACCTTCCGATTACAAGGTGAACGCCCAACTCTTGAATGAAACACCGATCAATGTGTTTCATTCTTTCCGTGGAGCCACTGTTTACTGTCGAGTGCAGTTTGAAAATGAACTTGCAGAGCTTAAAATCTTGCTCTGGACAGTTAATCCATAGGAGCAAATACTCTTAGATATTTATGAATATTGACCCATTGTACTGTATCGCGGTGCGATAATACAGATTATTTACCTGCGGATCGGTGAGGGTTAGGCGATGCTGGCAGGAACCTTTGATTCGAAATGAAAAAGAAGAAAAATACAATATTCTTTAATGTAACATCCAATTAAACACAGGTTTATAGAATACATTATCATTAATGCAACCGCTACTAAAAAGAAAGCTGAATGCCCAGGGTGGCGGATTAAATTTCTCAAGCAAGGCTCCGTGCTCTGATATAGATTTTCATACCACACTGAAATAAACTGAAACCAGTAGCTGTCTGCGAGGAAGAAAAAATGCATCCATCAATCTAAAACCACATGGGCAAATGTCAAGGAGGTCAAATGTCAAAGGCTGAAAAGTTAAGGAGGCCTGACTTTTGAAATATGGTGATGCATCAATAGATTTCTGTAGCCACCGTTATATAGTATCAGTGGGGATTGACTGATTGATTGATTCTCTTGTTTGAATGTGCACTGGCTCTTGTCTGCATTTCTCATATGGAGGTAGCAGCACCACTAGAGGAAATTTGGAGTAATACAGTTCGTGCTCAATTTAAAAAAGAAAAGAAAAGTTAATTGAAAAATGATATCAGTCCTGCATAATTCTTAAAAATACCGAAACAATAATTAATTCAATTCTGCAAGTTCAACAAACCACATGTAACCACTTTTGATGCAGTCTCTACTTGTCAAAGCAATTCAACTGCAATAAAACCGCACAAAAAGAGAAAGCAACAAATGTAATTCCTTCATATCTGTATTCAAAACGGATTCATGTAATGGCTTCACTGTAGCAGTGCGACTCAAAACACGGAGAAAAATAGCAACCCACTTATTTATGTAAGGCCTCCTTTTCTGTAATAACCGATCAAAACAAAGCAATGAAAAAGACTGTGTCTGGAAAAGAGATCACTGCGGTCGCCTCCCTGCTGCTCATAATGACAAAGCACAGGAAAATGCAAACACATGTTTCTCACAAATGTTTAAGCGCAACTTTCGCAGTTTAGTAATGCATTTTAAATATTTCAAATGCATTACTTTACTTTATTGAGAAGGATTAAGGCCACTTTAAAAAAAAAACAACAACTTGGGGGCTGTGAATTTTTTCTTTTTTTGAATTCTGAGAAAAAGACACATTTCTGACAAAATGTACATTTATCTATTTTATTATCTATATAAATTTAATCTCCCAATTCTGACCTTTTTTTAAAAAAAAATATTTTTGACTTTTATCTTAGAAAAGGTGAATTCTGACTTTGCTGTGACTTTTCAGAGTGTGGAGAAAACAAAACTTTAATCTCTGAATCCTGATTTTTTCAGTGTTCTGCGAAAAAAAAAAGTAAGTAGATTTATTTATGTAGCCCCTTTTAAGATAGAAATAAATAAATAAAATGAACAAAACCTTAAGCTCAGAATTTTGAGTCTTTTTCTTTTATCCGTCTTTAATTTCAACATATTGACTTTTTTCTATTTTTATTTAAATATTTAGATTTTGTGACATATTTGAACTCTTTCATATGTATTTATGGCTTAAAAACATATATTATTTAAAAAACTTTTTAAAAAACCTTTCCTTATAATATGACTACTACACTTGTACTAGCTGACCACACTAAGGTGGGTATCTGTTCACTATTTTCCTTCTAAAATCTGAAAAGGGCTAAAACACCGAATAACATAAAAGTTCACAAAATGCTCAATGTCCAACATCTGCAGCCTGTAGAGGACTTTTATACTTTTATACCAGTTTGAAAGAAGAAAGGAAATTAGAAATGAACTTAAAATATTTTAATTAGTTATTACACTTTTAAAGGGTGACTTATTACATTTGAGAAGTAACCCAATCCTCTATAGCGTAATCTGTTCTGTGGGAAAGTGGGTCAAGACAACTCTGCTATGATGGAGCCTGCACGAGCCCCATGGTTACACTCTTTCATGTAAAACCATACATGAGTCATGATAAATCGTTTGTCATGACAATCTTGTACAGCCAAATCCTGAACCATAAATGATTATGACCAGTGTCATGTCTTATCAGTATTGGCATTACACAGGCTTTACAGCGCGACAGCTCAGGTTTAATATTATCATAGGTCATTTACTGTGTTGTTTGCATTGCTTTGAAGGATTTACGTCCGGCCTACTCACTGTCCAGTTTTCAGTCAAAGGGGCTTATGTCTGCCCCAGAAGAGGAAAGATTGGGGATGGAAACAGTTGAGTCGAGGGTAACACTTTTGCTCAGTCGGGGCGGAGTGGGGGGAGCCAGACATTTAAAAGAGCTTACTGCTGTAGCTTTCACTCTGGCTTTGATTGTCTTTGCTTTGATCTGGTTTTGGGGCGGCCATGTTGTGCAGTGTTATCCTCCCATAATCTCTGCCATCGCTGAAACACTGCAGTGGAAAAAAACACTGACAGGGTTTCTGTGTCTCTGCACTGGGCAATATTTTCACCCCGCACAGTAAGCATGAAACACCTTATCTATTAATAAAAGCTCAGGGAAGAAACAGTTCTGAGGAAACCCTGGATACATCTTGGGAAAAAAATATAGTTTATTCATCTGAAGAAGAAAATATTGCAGTTATTTGAAATGAAACAAGCAGGATTCTGGCAAGGTGACCCAGAACACTTTCTTACTTTGCACTTGGACTTCCACGTGCACGCCCTGTTTTGTTAATGAATAAACCTTCCACTTAATCAAATGCAACATTGCTTTCCCTTCAGCAACTAAAACAGTGCACAACAGAGGAGCTCTTATGTGCTGCTTTCTAAGGGGGAAATTTTAGAGCGCTAGCGCTAAAGCAGAACTTCAAAGGGATATTGTGCATCTATCCCAAATTAGCTGCCTTTGCAACTGTCTGAGCACTTTGAGACCATCCTCTGTTGGTAAGAATACATTATCTTGCGGTTGGGAAATTACAGGCATTTGTGTAGTAGTGCACCATGAAGGCTGCTAAAGGACGAAAAACTTATTTCCCACATAAAGACACAAAGGAGACTTAGCACAGTGAACAGAGAACCAATAGAGAAAAGCCCTTATGGTTTTCAGATCAACATTCTCAGACAGACGTGTTGTAAATATATGATATCTCTTCATGCCCAGTGCTCACCCTGCTTGGAGCTAACACAGGACTAGGGTGCCAAGCAGCAAATTCAAGCATCAATACTTGATGGCTGTAAAACTAAAACGGGAAGTGAATATACAAAATGTGTCCTGCATTCTTGCAGCTCATGTCTGACATTTTATCACTGTAATAAAAATGTTAAATAAAGGCTGATAAAAAAAAAGGACCACATGTTAGCTCACAAGCGGTCTTTGCAACAGGTTATTTAAGCCTCTTGTTTGGGGTCCAAAGTACATATTCAGCAAAAATATATTCAGTGGGAGAGCTGTCACGTTTGTTGACACACTCTTGGAAGACCTTCGGCAGTTTGCACTTGATTTGTATCACCTGCATGTCATTAAACCATGAGCATTTGCTAGCAATGTGAGCTACAGTAGAGACACCACCTACATCATACTGAAATATCTGATCGGACCGCAGCTGAGCACAATACGACACAGTCTTTGGCGCTGTTTTTTTTTTTTTTTTAAATCTTAATTACATAAACAAATGCATGATTAAAAGTTGTACCGAAGCTCTGCGCCAGCTGTTTGAGGCAAGCTGACACAGCTGTATACATGTGTCTTTGCACACTAAATCAAATGTCCCATTGTGCTCATCTGGAGTAAATTAGGGGGTTAGAGGGAGGGGCACCTCGAGGCTTTGATATACAGAGGAGGAAATGGGTAATGTCCTGGAACCACATGCAACATCCTAATAGGAGCTGGTGACTGATAAGAGGGAGATAACCAGAACATCCGTGTCTGTCTGCTACCTGTGACCTTTTTCTTTCTCCCTTTAACCAGCTCACAATGTTAGAATAATGCAGATTTGAACATATTTAAGCATACACGTTGATCAGTTTGCCCTCGTTTCATGTGAGGCTTAATAGTAGCAATATTCATACAATCACTCCCAAGCTCACCACTCACGCCCCCTGCCTAAAGAAGAATAGGCGATTTTTAAGCAAAATGGGTCCAATAACTTCACTCCCTAGGTTTTAGCGGCCACAAAATGATTGCAGTGAATGTGGTATTCCAATGTTGTTGGTTTGAATCCCAGCAAGTGGAAGGAAATTTAGGGATTCAGTGACAACCAGGAGCTGGAGAGCTGCAAATATCACACACCCTACTCCCTATAAATTCAGCTGATGTGCTGTGGATGAAGGCACTCAAGCCTCAACCACTGGAGTAGAGCTGGTCGGTTGCCAACAGAGGAAATCTGTGGTTGTACTAGGCAGCTCCTGTGTGAATGTGTAGCAGGGCGTGTCTGAAATACAGCCACTCTACCCAATATTTCAATTGCTTGGACAAATAAGCACCTAGAATAGAATTATCATTGTTTTACAATGTCATCAAATGAGTCGAGAGTCGCGGTTACAGTATAATTACAATCATCATTGTGGCTATTGTTGTGATTAAGATAAAAGAAGGCTGAAAGAATGCAGCATACTCTCCAGTCACAGGTCTGAGGCGATCAAATCTGAAAACATGGAAGATATGGCTTTTCATTCATTCATTTAAGGGCATAAATCATTCCCTTTGAAGCGCAGCCGAGACTGTTTGCAAGAAACATAAGAAAGCCAATATGGAGAGCAGCTGGTCAATCGAGATGAATATGACCTGCTGTTTGCTGAGAAGAAAAGAGAAAGAAAGGGAAAAAACGAGGAGGTAAAAGAGTGAAAACAGATGAATGTTCCATTCAATAACCAAAATATCTCTTTACGTGCTTGCACGCAATTTCTGTGAAAAACACGATGAGGCACCACATTTTCAGAGAGAAAAACTCTTGGATAGCTATCAATCCACAAAAAACACTTCTTTTTTTAACCTTCAGACACGCCACAGCTCTGTAAGGACACACTGTCACATGTTTGTTGCAGAAAGTGCAACTTACTTTGGCCACAAGAGAAAGCCTTGTTTGTAAGTCTTAAATTCACACAGCAGACAAGCACCAAACTTTACATCAGCCAAATGCAATATAAGCAGACTCACTGAACCGAGTTTGCAAAGCTGACCGCAATGAACTAAAATCAAAAAATTTAATCAACTCCCTCTGACTGCGGTCAAGGCAAAACATGAGTGCACAGAGAATTGGTTCGGGTGTTTATCACAGGTTATGCGGCAGAGGTCTGCTGCCCTCTTGTGTAGTGAAAGATAACTACAGCTCAAAGTTTGGCCTGATGCAATACCGAGAGAGAGAGAGGGAGCACAGTAAAAGCTGTATTTAATGTCACACAGTAAAAGCTACTGTTGGCTGCTCCCCTCATTCACAAGGGGTCACCCCAGCAGGTAGCTCCCATTATTTTGCTGTTCCTGCAACAAACCCCAAGGGATTTGTGTCCCCTCCCAGGATCAAAGCAAGGATCTTTCACTCAATGGGCAAACGTGCAATACACCGCCCTAGGAGCCACTCACACAGTATTATCAGTATTCTTATGTCAGTCATTCTGTTGTCTTTAGCGACTTTGAACACATTTGCGAGATAAAGCACATAAATCTGGTTTTCATCTTGCAAAAATAATGCACACGTTCACATTTCCAGGTGTCCAAGATATATTTAAAATCAAACAATTCAGGCAGCAAGGTCTTGGATTTGAATCCACCAGCCAGCTGGCTGTGTGTGTGTTTTTGTGTGGAATTTTACACTCTCCCTGTGTTTGCCTGGGTTTCACCCAGGTACTTATGCTTCCTCCCACAGTCCAAGCTCAGTAAACCCATTAGAAGAACTGGTGATTCTAAATTGGTGATAGATGTGAATGTTGGTGTGAATGGTTATAGGTCTACCTTTGCAGTAGACTGGCAACATGTCCAAAATTTACCGCACTTTTTTGCCCTACAGCAGCTGGTCTCCAAACTCCTCGTGACCCTGAATCGGATAAGCGTAAGAAAATAGATGGATGAAATTTGCATTTGAAATGCCAAAGACGGCACAAATATTTCAGTGTAAATGTAAACAGGATAAATTCCACACAGGGATAAGAGTTCAAACTAATCTTTTAGTTGTCAGTAATAAAATAAGTAGTGTTGTTAATAGCAAAAATCACCTGTCTTAATCACTTAGCTAGCAATAATTGATTTCATTAAAATGCCAGAATAAAATTGGTTTTTCAGCATTTTAACATATGCTATAAGTTGCATAACAGCCCCCTGAAATGCAATCCAAAGGTGAATACATGTAAACCTAACTGTGGATCAGTGCAGCGACAACAAATGGTGGGGATATCTGGTTACAGTATGCAGGAAGGCTGCAGTCGAACAGGAAAAGCCAATCATCAGACACCTTATCAAAATATGACAGCTGGCTGAGTCTGTCAGTGAAGGGGGGAACCTCCCACCCCACATGCTGGCGATAATAAGACCCTTGATATCTGCACTAAGCCAAGCAGTGAGTTCTGCTATCTCAACCACCTCTGCTATTGGTCTTAAAAACAACAGGGCGGGCAGGGTTTTGGGATGTGATCATTAGAACAGTAAGCAACACTGCAGAAGTGGAAAAAAGTAATATTGCACATACAGTATCACAGCGTATAAAAGGTGACTTGTAAAGCTTTAAATTGTTAGGTGAGGCTGTGTGCAAGCAGGAATAGGACCCAAGGTGCAGACTCCGGAGACAGACGTGAACTCAAAAAGGCTTTAATTTAAGACTCAAAATATAACATGACTGAAAAAACTCAAAACAAACTTAAACTAGAAAAATGACAAAACACACAGCAAAGTAAACGGTAGATCGCGACACAGACACTAAGAAACACAGGGCTAAAATACACAGAGGGAGCAATCAGGGAATGGGTAACAGGAGGGAAACACAGCTGGGGCAAATCAGGCCTAACGAGACAAGAGGAAGCAAAACCAGACATATTAACATCACATATGGACTTTCAAAGTAAAACAGGAAACATAACAGACTCACGGGCAGGCACTATAACAAAGGGAACAGAGACACTGACTGGATGTGGGGATACAGCAGAAAGGGGAGACAGCAACATGGAACACAGACAGAAAACCAGAACACTAAAACTAACCAAACCCCACCCAGAGAACCTAAAGCAAAGCTAGAATATAATGAAATAACAAAATCAAAGAACCAAAAACACAAAAACACTGGGTCAACGACCCAGGGACCCTAACATAAATACGTCACATCTCTGCTGCCAGAGACGCGCAGGTGGAATGCAGAAGTCTCTAAAAGCTGCTGTTTTTCTTTTGCAAAGGAAAATTTCTTACTCTTTGGGCTTTTGATGAATTTTGGGCCTAACACTGGTGAACTGGTAATTCTCTGTGATCTCTGTGTGTCATCGTCTTGACTTTACGCACAGTTATATGGCTCAGTTTACTGCTGTGCCCTTTTGGCTCCTCCTGTTTGCCTTCTGTTCTCGACAGAAGTCCTCCATTTATGAATTTTGATCAGGATTAGTAAATGTGATGGAGGACTGATTTGCTTTGCATATGATTTGAATAATAGTGTGCAGACAAGCAATCCTTGAACTTTCCTCGGAGCTTACTTTGCTTTTCTTTGACATTTTTTGCAGAAGGTTTTAATCAACCACCTCCGAGGTTATTCTTCAGGGTTGCATAAAGTAATTTATATTTAAGTTCAAAAATTCTTTAAAGCTACTGCATGTGCTGTAAAGAGCAGTCATTTTGGATCTGTAGTCTGGTGTCTGTTACAGTAAACAGCTCTTTTGGCGCCATTGGGTAACGGAAAGTCTGCTAAATTCAAGACTGAAGGACACCTAAATGTCACTAACCCCTTTTGTAAGCTTTTGGTGGCCACACCCAAAGCTCTATCCTGATTGGAGGCTTCCAGGTGATTTCTGTCCAACAATCATATTGATGGCTACCTGGGGGCCTTCAGGGGATTTCGTGTGAGAAGATGATCTCGCCAAGTGAGATGCTGTTAGGAGAGTGAAGAAAATGCATAGAAGAGAAGACCCTTCAGGCAGTTGTTGGAAAAGCCATCCATCCCCTGAGGAATGCTGGTCTCTGCCAGAGAAAACAACATAGAGCAATCTTTGTGTGTGAAACAAAGGGCTGGGCTTTCCCATAACAATGCCAAATCATCTGTATCCCCTCTTCCCTAGAGATCCACCTCTAGTGTGACAATAAACACAAACTTGCCCCCAAGAAAGTGAGAAAAGGCTAACATTTCCACTGAATCCAGTGATACAAAGAGTCATGGTGCCACGACAATAACTTGGCCTTAAACACCAAAAAGACCAAGGAGATCATTGTAGATTTCCGGAAGAGGGGTCATAACAACCATCTGCCTCTCTTCATTGGCAGTGAGGCGGTGGAGAGGGTGAGCAGTTTTAAATTCTTGGTGGTAACTGTGACCGAGGACCTGTCCTGGGGCAACCATATCACCTCAGTTGTACGGAAGGCCCAACAGCGCCTCTACTACCTGAGGAGACTGCGGAGCGCACACATTCCCAGATCTCTGATGTTGAACTTCTACAACTGTGCCATCAGCAGCGTTCTGACGTATGGATTTCTAGTGTGGTTCCCCAGCTGCACCAAGGCCGATCAGCAAGCACTCCAGCGGGTGGTGAAAGAAGCTGGCAGAATTATTGGAACAAGTCTGCCAGAGATCAGTAATATCTTCCCCACTCGCTGTCTGAGGAGGGTGCACAGTATCCTGCGGGACCAACATCACCCTGCGCGCCACCTTTTCCATCTGCTGCCCTCAGGGAGAAGGTACAGGTCTATACAGGCCAGAACATCCAGACTGGCCAACAGCCTGTATCCACAGGCTGTGAGGCTCCTGAACTCTCTGCCCCCCTCTCACGGACAATAACCATATCCAACTTCTTAATAGCAATGAACTGGTCTGCATTGGTGCATCATATCTTTATTCTCTTCCCCCTCCTGCCCGCCCCCCCCCCTCTTTCTTAAATAGATAACTATCATATCTGATATCATATCTCACAGTACAATAATATTGAATGGGTTGCATTGTTGTATTTTGTCATGTTTCTCAGGTCTTTGTCTGAATTTCTACGAACATTATTGCTAAGGATTGTCTTATTGCATTGGAGTCACACTGGGTTAAATATGTACACTTGGGTTTTAAGGGGTATTTATTATTTTCTTCTTTTTTTTGGGTTGTATGGAAGCCCCAAACGCAATTTCATTGTTCTTGACAATGACAATAAATAAATAAATATCAGCGAGATGACAGCTGCTGATGTGAAGATCAAAACAAACAAACATGGACAGGTGGGTTGGGTCAAAAGACCTCTTGCCCTTCGCAGAGTTGCCTGATACCTTGATGAGGATGGATTTTCTCTTCCTTCTGCTTCCTGAGGTAAAGGGGTGCAAATGAGTCAGTCTTCCAAGTAAGGGATATTTGCACTCCTCAGGAACAATCTCCTTAGTGCTCATGCATCTTGTAAAGACGTAGTTTGCCTATGACAGACTAAAATGAAGGACAGCAAGGCGATATGCTTGTCCTTGAAGGACAATGTAAACATATTCCTTGTGTTTTGGAAGAATGGAAGTATAAAATATTTTTTTAATCTACGGAGGCAAACCACTAGCCTGAAATAAACACCTAAAAACATTTTGATCTTTTCTTCTTCCTGTGTCAGAATATATGTCGAATAAAATGCTTTTTCAGCTTCTGCCCTCAAAATAACTGACCAGCCAATGTTTGATAGCAATCATCAGACACCCATGATGTCATATGACAGCAAGGCTGGATACCAAATGCTCTGCTTCGCTGGTCATCACTCCAAAGGCATGGATTACTTCCTCACTTCCTCTAATAATCTTCCTGCATGCTGTAGTTGTGACATTCTTGGCAGCGTTGCCATAATTATTTAAAGAAAGCTATCGCTTACCAAAGATTAAAGCACGAGACAACAGGCTTGTTCCTAAGATGCAAGACACTGATCCAGGTCGCGTGTATGAAAACCAGGAAATGTGAACTGTGAACAAGCCACAGGAAATGATCCAAACTCCAAGCAGACCGACTTTCAAAGATGCACACAGATACGCATCTAAATAGGAACATCACCATACAGTTAGTCTGTCAGACTGAATACCCAGTGTGGATTTGAAGCTGATGTAGGCCTGAGGTAAACTGCAAAGCTTGGATCAGATTCTCCAACCATTCTGCTAGTTCACAGCACAGATAAATAAGCAAAGCCAGACGTTATTATCTAGCCTTTTTCTCTTCTTCTTCTTCCAGCTGCTCTATTTGGGTTCACCACAGATGTACTCATTTCTGATTTTGTCCATTCTAGTCAATGAAGATCTCCAGCTCAGCCTCTTGTCTTTTTGTCAGTACCACTGTCTACAAACCATTCATCATCGCTGGTCTCTCTACTATCTTCCCTTTCACTTCTGCTGCTATCTTTCTGTCACAAATCACCCCAGACACTCATCTCCACCCAGCATTCACACTCTTTTTCTCCTCTCTTGTGAACTATCTGTTGCTATGTATGGTTGACCACCTGATGTATTCCAACCCCCACCTTGAACCTATTTTTCACCCCAACCACAGCAACATCACACACATAAAGACTTTTATCTAAAATTCACCCACTCACAGTCCAGTGGGTACATCAAGGACAACTCGGGATTCTGTATCTTGTTCACAGTTACTAATCCGCAGACCTTCTGATTGGTAGATGACCTGCCTACCACCTGAGCCACAGCTGCCCTAAACCGACCACACCACACATCTCACCTCTGTTACGCTGTCCTCACCTCCTACATCACCCTCACATACTTCTCTGCCGCTCCAGACTTCTTCCTGTAGTACCACAATTCCACCCTTGGCATTTTTCCTATATTAGAAAGTCCATATGAGACTCACGTTACCACAGGAAGATTCAGTAGTTACCAGAAGTTACCAATACTAAAAATTAAAACGGAATAAAACAAAAAAGAAATGCAGGAATTTTTTTCATTTGTCACCCTAAAGCCAAGCTGCACTGTGCAAAAAGCACAATGCACTTGCCTCCCTTCAGATCTGCAGGCAAAGAACAAAACCCTGACACAGATGTTACAGAGGGAAAAGAAGCAAGAAGATCAAGGAGGTCTTATACCATCTACCACATGGTATTACCTGCGAGGCACATGTAGCTGAATGGAGCAAAGCGAGCCACATCTTGTCAGAAAAGAATGAGGCAGCTGCAGTGGTTGTAACTACAGGTATGCTTATTAAATTTGTACTTACAAAATAACTTATTATTGATTATTTACTGTTTGCAGTTCAGAAAAAGCTGTGATGATAGATTGGCAGACAAATAATTTCAATATTTTTATTAGAAACATTAATACTATGTTTTTAGTCTTGTATTTTTGTTTTGTGTTATGTTTTACTCTATTTCTTGCGGTATTTATGGTATTATTATTTTATTTATAAAATAAATACCCTGTCCTAATATGGGAATTTTGAGGAAGGTTTAAACTAGATTTTATAATACAAAAATTTATGAAGACAGCTTGGGGTGTCTAAATTAAGGTTTTTAAATCGCTTTAAAACTCCTTTATGTACCAAATCTTAGTTTGATAGAAAAACATACTTTACTCTAAGAAAGTTTTTAAACCTGAAATCTAGTCTGAAATGTTTTACAGATAGATAGAAATATAAAATTTAAAGTAGATTACAAACAGTCCTCTATGTACTTGACTAGTAAATAAATACAACCAAATCTGTAAAAATGTAAACGAAACGTTCTGCATATTTTATTTTATTTTATCTGTTTTCAGAGTATTTTATATCATTTATTTATTTATTTTTAATTTTTGTTATTTTATGTATGACAAATGCCAGAGACAAGATTTATAAAAATCACAAACAGAACTTTTTAAAAGCAGTTGACTTTCAGTCTATAGACAAAGGCCGTAGACTGAACAAATACCAAAATTCAGGATATTTCATATATATATATATTTTTTGTTTTGTTTTCCAAGTTCACAAAATCGTTTCACTGACTTTTTTTTTTGTTTAACTTACTTTACTTACTTTTTTGAAATTTACTTTGCACTTTTTTTTTACATTTGTAGTTTTTATTATTTTTTCAGTTAAATAAAAACAAATCTAGTTTTAGTTTTTTGTCTACTTTCAGTTAACTATAAAAACCTTGGTTATTTTTGATAGAAAAACAACATGGTTTTAACATAATTTTCCCTTTCCTTTTCAGTTAAATCTAATAATGATAATATATGAGTTATTACTACTATATTTGTGATACTATATCTGTCTATCGCGTACTTGTCATGTATAAATCACACAGGCATACAAATAAACATTTGAAGCTGTGCAATGAACTTGTCAAAGCAGATGTGCAGCTGACATGGTGTAAGGGAACACTAATAGCGTTTGGCTCTGAACACACAAATGAAATAAAGACTCATTCCTCTAAAGTCAGACAAAAGAGCACTCTAACGGTATCCCACATCTGCGAAATACAATCGCCGCGATGCTCCAAAAACGCGGAAGCATGCCTGGTTTGGCATCTGCTCAGAGCCATCTGTGGCCAATCCAAGCCCCTGAGCGCTCCGTGAACGCAGCTGAGTGCTGGTGACGGTTCTCGGGAGCAGCTTAGTCAGAAACAGGAGTGACCGCTAGCTTCATGACAGCCGTGCAGACATCAGTGAACTAGCGGGAGCGGAACATCTTTCGCAGGGAAGAAGGAGCGGGAGAGACAGAGGGAGAGCGAGGGGGCAGCTGGAAGGAAAGGGGGCGGCTACTGGACGTTGCTTTCCTCGCCTTTTAAACCGAGTAAACACTTGCATCGATTTCGGGCTAGCCTCTTTTGAAGACCTCGAAAACATAAGCTGGAAGGTTAGCTAGCCGCCGCCATCTCTTCTCAGTCGGAGCGACCGCCGTGTCTTCCACACCATGGGGAACGCTGCCACCGCCAAGAAGGGCAACGAGCTAGAGAGCGGTGAGTGCGAGCTGTCGTTTGAACTCAGAAGTGTTATTGTGTTGCGTTTAGTCATCTCAACAAGATGCCACGAAGCAGCCAGCTAGCCTGTTATAACTAAAAACTGTTTAAACTACCAGCCAGAGTAAAGCAAGGGAGGGCCGTCCGTCCGTCATCGCCCCCCGCACATTCCCACATTGCACCGACGCTGAAAGCACTCTGCGTTTAGATAGAAAAATGAGCATGAAGTATTGTTTTTGTGGTTCTGCGTATATATATCCATTTTTTTAAAGTAGGGGGGCTACTGAAGGTAGCTATAGCGCCAAGAAGACCCCCGGATTGTTGTGGTTTTTTGGCATTCAGGGGGGTGGGGAAGGGGAGCCCTGGCAGTGTTAGGAGACTATTAAAGCCTGTTAAGTAGCCAGGAAAACAGTGCGTGTCTATTAATGGCTCTCTATGGTAATTTCAAATGTTAAAAAGGCGATTTGCATGCAAACTGGAGCACAAGAGAGCCTGGAAGAGCAGCTAGCCTGCTAACTTTAGCTTTAAGTGGTGGTGGTGGTGGTAGTGGTGGGGGGATTAGCCCTCAGAAGGCCCCTATCACTTCATTGCCTCTTGATGGTTGTAGCTTTCTAGGGCCTTCATACACTGACACACTCATCAGCGACTTGTATTTGTCTCATGTCAAAATCCCTGCTTAATGAGTAAAAATCCTGAGCCTTAGCATCACCTCGCCACCTCTTTTGTTGTGTCATCTCGAGCTTTATAATTCTTTGGCTCTTGCTGCATATTTGACTGCAGGCTTCTTCTCAACAATAACAACAGCAGCTAGTTGTACAAAGACAGAAAGTTTTCACAGATGGTCTTAAATCTGCGGCAATAAACCGCAGGCTCTTGGGTAATTGTTAAATAAATAGACAGTAAATTTTATCTGAAGGCAGCGTAGGATTGTTCCTGCCCCGGGCTCTTCACTGCCACATTTTATTCTGGGCTGCATAAACAGCAGCATGACCAAATATGGTGGAGAAATGACAAATGCCCTCTTTCCATTCATAAAGCCTGGACCTGCTGCCGTCTTCCCAGCATTAGGGCCGCACGCTCCCCAGAAAGCACACTTTAATCGTGTCACTCATTTGTTTAGAGTCCCTTTGCTAATCTTACTGTGGTAAAGGTCCATCAGGGCTCACTTCTCACACTCAGTGTCATTGACTGGAGCAGCTTGTCATCAGACCTTCGTCAGAGGATAAGGGGTATTACAAGCTTTGAAAGGTTTGACGTAGCTCAGACTAGGCCAGTGTTACTTTGTGCTCATATGCTTTTATGTGTGCAGCTGGTCATCATTGAGCATCCCCTTGCTCTTAAATAATAAAAAGAAATCCTCCTGTATTTGGCTACAAACAAAAACACGCCCAGTGCATTTTCTTACTCTTAAAAAAAACAACACAAAGCAGAGAACCATCTGTGTTGAGTTGTACACTGAGTTTGTTTAAGGTAATGCCACTTTATGATGCAGTGATTGCTGAGATTTATTGACCTGTAGAGAGACACCAGACAGGCCCTGTGCACAGTTCCAAGCAGACGTACTCAGGCAGATGGAGATGATCAGATCAGCTATATTATCTATACTGCCAAGCATTTCCGCTGAATGCAACTATGATCCCTAGATCCTGGGCCATAGCTAACTGTTAAACCCATTTAAGCTGACACTGTGCTCCGAGGGGCAGATTTGTCTGGAGTGTAGCCGCCCTGATAAGACGACCTGGTTACCCACAGAGCTGCACGTTACCTGTGTTTACTGTACATTGATGCAACAAGCTGGACCGGTTGGAAGAGCACTGACACGGTCACACTTGGACGGAGAGATTAAACACTTGCCATCATGACACCTGTTTTATATCACAGTGCGCGTGTACTGTAGTGTAACTGGATAAGCCAACATAACTCAACCATGTCTTGCTTGTGTGGAGTTTGGCATTGATCTCAGAAAGGGCTTGTCGACTGTGCTAACTTTACTCTATAGACACGCAGCATTGCAAAGAGTATTGAAGATTTAAACTGAACAAGCCTAAACCTCACAGTTTGTTTTTTCCAACCCCCGCACTGAATTAGACTTGAGACAGTATATTCCTCAAGTTTTTGATATAATTTTTAGATGCTTCATTTATTTCTCTAACAAGCTGGATATTTTCTTCTAATGTATTTGCAGACCTTGGAATTGGAATTTATGTTTAGTTTGTGATGGGTTATTTAAGCAAGGGTAAAAATATGTCTTTAACTTTGACCTCTGCAGTTTGGGGCATTATTTTCTTATTTTTAACAGATTAAAGTTTATAAAAGGTCATACTAGAGCTAAGAAAAGTAATTAAGAGAATAGATGATACAAGTTGGCAACAACAGAATATGCAGTGAAACGAAATTTGGTTTTGCAGCTCTACAGATGTTTTAGTTAAAAGTATAAAAATGCATATAAATGGTAACAAAAAACACAAAACGATAACAATAATCACTCAATAGTACAAAAATATTGCGCAGTGGTTCAGCAGGATAAGTGATGTTGCATCTGCAACAGCATCTGCTGTGAAAATGTGTAATGGATGATATACAGGGCACTGTTAAATGCAAATAAAATCTGTATGCTATGACCTGCCAGTCAATATATCCAATGGAAACTGAAAAACTGTATTATTTTCCCTCATAAAAATGCTTGTGTTGAACTTGATACCAACAGCACGCTTTAAAAAGTTGGTGAAGGAGGATGTTTACTGCTGTATTGTATCACCTCTTTGTTTTCACAGCCCAATGGAAGAGTTTGGGAACTAAGGAACTGCTGTTGTTTTGAAAGGGTGCTGGAAGTGACTCAGATTGCACGTGTCTGATTCTTAGAAACCAGAACCTCATTTGACAAAATCACTATACTCATGTTAAAGACAAAAACACCCAAATGTCTTGGTGTCCATAGAGTTTATCAACAAAAAGTTATTGCTAAAAACCTTCAATTCCGACATTGAGGTAGCCACTTGTTACTGTACCATAGCTGTTCTTTTTTTCAGTGGGAGTGAAAAAAGAAAGAAGATGCTTTAAATAAAAAAAAGTTTGTAGTTCAGATTAGATTTGTAATGTTTTTATCTTTGCTATAGATGATCTTTTCAGGCTGATCTAGCACGCATGGCTGAATTTCTGATACAGCTTTTTTTTAAAACACCATAGTAGGCAGTCAGTCTCTTCTTCGATTCCTCACGTGACTCTCAGCTCTGTTTTCATTCCTGTTGCTTCTATTCACTACACATGCTCCATGTTTGTTGACGTGTTATACTTGTTTTTATGTACATGAACTCTATATTTCTCTCTGTCTTCTCTTTTCTATCACGTCATCCGTGTGGGTGATTGTTCCTGAAAAACCTTGGTGATCAATAGAGACCTTTGGTATGCTAAATTCCTCCAAAGATGACCAGAATGGCAAACAGAATTGGTCTTATTGTGAAAACCTGCTAAACGTGCTTGCTTTTTACTTTGTCCTGCTTTGAAAATAATTCAGTGTTTTTTGTTATCTGCATTCTCTCAATCTGGATATCTGCTGTGTGTCCCATACATTGGTTTGTTTATGCTTACCATTTTATGCTTTGTTTGGTAGCCTTCCCACAAACTCCTTGTAAGTGATGCACAAGATGCTCAGATACACTTTTCCCTCTCATTTCTGAGTGCTGTGGTCCTCTTACCGTTTTTAGTAAGGCTACAAAATAACAGAGAACGTTCTGAGTGTCTTGGAATGCATCACTAGTCTGCTTGTTGTGGATGTTGCTGTCTTGTGTTTGTATTTTGTCCCCCTCTTTAAACTAAAGTATGTGATACTTTTAATATATGTTTTAATTCATATCCAGATGAGAGTTGATTGCCCGTATTGTTCTCCTCATTTGTTCCTTTCCCTTCTATAACAATGCCCTTCGTTCTTTTTGCCAAATATAACTTTTGTACTCATAAGCCAAGCTCTTTTGGCATAAAGAAGTGTGTGCTGACCGCCTGTCTGTGCTCTTTATCTTTTAGTTAAAGAGTTTCTAGCCAAAGCCAAAGAAGATTTCTTACGGAAATGGGAATGCCCACCACAGGTCAGAATCTCGAAAAGTTGAACTCGCTATTTAAAGACTTGGCACACGAAGCAGGCTAACATAATGTTGTTTCAACAGAGCACGACGTGCCTAGATGACTTTGACAGATTAAAGACGCTGGGTACCGGCTCGTTCGGTAGAGTCATGCTGGTGAAGCACAAAGGAACAGAGCAATACTTCGCCATGAAAATACTGGACAAGCAGAAGGTCAGTGGCAACACTGTCAAACAGACAGTAGTGTTGACATAAGCGGGAACCACGCATGACGATGAAAGTGAGGTGGCGCTAAACACATCCAACAAATGGCTGCTAATCTTCTTAAAAAAATGACATTATAACCTGTTCTTGTTGTATTAAAAGGGTTACTGGGGGACACAAGTAAAATAAATTATAACTAAAAGCTGCCTTTGCTTTCAGTGTTCAGCCGTGTCTGTTGCTAATGTTAGTGAGATTTGCCCGGCAAGGTCATCTTATCTCTTTATCTGTCAGGTGGTGAAACTCAAGCAAATAGAACACACATTAAATGAGAAGAGGATATTACAGGCAGTGAGCTTCCCCTTTCTCGTCAAACTTGAGTACGCATTTAAGGTACAGTATGATTTTTGGCATTATATAATTAAAATTCCTTTATTTGAGTCTCAGTAAAATTAAAGTGTGTTTTTTGGCCCCTCCCCTCTTGTTTTAGGACAACTCCAATTTGTACATGGTAATGGAGTATGTTCCAGGTGGTGAGATGTTCTCACACCTAAGACGAATTGGAAGGTTCAGGTTAGTTTTCGTCTGCAGTCTCCTGCGGTTTTGATTCGTCATATAGATTTTCTGATATTACTCGCGCGTGTTTGTTTACGACTCTAAACAGAATTATCTCTTCTTCCGTTCCAGTGAACCACATGCGCGGTTTTATGCCGCCCAGATAGTGCTGACATTTGAATACCTCCATTCACTAGATCTCATATACAGAGATCTGAAACCCGAGAATCTTCTCATTGACCACCACGGCTACATTCAGGTGAGCCAGAACGCAGATCAATACACAATTCTGCTGTGTTTTCTGTGTGTCCACACTTGCTGAATAAACAATGTGCGACTGACTTCCAGGTGACAGATTTTGGATTTGCTAAGCGGGTAAAAGGCAGGACATGGACGTTGTGTGGGACACCGGAGTACCTGGCTCCGGAAATCATACTCAGCAAAGTATGGACGTCATTTTGTAACTTTATTTTTTCATTACTTTTCTGCACTGCATCAAAGCATTTTTTCTTACTTTAGTCATTATTTGATTAATATTGAAAATCAGCGATGCCACACAGAAATGTTGAAGCAAAATAACATCAAGAATTGTGTGACTACATAGGAAGAAAAGGTTTACAGCTTATCTTTTAAACAGCTTGTCTGTAGGACTGCAAGCAACCTCATCACTGGTTCCTTTCTAGACATGTAGGTGAGCTTTAAGTGTCCGCTGCAGCTCAATGGAAGTGGACCTACTGCCTGTGTAAATAAGAAGGGCACATTCTAACAACACAAAACTTTTAGTTATAGGTGATACAGTAATAAAAACTCCCGGGCAACTTTAGGTACAGATCTCCATTTGGCTTCAGAACTGACTGAATTCTTCATTTTATATAGATTCTGTTCTCATAAAGGGATGGACATGGTCAGCAACAATACTCTGTGATGTTTAAATGATGCTCAATTGGTACTCGGGCTCAAAGTGTGCCAAAGAAATATCCCCCACATCATTACACCACCACCAGCAGCCGGATATATGCTTTCATGTTGTTTTCACTAAAACCTGACCAAACTTTGGAGCAGAAATCGAGACTCATCAGACCAGGCAACATTTTTCCATCTGCTATTATTGAGTTTTGGTGAACCGGTGTGATTTATAGCCTCAGTTTCTTGTTCTTAGCTGACAGGAGTGGCACCAGGTGTCCTCTTCTGCTGTTATAGCCAATCTGCTTCAAGGTTCAGTGAGTTTTGAATGCAGTTGCTGTTGACCTCTCATTCTCTTCTGGCCTTTGGCATCAACAAGACATTTTTACACAGAGAACTGCTGCTTTCTGCATAGTTTCCCTTTGTCAAACCATTCTCTGTAAACCCTAGAGTTGGTTGTGTGGGATAATCCCAGCAGATCAGTTTCTCAAATCCTCAGACCAGCCTGCCTGGCACCAACAACTATATTAAGGTCTAAGTCACTTAAAACACCCTTCTTTCCCATTCTGATGCTCAGTTTGAACTTCAGTAGGTTGTCCTGACCGTGCATAAATGAATTGAGATGTGCAGTATGATTGGGTGATTAAACATTTGCGTTTATGAGTACAGTTTCATTTCTGCTAATGGATGCTTGTAAAGCCTAAACACTGGTCTGTAGATGAGTCATATTTTACAAAAGTTTCTATGACCAAAAAATAAAATCATCATTAAAAGAAAAGAACTGTTGCAGGAATTTATCTAGAGAGGGAACAGAATTGTCTGTGCTTGCTATACAAATGTCTTATTTCTATATACAAAGTTCCAGTTTTCTAACTGCAGGTCAGAGTAAAATTAGTGGTGACGTGCAGATTCTTACAATGCAACTAACCAAAGCTCCTCAGTGTTATTATCCAAGTGCAGCTGCGGGAGCCATTTGGAAGTTTTCTCAAGTGATAAATTATAATGAGAAAGTCTTAAATGTCTTAAAAACAGCCTACTTTTTCTCCACTTATATACTAGAAGTGTTTTTCTTCTTGTGTGTTTCTGTTACATTAACATGTGTTATGTTCATTTTAGGGCTATAACAAAGCTGTGGATTGGTGGGCCCTTGGAGTCCTCATCTATGAAATGGCAGCTGGCTACCCTCCTTTCTTTGCAGATCAGCCTATTCAGATCTATGAGAAGATTGTGTCTGGAAAGGTAAGAAGCTGCTTCTTTTGGAAATGCAAACATGATGGCATGAGGAGCAACGGTCATGCATGATAGCTAAGTTAAATTAAATGTGCACGATTAACGATTAACTACTAGAAATGAAATCCTAACACTTGTGGCCTTTTCAGGTTCGGTTCCCGTCTCACTTCAGCTCCGATTTAAAGGACCTGTTGAGAAACCTGCTGCAGGTGGATCTGACCAAACGCTACGGCAACTTGAAGAATGGAGTCAATGACATCAAAGGACACAAATGGTTCGCCACAACAGACTGGATCGCAATTTATGAGAGAAAGGCAAGATACCAAACACACATTAAAGTGACACCATACAGAATTAGCTCGTAGAGTTAATTACATATCGATTTACACCCATACTTATTTATTTATTTTCTAGAAAGTTTCTAAATACTCTTCAATCAGTTTTACTACACGGTCCTTTCTGATTGTCGTTACTGTTGCATGCACAGTATTTACTTAATATATTTATTTTATTTTTTAACTGGCCAGTAAAGGTGTGGGGTTTTTTCACTTGGAAATCACCCAGCTTTACTGCACATGGTGCCACATGCCAGTTTGCAGGCGTGACAGTGATAATGGACTGTTTGGATAAATCTAATTAGTTATTTAGCTTGGGCTTAAATCTTATAGACTTCCTTTAGTTTAGCTTAATATGGAATCATTATGGGTTTTTTTTATTAACTTTGTTTTTGCACTCTACCTGTGATTTGCTATAAGATGAAAATAAGCAGCGTTCTCTGTTCAAGTTAGTCCAGTAAAACTCCAGAGTAGTTCCTCATGAGCAGAATTGCTTCCTGGGGTTTTATGAAGTAAAAGTAAGATAAAGAGCTGCAAAAAGGAAGAGAAGCCGTTTTGTATTTACAGTGAAGTTGGAACCTTTTCTTTGTGGACAGTTGCCTTTAGTATATTGCTGTATGACAGTGTTAGAATGTAATATCTTGGGCCAATCACTGTGTAGTCTCACTGTAAGTTGGCGGGCACCCATGCTGAGATTTTATAAAGTCCCAGTGAACAAATATCCTATTTGAATATTCTAGTCCAGCTCATATAAGCATATTTTGTTATATTTGCAGAGGTCCTTTCTTCTCTTTGATCATTTTGTTTTAATATGTATTTTCAGGATGGAATAATTATGGAAAAAAAGTAGACATCTGACTACGACGAAATGATCAGATTAATTGTATAACATTTGTTTCTGGATCCTGGCTAATGTCACATGCTTCTGCGTGTAAGGTTATTCTCTGACATGTAGTAAATCCAGAGCAGAGGGAGTTGAACGGGCAACTCTGAAAAAATGCCACAGTTTTTGTATTTAAGATATACACGTTGTGTTGTACTGAGTGCATCTTTGAAAGTAGTGTTCAGTAAGTGATGTATTGAAGCATTACAGATGCAACTCTGCTGTTTGAGAAAATCATCCAATCACAGTTTGTCTTTAGTCTCAGTTATGTGTATTATGTATTTGAATAAGCTGCAATCATATGACTTCTGTTAAATAATGGGTAAAATTAATGTACAAACACAGTACAAAGAGCAAGTTAAAAGAAAGTTAAATATAGATCATATAAATTATATTAATTTTATCAAGGATAATGCTTTGTCCGAAGAGGTCAAATATACAATGTTTGCCAGATGGCTAATTTTTAACTGTTGTCCACAAGCCAGATGTAAACAAACAAATAAAACATACTGAATGACTAAATTCAGTGCATCATTTAGAAGAAAAATAAATATTTATAAAAATTAAAGTAGAACTTAACGCATAGTTGAGTCAGCGACTTTTAGCTTTTCTAAAAATTTTCTAAAATTCCTGTTAATTAAAACATCTTTGCAGACAAATATTTCAGTGACCTAAGTGACCTAAGCTTGGAGTACCAAGTGCCCGACAGCTGTGAGATCATTTGCCATTTCCCCTGCAACGTTTTGCATACAGGGCAGGTATTACCACTTTGGAAAAATAATTGCGTTGGGGATAACGGCTCTTTTGTCGATCATTTTCCAGAAGCCTACATTACTCACCCTGTTTTTTTTAAACTCTCATATCTTTGGTTAAATTAATGTGGCTACTTTTTTGATTTCAGCGTGTCTTTGTGAGACAGACGGATACGCATACGAAGGCGTTGCATTGGCTTATTTTTACAAACGTCTGAGTTGATGTTGGAAAATTCTTGTTAGCAGCCATTGCATTGTTTTTCCTTAGCCTTCATGCATTAATTATCCTGCAGTTTGTGATGTGTTTTCAATAAGGTACTTGTGCTGCTTTGTGGCACAGACATAATATGACTTGGCTGACGTTGCTTGCCCTACATCCAAAGTATTTCCAAACTATGAATGATGATCCGCTTCTAGGGACAAGCTCCACGTCGTGCTGCGCCAGACATTTAAATTTTGTTTCGATGGCTGTTACCTGGAGTATATCACCCCAGTCAAGTGCTTTCAGGAAATGTGATGCTGAACAGTTATGGGAAGTCAAATTCTCAAATGATTGAGATTAAAATTTGAGTCATTGTGCAGCCCTAGTTAAAATGTAGCTATACAAAATCCTGTTAAATTAGAGGGGACAAAGATGAAAGTACAAGCGATACCAGAGGTACCCATTAACCTGTAACATATTTGATACATACAGTTTTTCATCATCTTTGATTCTGCTCTTTTGGGTTTTTCTTCTCCCATAAAACCTAAATAAATTGGACAACACACTTTTAAACGATAAATTGCAAAAATTGTCAGAAGATTCAATGAACAAATTCTCTGAATGATTTCTTGGTTAGGGCTTTAAAGGGTTAACTCTTTGCTATGCATCAGCTGGTTTGTACAGTGTGTGTCTGATTATGTATGAAGGCACAAGTGTCTATATCTGTGGTGTGGAAGCTCTTCAGATCAGATGCTTTGAAGATGATTTTTAAGATGGGATTAAGATGTCTAATCAAAGGATTCATGCTTTTGTGCTTTGTTGTACTCATAGGACGTGAATAAAGTAGTTTTAGGAATGAAAAGCAGACTTTAGAGGGAAATTTAGATGTGTGTGCTCTCGTATCTGCACATCTGGTGAATTGTTACACAAACTGCAGAGTTGACAGTTTTTGTTAAGTTATTAAAAACTGCCTCCATTGTAAAGGGAGAGGCTTCAGACACTAGCTATCTGACAGGCACATCATTTAAGTTGACAGCATTCGGGGTTTGCCAGGACAACAGATGCTGTCTACATTCACTGTAATACAATACAGTCTTGCCTGCTCTACTGACAAGCCAGTGTAGGCATAAATATAATATAATCTCACCCAGTAAAACAAGTCCTTCTGTTCTTCTGCAGGTTGAAGCTCCATTCATACCAAAGTGTAGAGGCCCGGGGGACACCAGCAACTTCGACGACTATGAGGAGGAGGAAATCCGTGTTTCTTTAACGGAAAAATGCGCAAAGGAGTTCGCAGAGTTTTAGGACGTGAGAACATGGATATATCAGGGAAAATAAGGGGATCTTTGCACTCTTCTGAAGACTTGGGATGGAGCAGAGACCATCTTTTTCAGATCTACTACATAGTCCCTTCATTCCACAAGGCTGAATGAGGTCGCCATGATCCTTGGGTGCCGATAACCTGTCACCGTCACGTACACCTGCATATTAAAGCAGACACATCACTTTTCTCTTTCTTTCTTTTGTTTTTTTTTGTTTTGTTTTTTTTGTACTTATCCATTTTTTTTTTACTTTGAAGCAGTTAGTCTTGGATGTTGTTATCCCCTATAAAAATGTGATATTTTTCAATTTATGAGGAAAAACTGACAGTGGCCAATAATGATACACACGTTTTGGGTTGTAGGGATTCCCGTCCAGTTGTCAGCAATGTAAATTAAGAGTGTGCATCACATTTAGATTTTGTCTTAGGTGCAAATCTGTCCAGACATTTGACAACTTTGACTGATTAAAGGATGACCAAATGGGAAAACGCTAAGTGACACAAGAAGAGAGGTCCTTTCCATTCTTTGCTTTAAGCCTTAGAGAGCCAAATCCTTAGATGAGCCCCCCTCACCCCCATGTTCACTGTCTCCTTTGTATCGTGACCCAGGCACAGCAAGCCATGCAGAAAATGACAAACCTTGTTACATTAGTAAAAATGTAAAATCCACTTGTTTGTTTGATCTGCTTGGGTCCGCTAGTTACATGTAAAGTTTGATATGTTCCAATATTTTGTCGCTGTGTCAAACATTATAGTCATATTGTTCCCATCGGGCCTGCTTATAAAGACCCTCATTACAAGTCTGTGGAACAACGTGACCTTGGTAAAAGGGAGTAAAGAGAAATCCTTTTAGGATTTTAACTTTTATGTAAAGCTGAGAGGGTCAGTGTGAATAGTGTTGCATCTCCGCGCCTCAACATTTAGTGAACCTTAAAAAAAAAAAAAGAAGTATAATGTACTCAATGAAAGATGTTTTAAAATCTTTGAACAGGAATGCATAAAAAGGATATTTACCATATTCTCCCTGTTATCGCCCCAAAGAGATTCTTTATTTCATTCTTGTCAAAGAATGTAGATTTGCAACTTATAGGTATGCATATTTGAAAGCTTGATTTCAGTTTTCCTCACAATACACTGGCTAAAATGAAGACTGCTCCTTTGTATCACATGTAACCCTGTTATTGTTAAGCTCATTACATCATACGTATATGCATTGTTTCATATATGTTTTTATTTATACACATTAGAGATGCTAATAAATTTTATTTTTAAAAGTGTTGGAATTTTCTTGCACCCTTTCTTCCATTGTGGATTGCGGATCCTACTGTGTGATCTGGGTAGTAACAGAAGTCCAGAGGCCTCAAGAGAAGATATTTTATTTTAGACGTTTTGAGCAAGTTTGTATCACAATCGTCACAATGAGCACGGATTCCTGATTTGGCATCTTGGTATGAACAACTTGGACCACAGCAGTGTATATAAAAGATGACCATAGCCACCAGTGACGTGAAACCAGAGTATTAAACACAATGAAAACGGTTTACTGTGGATACTAACTGTGCTTCTCATGGTTTCCGTTCTGCCTGGTTTTCTTTTCCGGAAGTTGTCGTTCGGTTTGGACCTATGCTGTTGCCGTATTTCTATTAGGTACTCGGCGTATGGGTAATGTAGTGTAGCAGGAGACACGTGGGACGCTGCGTTGCCGTTCATTCGAAGTTTACGGAAACATGGCGGGCCTGGAACTGCTGTCTGATCAAGGATACCGTTTAGATGGAAGGAAAGCCACCGAGCTGCGGAAGCTTCAGGCCCGTATGGGTGTGTTCACTCAGGCCGACGGCTCTGCGTATTTAGAGCAGGGGAACACCAAAGCTCTGGCCGTGGTGTACGGTCCCCACGAAGTAAGTGCCGCGGATGGAGGAGAGGGTTAGTGGGGATAAACAATAAAATGCATTTGATTATGGTCATCACACCAGTAACATAAAGTCGCCACATTTTGATATAATATAGTGTAAATACCTGAGAAAGGGGCATTTTCAGCGAGACCCTTTGCTTGTAGCAGTACTTGCACAGTGTGGTATCATTATTAAATTATTGCTCAAAGCAGACGGGATGTGTAGTAAGTTTTATATAAGGCTCAACAGCATGAAGTATGAATTGAAATCAAAGTTATGATAGCATATACATTCTCTACACTTGTTGTTGAATTCATACCTTGTTTAATGGTATGAATTCAACAACACTTTTCCACTTGAGTTTTTTAGTCCATATTGAGATAATAGCATCACACAGTGGCTGTTGATTTGTTGGTTGCACATCCATAATATTAATCTCCTGTTACGCCACATCCTAAAGGTGCTCCTTTGGAATGAGACATGGTAATTGTAGAGGTCATTTGAGAATATTAAAGAAACCTGTTTGAGGTGTGTGACGTGGGGTGCTATCCTGCTGGAAGCAAACATCCCAAGATGTGATCATAAAGGGATGAACACAGTCAGCAACAATAATCAGGTTGACTCTGTGCAAATGATACGTTTATATTCCATTTGTGTTAACAAGCCGTCGAACAAGTGCACCAAAAAATGTGTCCAGTTGGTGTATATTGCAGCATTTATTTATGTTGGGTGCAGTTAACATTGTTCCAGTGTGTAAGCACAGTAACGTCCAGTCCAAGCTGTACATCAGTTCTTACCTGTCGTTTTCCTCCAGATGCGAGGTTCTCGAAGTCGGACTCTTCATGATCGAGCAGTTATCAACTGCCAGTATAGCATGGCCACGTTCAGCACAGCGGAGAGGAAGAGACGACCACACGGAGACCGCAAATCCACTGAGATGAGCCTCCACCTGAAGCAGACGTTTGAGGCTGCTGTGATGACCCAGCTGTACCCTCGATCTCAAATTGATATCTATGTCAAGGTTCGTGTTGGACTGACGCTTCATCTGGTGAGAGGTATTATTGCAGAAATAGATTTTTTTGTAATTGTTCACAAGCACGTTTCCATCGTCTTTCAACAGATTCTGCAGTCAGACGGAGGGAATTACAGCGTGTGCGTGAATGCTGCCACATTGGCAGTGATTGACGCTGGCATCCCCATGCGGGACTATGTGTGTGCCTGCACTGTGGGGTTTGTGGATGAGACCCCCCTTGCTGACCTGTGCTACGCGGAGGAAAATGGAGGCGTGAGCTCATTGGCTTTAGCGCTTCTGCCCCGAGGTGGACAGATCGCTCTGCTGCAGATGGATGCCAGACTGCATCAGGATCACCTCGAGACTCTGATTGAGGCTGCAATGACTGCTTGTAAAGGTGTGAGCAAAGTGCTGGATGAGGTGGTGAGGCAGCATCTTCAAGAAGCCTCGGTGCTCACCGGAGAGTGACGTGGGACGGCAGCGGGAACATGTGGATTCCAAGTGCAGCTTGAAAGTGTTATTGGACTTTAAATATTTACAAATGATATTAACCTTTAATTCATTTATATCAGTCACTGAATACTTTTGTATGAATGTGATAAATGTAATAATAAATATGTTAGTCATGCATCGTTTCCTTATTGGTTGTTTATTTATGAGGGAGGTATTCAAACTTGTCTACTTATATGACATCTGCTCCTGCAGCTTCACCTCTCCACCTGCCATTAAAACACGTATCCTCTCTTGTTTCTACTGACCTTCTCTCCAGGACACACCTCCATCACTCCCGGTTATCTTCCCCACCTGCTCCCTACTGTCTACGATGGAAGCTTGTTTGTCCAACTCCATTTTTTTTTTTTTTTGCGATTTTAACCTTTTCTCAAAAGTTTAAGTTACTAAGTTCTTGAAATTTTGTCTTACTTCTGAGCTCACACATTTTGAGATGATATATATATATATATATATATATATTTCCACTGGCAAGCTACCACAAGCTACCACATTGATGTTCTACATTTTATAGCAATAAATAATAATTTAAAAAAAACTAAGTTTAGATGTTTAAAACTAAATAAACGCGTAAACTCACACGCTAAATGAAAACTACGAGCTTTAGGCATTTAAGAAAAATTTTATGGGAAACATGTACCTTAAAATAACGATGGAACAGGTTATTCATCGAGTATTTTCAATATTTCTTTGTGTCGTTTTATTTTGTTTTACTTTCTTTTATTTTTAACTTGGTTGAGCGGAAGTCGGTGCGCCGCAGTAATGTTCCCGCAGGAACAAGGAAATCGAAAACGTCCAGCAGCGGCTTCTGCGATAAAGCCCCACCTCTGAAGGTGGATGTGACCAGTGGACACAGGTGGGTTTTTCATATACATTCTGCAAAATAATACAAAGTTATTGTTAAACATCTTAAAAACGCGTTTGCAGGGTATAGCGGGTTTAAACATTTACCATTTAGCGAAATCGTCCTGGCTAACCTCAGCTGTCAGTAGATGCTCTGACAATGGATCCCTGGAAGCTATTTCTTAGCTCGATATAAAGGCGTGATTACCGCAGCGTCGAATGGTCATAAATGTCTTCATATCGATGTTTATTCCTCAGCGGCAGCTATCCTGACGGATTGTTAGTGTGTTTCCTTCAGGATCCGCCAGTAAACCCAGGCTTTGGAGTAACGTTACAGCTGATAATATGGGGCTGCTATCTGACCCAAACAGAAGACGGGCTTTGATCAGCATGCTGACTCGCCTCAATGCCCCAATCTGGTGAGCTTTAGTCAGTGCGAACCGTCTGCCTACTTTCGTTTAGCTCTCTCTCTCTCTCTCTATTAATATTACTTCTGTCTTGTTTTAGTGTGGTCTGCTACTTTGCCGGTGTGGCTTGGTTCATGGGTTTGGCCTTTGAGCCGTTCACTCTGCGGACATACATGTCAGAGAATGCCATGGGCTCTACCATGGTGGAGGAGCGCTTTCCAGCTGGGGAGAGAGCGCTGGCCACAGGGAGGGAGTTTGCAGCCCATAAGAAGAAAGTTGGGTAAGGTTTACTATAAGCTTGTGGGTCTTTATGCAGTTTGTTCCTAGTTTTTTGTTGTTTTTTCAAACTCAAGTCTAGGTAGAAGTCTGATCGTTTTTAGTGTAATCTTGTTTGACTATTTGCTTCTCTGCAGTGGGATGCCAGTGGACTGGCTTGTGAAGAATATGCAGGATCGAGGACTGGAAGTGTTTACTCAGAGCTTCTCTCGCACACTACCCTTCCCTGATGAAAACAAAGAGCGATATGTACGTTTATCGTGGAAAACTGATTTTGTTCTCAGCAAGAGACAGACTGGTGTTTGCATAATCTTTATGAATATTTCATGACTTTGTTTTTGGTGCTGTCTCCTCTTCTTGGCAGATTGTGAAAGGCACAAATGTATATGGTATCCTTCGAGCTCCTAGAGCTCCACGAACTGAAGCCTTGGTGCTGAGTGCTCCCTGCAGCCCAGGTGATAACAACAACCAGGCTGTGGGACTGCTTCTCGGCTTGGCTCAGTACTTCAGAAGTGAGTACAACACTCATTCCCCTCTCCTCCTCCACAATTTGAATGATGCTGCAGTTGCTTTTCTTGGTTTAATGAATGTTGTTTTTTTAATAGATCAGATTTACTGGGCAAAGGACATCATCTTCCTTGTCAATGAGCATGATTTGATTGGTATGCAGGCCTGGTTGGAGGGCTACCATCACACCAACACTACAGGTGATCAAACACGTGTATCTAGTTACAGTACAGTAAAATAAAGGAAAGAGATGTACAACTAAGTTAACTTTACTGCTGAAATGGTTCATCCAGGTATGTCGTGGTCTCCATTACAAGGCCGTGGCGGATCAATTCAGGCAGCACTGTCCCTGGAGCTTAGCAGTGATGTCATCACCAGTTTGGACCTGGTACTGGAAGGCCTCAATGGCCAGTTACCCAACCTGGACTTAGCAAACCTCTTCTATGCCTTTTGTCAGAAGATAGGAGTTCTTTGCACCATCCAGGGCAAGGTAAATGCTTATAAACAGACGCACTTTGCTCTGTGCATGGTTAGCAGAGTGCTAAGATTATGTGTTGGAGAGTCGTTATGTAGCTTTTCTTTGTGGATGTGTTTACAGCTGCAAAGGAACGATTGGGATAGCGTGTCAGGGTACAACCACGCTGTGCAGACTATGATGCTGATGGTGATGAAGCAGGCCAGTGGGCGGCCCTGGGGAGACCACGGCCTGTTTCTGCGCTACCACATCGAAGCTGCAACCATCAAGGGTGTCAACAGCTTCCGGCAGTACAAGACTGACGCCACTACCATCGGCAGGTCAGAGATGGTGTATACTGATTTTGTTTATATTTAAGGCTTTTATGTTCTGCTTGTAATTTGACACTTTTATGATCTTTTTTTTGTCTAAATGAATGTCCTGCAGGCTGCTGGAAGGAATGTATCGTAAGCTGAATAACCTCCTGGAGCGCCTGCACCAGTCCTACTTCTTCTACCTCATGCCGTCACTCTCTCACTTTGTCTCTATTGGATACTACATGCCAGCCTTCGGCCTGCTCGCCGTTATTCTGCTGCTTCGTGTATCCTGAAATAAAAATGAAATGAAATGTATAAAAGAAACCTAATAACAGCTGAGAGCAGGGTGGGAACAAATTCAACCTTCAGTTTTTTTCCTTGACTGTAATACAGGCATTAGACTTGTGGGTTCAACTCAATACTCCACCATCGACAACAGAGGATGGAGTTGCTGACATTGATCAGGTTAGACACACGTGCTAAGACAAACTCATCAAAACTGAACCTGAATTTTGCTGGTTAAGCAACACTTTAATAAAAATCTGCTTCCTTCCAGCAGTCCAGTCCAGGAGTGCTGTCGGTGTTGACTCCTCTGGTGATCAGCCACCTGACAGGAGTTGCTCTGTACGCGCTGCCGATCCGTTTTCAGGAGACTGCTGTCGAACATTTCCCTGTGTCTGAGACCGAGGCTGTGGTTCTGACAGCAATTGCTATTTACACAGCAGGCCTGGCGTTGCCGCATAACACACACAGGTACTACATTGTGTGTGTGTGTGTGTGTGTGTGTAAATTGATTTTCCTTGTTTATTTCCTTGTACATTTTATTAAATACACCTGTCCTACTGCTTGTTAACCCAAATATTTAATCAATCAATCAGATGATAGTAAGAAGTGGTTTGTCTGAGTATTTCACAAACTGCCCACACAACAATCTCTAGGGTTTACAGAGAATGATCAGAAAAAGAGAGAAAAATATCCAGTGAGCGACAGTTCCTGATGTCAGAGTAGAGTGACTCGAGGAGGGCAAAACATTAATGTACAAACTATGAAACTGAGTTTTCAGTGTGAGCACAAATTCAAATCATTCAGGGTTCTCACACTGAGTTATGTATTCATCAGTGACACACTTAAGAGACATCCACATAGGAAGTGATTTCAAAGTGACCAGAAACCACAGAAAGTCAGTAGCACTTGGTAACTTTAAGTTAAAAAGGGGGCGGCGACGTAAAATCTGTGGGGCCCGAATGAGTCGATCAACTAAAGTGAGCTTCCTGTGTGGATTACCCCTCAAAGTTCAGTACATAAAGTTAAATTGTAAACATGTCAAAACATAACTTTTAGTTGATTATCAGACAATGGCTAACTTGACGCAGGAGATTAAGTGAGCTGTTGTGTTGTTTGTTGCAGACTGCTGTCGGGGGAGGGCACGGAGCAGGGCTGGAGAGTGCTGAAGCTCGTCGCGGTGCTGTACCTGGCTGTGCTGCTGGGCTGCACTGCCCTCATCAACTTCTCCTTAGGCTTCATTCTGGCTCTCACTCTGGTGCCCTTAGCTGCCTTTGTCACACCCCACGTTCCAAAGTAAACACCTGCACAGACACTTTGGCCTTCATAGCCCTCTATCACTATACAGAACTAAAACCGTGTTCTGCTCTTTTTCTCTCTCCAGGGTTTTGTCAGCGTTCATCTTGGTCATCCTCAGCCCAGCTTGCACGCTCCTGTTTTCAGTCTTTTTCTTTCAAGAGCTGCAAGACATGCCTGTCAGCTTCCAAGATGGCTGGTTGCTGTATCTATCAGTCATTTCACAGGGGATCCTGGACCACTCCCTGTACGGATCTTTAGTCTACCCACTCATAGCATTGCTGGTTTATCCATGCTGGCTGCTTTTCTGGAACATCCTCTTCTGGAAGTAGCCCACAGGTCCACTGAAGGGTCTCGTGAGTGCGACCGCCCTCCGAAATGTACTCAGGTCTGTCATTGCTGGGTGAATGTGAAGAATTACCAGTTGAATCCACTGGAGAGGAAAAAAACAATGTACTGTAGTTGCCTTGGAGAAGACGCAGCAACTCCAACTCCATGTTTGGACATTTGGTTATTACGTTTACTCAAAATATTTCAGACTTTAAACATCAGAGGCATTTCTGAGTCACCAAAAACTATTTAAAAGTGAGCAAAATGAACTGATTTCTACTTAACATCAGTCTTAGAATTACACAGTATAGCTGCATGAAGGGGATGAGTTTCCCAATAACTATAAAAGTCACCGTTGGGTTGATTTGTGTAAAAGGAGATTTTGATTAAAGACTTTTTTTGGGGATTTCTTCTAAAGGTTTTTTGGGGGGATACATAAAGAACAATAGTTTTTTTATTAATCATACAGGATGCTAAACATTGACTCGGTACCAACATATAAAACAGTGATATAATGGTAGAAACCATTTTGGCCGTCTGCCTCTTTTTAAAATGTTTGTCTGCATTGGAACAAGCCATCACTACATCTAATATTTTTATACTTGTTGAAATTTTGGTTTGTGTTTATTTCATATTTATGGCTGCCAAAAATAAAATACATTTTGACACCTTCCTGTATTATCACTGCACATACGTACATCTTATTTACTGCGGCAAATACATAAAAACGTTCCATTAGGACAGGGGTGTTCACGAATTTGATATCATTTACCGTGTCACAGAATTATTTAACATTAATCTGTAATATAATAAACATGGATGAAAAATAGTTTTTTTAGTGTAGAAAAACACAAAAAAAGAGTGAAATGACACTTTTCCTACAGAAAGAGTTCAGACCTGTTGCCACAGATTAAAAGGACTTCCACAAAGGCCCTGTACAAACATCTGGAGGGTTTACAGAGAACGGTCAAAGACAAAATACCCAGTGAGCTGCAGTTCTCTGGTTAAACATGCCTGTTTGATGCTAGAGGTTGGAGAAGAAGACCACACTGCTTCAAGATAAGACCCAGAAATAACCACATTACAGCAAAGTATGCTGAAGAGCATCTTGAGCCTTAAAGCTGATGGGCTACAGCAGCAGAAGATCGCACCAGATTCTGTTCACCTAGGAGCAGGAAGCTGAGGCTATGATTCACACTGCAGCCTTCTTGAGTATTGATGCTGACCGTGTTCATGCCTTTATGACCACAGTGGACCCATCGTCTGATGGCTGCAGGATAACGTACCATGTCAGAAAACTCAAATCATCTCAAACTGGTTTCTTGATATGACAATGAGTTCACTCTACTCGCATGGCCTCCACAATCACAGATCTCAAGGCAACAAAGCACCTTTGGGATGATGTGGAACAGGAGATTAACATCATGTATGTGTATGTGCAGCTGACAGATGTGCAGCATCTGTACGATGCCGTCATGCCATTCTGATGGATGTTTCCAGCACCTTGTCGAATCTGCGCCATGAAGAATTAAGTTAATTCTGAAGGCAAACAGAGGTCCAACCTCTTACTAGCAGGCTGTGCCTAATAACGTGACATTTGTAGATCTCACAAGAACAGAAGAAACAGCATTTATTTTAATTCCATCTTGTTTATTCAGATAATGTGAGCTTTTACAGTATTATGTACTGAAAACAGATCATTCTTTTGCTGTCACATCTCAAAGAAACAAATTAGATCAGCTGCTAAATGTACAATTACTCAATGCTCCTCTGGTAAAAATAATACAAGTAATACAATGTTATACAAAAATAAAAGCACTCAACAACCCTGTAAATGCATCACAAATCCTTCTCTTTACAGCCACTGCTGCTTCTTTTTTTATTTTAAAAACACTTTTAATATTCTTTTGGCACCAACAGATGTCATATTAACAGACAGAATAGGGTATTGCACAAGGCTTCAACCTTTCTTATCACTTCACAGTTGGCAGACACCGGAGTTTGACATTTCCACAAATTCAGCTCCAATCAAATTTACCTCCCTTCTCTTCCCACCTAAAATAAATATTAGGCTGTCTGTGTTGCTTGCTCCACACACACACGCACGCACACACACACACTCACTAACACCCACGCACGCACACAGGAAAATAAATAGCAAGGAGATCTGGCTCGATGCAGATGTATGTCATAGTCAGGTCATGTCCATATAAACTGTCAAAGCTTCGCGTCAGCAGTTCATCGTCTGAGCAGCGAAGGGTGCAGCTCTGCGTCATGCTACAGCGCTTCAAACGGCCCCGTCTTCAGCAGCCAGCCAGCTGTCAGAGGACTCTCAGTGCACTTGACAGGCTTCGTGTAAGTATTTTGTCAACATGTAAGTGGCAGAATTAGTCTTCTCACTCTGTGTGTATGTATGTGTGCGTGCGAGTGAGTGAGAAGTGAAAACAGGACAGTGATGAAGGGCAGTCAGCTGCTGCTTAAACCAGACTCTCCCCGATCCTCTCGCCTTCCTTTCTCCTTTGTGTGAGATGAAAAAAAGATCACTGTCAGCAGGGGGAGAAGGTCCAGGAGAGTAAAACAAATATTGATTCCTAGGTATCTGTTATAGTACCTGCTGGATAAAGCTCTGTGTGTCAGGTCTGGCTGTAGCGCAGATCTCGCAGCCGGGACGAGATGGCTTGTTGATGAAAGTGCACGAGGGACACGCCCACTCTGTCTGCTGAGTTCACAAACATGTGGAGTTCATTTAGAGCTCTATCAAAAGTAATAATACTGCTTATCTATAATGTCTGTGCTGTCAAGGTGTTCATTATTCGTAATTAACAAATACACCATTACTTTTCTTGCTGGGAACTATGGTTTGAAAAATTAGGTAGATTTTGCATTAACTCTTGTCTGTGGGGATTAAGAGCCCAGAGCCCACCAACACTGACCTATGACTGCATTACAAACAGGTTTACTTTAAGGTTTAATTCACTCCAAGCATAATCTATCCTTTAACTCTTCCCTCCTGGGATGCCTACTAGGGGTAACCCTTGTTTCTCTTTTCTGAACAGAGCAGTTTCTTTCATATTGTAGGCTGGCGTCCAGGACAAAATGACTGGGTCAGTTTATACAGCGTACTAGAGCCAAAACATGTCCTTGTTATTAGGGTGCAGGGGAGTTAATCAAGTTTGGCATTCCTGTGTCCCTGCAATGTTAGAAGCATCATATACTAAACACATACCTGTGTTTTACTCGCTTTGCTGGTATGATCATTCAGCTGCAGCTTCTCAATGTCGAGAACATCTTTGATGTCACCTGGTCTGTCGCTCCCTCCACCTGTACCTGCGGACAACACAATGTTAAACTGGCTGCATCTACATCCAGCTTGAAAGACTTTCACACGCCTACAAAAATCCCAAAATAAAGAATTGTAATTTTTGAATAATATCTTAAGGTTATTTAGCAGCCCCACTCACAAATTCCTGACAGAACATGTATAATTCCTACATTAGGAATTGTTTTCCTGCAGTGTTAATTCAGGTTTGATGACTCTCAAACCGTAGGGATTGTCCGGATTCTTGTATTTTCTCCACATAGCTTCCCCCAAAAGACAGCGAGTAATTAGAATAATTAATCTAATAGCACTTTATGCTCATCAGTATCAGCGGTCATCATGCTTTTCAGGAATTTAGCCGTTACGCAGTCTGGCTTGGATTTCAGCGTAGTACCATCATATCTATTTCCCCTTTCCTCCTGTCATGCTCCTCTATCTGCTCCTCCCAGGGCACCATCGGTTTTACAAATGGGACTCTGTATCTTGGTGCTCGGAAGCACTCGATTTGGTCGATGCCATGTGTGTGGACAGGTGTTCATCCTTCTTGAAACGAAGGTCTATGTTGGTGTTTCGGACACCAACGAAAGACGATAAGACAGGCTGGCAGTTAAAAACGTGGACAGTTAAAGACTGGGTGCAAATCTTCTGCAGTCAGGAACTAATCTGGAAATCACGAGACTTTAATGTGTACACAGGTGACTTTCTACTAGACTTTATGCTTCGTTGACCACGAGTTTGAGACGCAGTAAATCTAAAAGATGATCGAGTCAGCAAACATTGCTCCGGTGTTCGGTCACAGAGTGCTGGCTGCTCGGCGGCAACGCTTCCTCCATGAAGGGTTTCTTTACCTAATGAAATGAAACTAATTATGCAATAACTTCCAACATCCCCCTGATTCAGCAGCAGGAAAGGTTCAGTTTATATCAGTATTATCTCAGCACATCAGTGACAAAAAGCTCTAAAGTACTGAGGATGGTTAAGGTGGCTGCGACTGACTCTGCTAACAAGTGTTGTTGTTAATTAGCAGGACCGCAGCAGTGCACTGCAGATGCAACCGAAACATCATCATCGCAATGTACCTTGAACTCACCCTGGTTGTTGTGGGGAAGCCTTGAAGGGAGGGTGTTGTAACCCCTCCAGTCCTGGGAGGTGGGCCCGTTGCCTGGGGGGAGAGGTGTGGTGAGTAGGGCACTCTCCAGGTCCTGCTGGAACAGCTGGCGGGTAATCCGGGCTTGCCGGGCAGAGATCAAGTATAGGTACGCTGTATCGCCATCCTTCTGCACCCCGTAGGAAGCTAATGACCTCGGCTCGGTGCACAAACACTGACCGATCACCCAGCGCTGGACGCGAGGATGGAAACCGTACTCGAGAAATACCTGAAGAAGAAGAAGAAGAAAGGAGGAGGAAGTCAGTGAGTGCAAATTTAAGATCAGCTACATTTCCAGCTGTTGTAACCAGCAGGTTTCTGACCTGTTGCTTGAGTGCAGCCACAGTCATGTAGGGAAACACTTTCACTGTGACGCAACAGGACGAGGAGACATCCTCCACCACCACAGATAAACTGCAACACAGACATGGCACACGGGTAAACCCTGGAAGACACAGCGGTCATAATAATGACCTTGAATAGCCCTGCGCAGCCAAACGTTTCTCCACCTCCTCACCTGATTTCCCCATCTGCGTAGTTTTTTTCCGACAGCTGTATCGTCAGCGCCGCTTTCTGTCGAGCCAGCGCGGACGCGTGCTGTGAAGCAGCTTGCGTGTCGCCGGCTTCGATTGCCCTGGTGAGCTCCAAACACAGCTCCTCTGAAAAGCACAGCACAGCAATTAAACGTGACATTATTAAACTACACTGTGAGTAAAGAGAGAGAGAGAGAGAAAAAAAAAAACCATGGCGACAAACATGGATGCTCACCGCTCAGCGGGAGCGAGGCTGAGCTCCACTGCTCCTTCGCCACTGCCGTGTTGTTCTGTTTGCTGTCTGATTCGTATGTATCCACATTTGCAACTGTCAGAGGAGAGATGGAGAAGTTTGTCACTGAAGTGCTTTACAACGCCTTGAAGTCAACACATACCAAGTTCAGCCGATATCAGTGTTTACACTTGCTGCACCGGGTTGATAAAGGTCCTACGTCTGCGCACGTTTATCACTAAGCAACAAAGCAAAAGCATACAAAGACTAACGCCCTATAACAGTTGACCCAAACCAAACGATACTTTATCTCCTCCAACTAACATGTGTAACGCTGCTTTGATTTGATTCCAGCTTTTACCATTAACCTCAGATAGAAAACATCTAAAGTGCTTTTTCTTTGACTTCTCACAGCGTGAGTTACGTTTCGCAGACACAAATTTTTTTTAGGTGCAATACGTTTACAGTATAACAAGGGTCAGTAATTTGCCCTTATTTACTCAGTTTGTTTATAAGATAAGATAAGATAAGATAAGATAAGATAACTCTTTATTGTCATTGCACAGTCATACATAGTACAGTAGTACAATGAAATTGGAAAAACTGTCCTACGTCGGCACTACATATAACACAACACGACACGATATGACACATCACAACGTAACAAACAACACAACACAGTATATTAACTTAGTATAAAAAAGAAGAAGAAGAAGTCTTTTTAACGGTTTAACAAATGGTTTTATTCATCCCCTTTAACCTGAGGTAAACCCTATTTTCACGTTTTTATGAAAAGAAAAATGTAATAAACAAAAGTATGAGGGGAGAGAGAGACAGGCAAAACGGGTAGAGCAAAAAAATAGATTGTTCATCAGCATGCCGCCACCAGAGGGCGCCTCAGGTTTTATTTCTTTACAAACAAGAGCTCTCAGCGGGCTACACTGACACTTTAATGTTTTATGATGTTTTTATTACAACATGCTGACGTCAGCATTGTAAATATGGGTAGCAAGTGTAGTTTATTAATCTTTTTGAGTCATTGTGAAGTTATATAATCTTATATTGAAAAAATGTTTTAAAGAAGAAAAAAAAAGCTTATGTCCCCCAATGACCAATATATTGCTTTACAGTTTTTTTCTTAATTGGTGTGACCCTAACCTTTGACCTATGACCTTGAAGCATTAAATACTCGAATAGTGTATTTTATCATCTTCACCCACATGATTGGAACCCAACTGACTGAAATCTTTGGCTTCTGTAAGCTGAAAAAACATTTATTCATGCTCTGTGTGACTTTTGCAAAGCTTTACGGCGTCATTGTGACGTCGCAGGGTCTCCATGCCCTTTCATATGACATATTACTCCATATGTGTTCTTGGATTTATTTTCACGGTCATTTGAAGGTCAAGGTCAAATGCTTAACCAACCTAGGTACTCATGTCCCCCAAGGCCTACTATGTTGTTGCAAAATTTGAAGATGATCCATGAAAAATTGTGGTTAATTTAAAGTTTGTACTGATTTCCACATTTGGTATGACCTTTAACTTGACCTGATTCTGGCATCTACCATCACAGGAAATTTGAAAACGATATCTTGAAAACTCAGGATGCTAGACTGTTAGGAAACAGACCGATTACATACTCTCTCCCTTTGGGTGGAGGCTTGAAAGCATTTTGTTTGTTGAACTGTTACAGCAAAAACTGAGTGCAACACAGATTAAGACAAAAAGTTTTGCGTCATTGTAAAAAAGAACCAGTAAGAAACGGTTTTGCTGTGTATGCACAAAGTAAGGACGCTGATGCTTTGTGCTTTCAAGAGATTTGCAGTTCATTCAAAATGGACCGTTGCCAGTCAAAACGCAGAAGAGGATCCTTTACTCAGCAGATATTTGGGTGAAAGTTGAACTGAGTTTTCAAATTGAAGCAACACAGCGGAAAAAAATGCGTCACAGGGAACAGAATTGTGAAATACACTTTACGTCCTCTCAAACCACTCGTTAACAAATATCTAATTAGTTACAGCAAACATGGCAGAAACTGTGCAACTAAAATCGACTAAAATAGGTTGCTGTTTGCTGGATTTGCTTTAGTAGAATTGTGCAGCAGCTGTGGTTTAAAATCCACAGCTCCATGTTTTTAGGCATGGTCAAGACGACCTGCTGAAGTTGAAGGAGTCAAGTGACTGTATGCTCACTGGCTGCTTTGTTAGCTACACCTTTTTCAACTGCTTGTTAACACGAATCACAGCACGGGACCTCGGCACATTTTGGTATGTAGACATGGTAGAGATGCCCTGCTGAACAGAGTATCACAACAGGGGAGAAGGGTGATCTTAGTGACCTGGACCTTAAAATCTCAGAACAACAACCAACAAAAGGCCTGGTTTCAGTTACTGAGTCTTTAGTCCTAATGTTTACTAAAATGGATTTTTGGAAAGGATGTACAATGTTGTTTAATGAGTGTTACATTTATATTTGACTGATATAAACCATTTTTCATTTTATCGGAAATAAAGAAACAAAATTGTCAAACTGACCTCTGTGTGCCTCTCTTAGTGAAGACATCATCACGGTGGCCCACTCCTCGGCCTCTCGGTCGCAGCGGAAGTTGAAGCGGATGCAGTCGTGAGGCGGAGCAACAAGACGCATCTCATGGCAGCGAGAGGACTTGACCTCATACTGCACAGAGCGCAGGTCAAACTCTGCGATAAACTGCAGGTAAAAACACAAAGTGATGTAAGAAAATTTCTTCCCCATACGTTAGCTGAAGTGTGACAAATGAATCCTAGAGCCAAAAACTCAGTTCCAACACCAACAAGTCAAATCACTTTCGTTTGCATCCACATGACTAATTGTTTAATATGTCAAAAAACACCTCAAACCTGAAAAGCTAACGAATGTTTAGCATATTAAAAAGGAAGACCCTCCTTTGCACTGAACAAGAGCTGAGGGAGGAAAAAAAACAAACAGTAGATGCAACAAATCCAAACTGCAGTTCTCTTTGGAGGACTATCACAGTTTAATAGAAAGGAAACAATCCCCTGATACATGGCAAAATGAAGCATGTGAAATCCTCACTTTGACAGAGAAAGACGTGTTATCAGTGAGTGAATTTGGCAGCAGAGATTTCTTTTACACACAATCCGTCTTGGAACATTCACTGTGGCAGTGGGATCTTCAGGGCACAGACAAAAGCCGGGAAGATGGATTTGCCTTCTGCCGGAAGGAATGCATGCACATTGTCTGATACGATAACGCGGGGTGGCTGTCAAGTCTTTGAGCTGAGACAGACGAGCTAAAAGAAGTTGAATCAAGACGTGTTTCGGTAGTCGAGGGGGAAATCTGTCAGAGTGGAGATGCAAAAGCAAATTCAGAGCCTGTCAGAGTTCAGGAAGATGACACACAGTGAATGTGACAAACAAAGGGCAGATCTGGGAGTTAAGTTATGATCTGGCCAGTCAGACACTGTGCAAAGTGAGGTGAGCTTAAGCATGTGTGCCTTTTTTGTTTATTTTATTGCCAGTATTGAGAAGATTAAACTTGTGTTTGTATTGAAATGTCTTTTGCATGCCACAATCTGCGAATTGATCCTTTGATCGTCAAAAAGTAGTAAAAAAAAAAAAAGCACAATTATGTGAAGCCAAACAGCTTTAAATGGCTTGCTTTGCCAGATTAATTGTGCAAAAATACACGTTTAGTCTCACAGACTGCTTAGAATTGGTCGGTTTTTAAGTATTTAGTATTTAAGATCAAAGCTTTATCTAAACTGAACAAGTTGCTGTTACTGAAAGAGAGACAATAAAACATAAAAACAAGCAGTAAATTTGAAAAATGACCGTATGTCATGCTCGAGTCTGAATGGTGGCCCTTTGCTGCATGGGCAAAAACTGTCCGAAAAATGTGTCTAAATATCATATCATAGATCTACAGTTTCATATTAGGCTCCATGATTTATTTCATGGTGTCACACGTTACATTTTGCGGCAATACTTTTTAATTATTTGGATGACGGTGTGCAGGCTTGCATAGGTAGCTCTGAACAGCAGCAGGACCATCCGAGACAAATCGAGGAGCTTGCTCCTAAACGAAGGGCTGACACACATAGACACACACACACACACACAAACACAGCAAATTATGCCAAACACAACAGGTTCAAACGCCACAAACCACACAAGAACCATGGGAAAGAGTATGGAGACACTTCACGAATGAGAAGCACTAAAGATGCGAGAACTAATCCGACATTAGAAGTTGAAAGTACTACGCTTACATTTGGTGTTTTATACAGCCTGTAAACATTCATTTCTTCTTTCTGCTGCTCCATTTAAGGGCCACCACAGCGCATCACCCGCCTCTATCTCACCCTATCCCTACCATCTTGTTCTGTCACATCCGTCATCCACCATACATCCATCAATCTCCTCTATGTTCTTCTTGAGCGTGGCCTCCTAGACTCCCCAATGCTCATCCCTGTCCAATATGTGTACATCCACATCACTGAAAGTGTCCACTGGCCTACAGGAGTAAATAGACTGCAGAGTCCTGGCCTGAAGAGGTAGTTGTGGGCTCTGCATTGTGCCATCCTCTTAGCCAGAGGTTGTTCGATTGTATAAACCACAGCAATCCTCCTGGCTCTTACTTTTTAATCGGGTCAACCAAAGAACCATCCAACAGTGGACACTCTTAGCTCGACAAAGCTAAAAGCTCAGTGAAAACAGGATAGCAACATCCTTCCATGTATTTCAAAAAACTGGTGGTTGCCTGGAGACTGTACTGTTTTTTGTTTTTCACATTTTGTGACGGATGGTAACTTGTTGTGATTAAATGGTTGCCCAGAGTTCACCTGATAGGATACAAATTTTGTGCAAACAGTCGCAGTCTGACTTGGACCGACTGCGATCCAGGCCTGACTTACGCCTGTCTCTAAAATGATTATTTTCTTTTCTTACCTTTATTCTTATTCATCATTTTAGCCAAACTCAAACACTTTTATATTTTCTGATTATGTTCTGATCAGTATTGTGCATAATTAACTACCTGCAAACTCACAAATGAATCATAATTCTGTGTTTAACCCTTACACTGTTTCTCTTGTTCAAAAGTATAATCTGTTAGTGACACAGTTCTTCATATTATAAAATGTTAAATAACTATCATATCCTGGGGTGCCTGATGTTTCCCACCGCCATCTTCACCATCCCTTTTCCAATATATCCACTTTCCCTCCTCTGCACATGTTCTAACCAACTCAGCCTTGCCTTTCTAACGTTGTCTCCAAACCGCTCAACCTGAGCTGTCCTTCTGTTGTACTCATTTCTAATTCCTGGTCACTTCCAATGAAAATCAAATATATCTTCAACTCTGCCTGCTGTCTTTTTGTTAGAGCCACAGTCAACAATCTAAATGGAAACAGTGGTAAAGCGCTAAGGTAAATGAACCTCTGTGCTCAGTGTGGTTTTCCTGATAAGCCATGCTGTTATTTTTATCTGTCATTACCAACTCTCCAATCACAGGAGGGCTTGAGCACTAAGGTTAGTCACGCCATTAACTGGCTAACAGAATGACTAAAGCTTCTTCTTCTGCTTAAGCCACTGTTTGAATCATTTGGTGTAGAATACCAGTGAATAAATACAGACTTCCTACAACACACATAATGAGAAATGACTTGCCAGTACAAGGCTGAAATCTGCATGTTTGTTCAGATGACAAGAGGATCGTGGAAATTCCCACCTGCCATTTTGCCATTAAGATTTGGAGAGTTTACCACTATAAAGGACTTCCCCCGTGATGCTGTTATGTCGTGGAAGGGCCGAAAATGAAAACGAAACTAAAAGTTTTAGTAACTACACTACTTCTCCGTTAAAACAACAATGTGAGGCTTTTTAAGACCCCCCTTTTAAAAACATACTGTTTGGTAATAAGCACGACACCGGGGAGGGAGTCTGAAGGCTCTGCTATCAGGCGCTTGATTGTCACAGTGGATCCTGGTGTAAACTGGAGGAAAGAGTTTCTGTTGTTCTGAGATTTGTCGTGCCTCAAATTGAATCCACCAAGGTGCACATGTCGTGCTATGAGATCCGTAAAACTGCGCGTAAAGGCCTTTTGTTAGTTAAGAATATAAATGTCACTTAAAAAAGGCGTTTGTGCACACACACACACACACACACACACACACACACACACACACACACACACACACACACACACGTTTAGGTTGATAACAAAAGCATTTGTTCTAAACATACAGATGTGTGTGTGTGTCTACGCTTACCACACTGCGGTTTCCGCTCGTATCGCGTAAAGCCAGTCGGAACTCTCCGGCCCGGCTCGGGTCCATGCTGAGCTGCAGGCGCAGAGCCTCGCTGCCCGCTCCGGGGAGGTACAGCGGTCGGATCCCGGAATGGCACACCGAAACACGGACGGACATTAAGACTGTACTGCAGCAGGCGGTAGGTGCAGGGCCGCCGCATGCAGCCTGTGGGGACGAGGCAGGAATCGGGGCTGGCGGAGCCCAGCCGCCCGAGCTGAGAGCCATGTCGCGGACACCACGGACGGGTGAGGCTCGGTACTGCTGCCCGTGTCTTCTGCGGGGTTTAACAGGTCCACCGGTGTTTAAAGAGAGCGCGTTTTATCACGGGGAGGCTCTGGCTGTCTCCGCGCCTCGCAAATTCTTCCATGTCTACCCGAAGCCGAGCGACAGAAAAACAAAACAGGAAGCTGAAGAGTACGACTGTAAATCTTCTCCGTAAAGAAACAGCGACTCCAATTTTAAAACAGCGCAATATAAGAAAGATTTAAAACACACACTCGGATTAAAAATTAAAAATATTAATCTCTAATCATCTCTAATAAAGAATTATATCTCTAATATTAATCATACTTGCCTTTGCTTCATGTTATTTATATGCACTGTTCAGAAAAAGAAAATGAAAGAAACAGTCATCCCAGTAGGCTATAAGTTATTTAAGCTTTATGGATGGTAAGACATGGATGTTAACACCCTTTACTAACCCCTTATTAATCCCAGAGTTGGGAAATTCACATTGTTGTAGCAGCATAACAAAGGGTTGAACCTAGTGCAAAACATATAACTTGTTCCAGTTTCTTTGGTTGGATCTATGAAAAATACCAAACATAACATGGTTTGATAGACAAAAAAAAAGAGAGAGTGAAATACTTTTGTACCAGTAAGGTGATTCCCAAAGAGCTGTTAGTCAAAAACCTGACATATCTCGAAACTGTGTGCCTAAAAACAATTTAGGAAACTGGACAAATGGAGGAAAAAAAGAGTGTCGGGCCTAAAAACTATCTAAAACAGTTGAACAGAATCTGAAAGTTATGCCCTTATAAAAATAGGAAACAATCCAGCAAAGACCTAATACAGGACCTGAGACATGCATCTGGGCCTTCAGCTAAATTCATGCTGTTCACTGAAACCTCATCGGATATGGTCTCAGTGGAGGAGTGGCTGTCAAGAAGCCATTGTTAATGAAGGGAAAGATGTTTTCTCCTCTTTGTGGCTGAGGTATGCCACATTTCACATGAACTGATCTGATGGAGTAATGAATCCAAACTGAAACGTGTAGTTCAAATTATCAACGTATACAGAGAAAATCAGTGAAGATGTACAACAGTGAGTGTCTACAGCCATCTGTAAAACACAGTGGAGGATGTTTTGGGTTTTGTCTGGGGTCCGCATTTCAGCCAGTGGGAATCATGTCAAAATTGATAGAATTATTAATGCAGAACAGTACCACCAGATTTTGATCATCCATGAAACACTATTTCTAAAACATCTGATTTCCAAGGGTTTCGTTTTTCAGCATGGCAGTGATCCCAAATACACTGCCAATGCAGTAAAAGCATACCACACAATGGAGCACTGACAGTCATGGATCAGCCTGCCAAGAGCCCGGACCTCAACATTTATTGAAGCAGTGTGGGATCATCTTGACTTAGAACAGAACAAAAAGGAAGCCAACATTCAAAGAAGAGCTTTGGATGTTCTTCAAGAAGGAAGAACTATTCCTTAAGACTACTTAAAGAAATGATCAGAAAGCTTGGCTAAGAGATGTCAGACTGTGCTGAAGAATAAAGGTGGTCAAACACAATATCGACTTTCAAGCACATTTGAACTATAAAAGCTCAATTTTACCTTGTATTCTGTATTTCCATGTATATTTTCACATTTCAATAAATTGATGCACTTATTTTTTCATTTTGTGAGCAAAATATAAAGAAATGAGGGTGGATCAAAACTTCTGCGTGGTACTGCAAACGTAGATGAACGTACAAGCACTGATAACCTTGAACAGCAGAGAGGGAGAGTCTTTCTTAGACATTTTCTTCTAAGGAAAGTATTAACCTCCTTCTAACCTTTGTGCCATAATGAAAGCTGTTCAATGGCACATACCACATGGCACATAAGTTGTTTATTCCTATTTATGGAGATCTAAATAAATACATAAATAAATAAATAAAAACAAATCATAATTATTTGTTTAAAACTTCTCTCTAAATAAGACTGACAGATCGCACACAGAGGCACTAAGAGAAGATACTTTAATGGGCTCTGTCATGCATGGTCATGACCAAAAGTTTATACACAATGCAGAAGTAAAGCATCGAATTGTGCACTGGAGTCAATTCAAGAAGTCTGTCCTTCCAGCACAGGGTCTGTTAATAAGGCACATATTGCCTAATTCTGTGCACATCTGACTAAAAAACAAGTCCTTTGGTAAATGATTCTTCTCACATCAAGCCGTGAAGGAAGAAAAGACTCAGCTCACCTCCTCCACACTTCTGTTGGTCTGAACAAAGTAAAGAAGGTTACAGTAATATCTGCGTAGCAGGACATCCATCCAAACATGTGGAACATGAAGCAGTTAGAGTATGGAGCCCTGGCAAAACGAGCAAACCAGATCAAGAACGAGCTCAGACAGGCAAGAAAAACTATGTTTACACAGAGTTGTAATAAAGGAAGCATAAACCAGAGTTAGTCATGCTGTCTTTGTTGTAATATCTTTAACCTTTGCTTTCAATTCCTCTTCTACAGGGAGTAAGAAGACCCTACAAAGAAGTGATCGATGTCTTCCAGGGTGATTTACACAAGGCAGGAATGAAACCTCTGACATTTGTCAGACAGGTAAACTTGGACCTTTACACACTGTGTAAACTCATTACGTTTCCTTTGAGTAAGGATTGCCCGTGTTGCGCTTTTTCACAGGTTCTTGCAGCGTGTGTTTACCCGCCGCTTATCAACAGCAGCAATCTGCCACTTGATGTAAGACAGAGGGCCCAGGAGGAGCTGGGGAGATGTGTTGGAGGGAGTGTAGGTGAGGGCAACGTATGCGGTCTAATGACGTGGAAAAAAATGAAAATGCTTGTAGTGCAGGACCCCCAAGGTGGAGCGCATAAACTCCACCTACCACAGTAGTAGTTGTCACACAATAAAGATTGTGTGACAACTACTACTGTGGTTTCGGCCCTTGGCTCCGGACACAGGCACCCCATCTCGCTGCCACACCTTCCCAGCTAGCTTTCCCTGACAAAAAGCAGACACACAGTCAATTGATGCACCTGCGCACCTATTCTCCCCGCCTCAGCACCGCCCCATGAGCTCACTGTGACGTTTTCTCCGCTGCAGCAGGCCAGAGACCATGCCCCTGCCAAAAGGCTTTATCTGCAGTAACCGTGTGGTGGCAGAAATAGCAAAAGACTAAAAACCCCAAAACAGGGCAGATGGCATCAAAACTATCTACAGATACAGATCTAGAGAGCTTCAACTGGTAAAAATGGAACTGGAGAATACCTTTAAGGTTCTTAGGGTTACTACAATCAAACAAGTCAAATCAAACTTTATTGTCAGTTCTGCAATGTACAGGACATACACAGCACTGAAATGCGTTTCGCCCACTGTGTGCAATAGAAAAAAAAATCTAAATTCAATTCAAATCTAAAATAAAATAAGATAGCTGTTTATGTATAAAAAATGAGGTTTGCAAGAATTCTTTTAAAAAAGTTTTTTAATTCATAAAGTTGGGTGAGAATATCTTACTTTCAGTGATTCACTTAAAACAACAGTAACAGGTCTCCACAGATTACAAATAAACTGCGCAGAAATACTGTCATACTCTGGCTTCCATGTTTATCATATACATAAAAGTCTCTATACAGGAAGCATATGTAATAATAGAAGTGTTTAATAAACTATAGGCTCATATAGACAAACATTATAAATACAATGAAATGTATATGTCTTATAAAACATTTTTAAAAAGCCATTTTATGAATTCAAATCTAGGCAGAAATACAAATACAAAAAGTCTGCTTTGTTTTGCCAGATCAAGTTGTAGGTGTGTTTTATAATAATAATAATAATAATAATGGATTGCATTTATATAGCGCTTTTCGAGACCCTCAAAGCGCTTTACAATTCCACTATTCATTCACTCTCACATTCATACACTGGTGGAGGCAGCTACAGTTGTAGCCACAGCTGCCCTGGGGCAGACTGACAGAAGCGAGGCTGCCATATCGCACATCGGCCCCTCTGGCCATCACCAGTAGGCGGTAGGTGAAGTGTCTTGCCCAAGGACACACAGTGTTGGGAAGGTTACTTTTAAAATGTATTCCATTACAGATTACAGATTACATGCCCCAAAATGTATTCTGTAACGTATTCCGTTACGTTACTCAATGAGAGTAACGTATTCTGAATACTTTGGATTACTTAATACATGCTGTTTACAACTACGTGAATGTACTATTGCTGTGATTTATTACTGTTACTGAAGGTTCGCGGCTCTGAACCGTAGTAAAGAGACCTCTGGCTAATACGTCAGGTTTGTGTCGGCTCGTAGCCGAAAAATAGCTTTACTTTGTTGTCTGGGTCAACTTTGCTTGCGAGAGACAGAGAGAGGCGTTGAAAGGCTGCTCCAACGGAACTTGTTGTTTTTGGAGGAAAACACGAACACGGTGTACAGTCGAGTCTTAATAGCTTACTTACAACTGGGCTCGTCAGGCACTCTTCTTGGCTGCAGTGGTTGTTATTATATTTACATGCTTCCAACTCCCGTTTTTCCTCAATGACAACTCGTACTTTTCCTTTTTCTCCCTCCCTCGCTCACAGACACATAACGTGTATGGCAGTCCATTCTCCCTGCAGCACGGACTACACTGCCCATGATGCTACATTCTTTAGAGCTATACAGGGAGTGCAGAATTATTAGGAAAGTGGTATTTTTGAGGAATAATGTTATTATTGAACAACAACCATGTTCTCAATGAACCCAAAAAACTCATTAATATCAAAGCTGAATGTTTTTGGAAGTAGTTTTTAGTTTGTTTTTAGTTTCAGCTATTTTAGGGGGATATCTGTGTGTGCAGGTGACTATTACTGTGCATAATTATTAGGCAACTTAACAAAAAACAAATATATACCAATTTCAATTATTTATTTTTACCAGTGAAACCAATATAACATCTCCACATTCACAAATATACATTTCTGACATTCGAAAACAAAACAAAAACAAATCAGCGACCAATATAGCCACCTTTCTTTGCAAGGACACTCAAAAGCCTGCCATCCATGGATTCTATCAGTGTTTTGATCTGTTCACCATCAACATTGCGTGCAGCAGCAACCACAGCCTCCCAGACACTGTTCAGAGAGGTGTACTGTTTTCCCTCCTTGTAAATCTCACATTTGATGATGGACCACAGGTTCTCAATGGGGTTCAGATCAGGTGAACAAGGTGGCCATGTCATTAGTTTTTCTTCTTTTATACCCTTTCTTGCCAGCCACGCTGTGGAGTACTTGGACGCGTGTGATGGAGCATTGTCCTGCATGAAAATCATGTTTTTCTTGAAGGATGCAGACTTCTTCCTGTACCACTGCTTGAAGAAGGTGTCTTCCAGAAACTGGCAGTAGGACTGGGAGTTGAGCTTGACTCCATCCTCAACCCGAAAAGGCCCCACAAGCTCATCTTTGATGATACCAGCCCAAACCAGTACTCCACCTCCACCTTGCTGGCGTCTGAGTCGGACTGGAGCTCTCTGCCCTTTACCAATCCAGCCACGGGCCCATCCATCTGGCCCATCAAGACTCACTCTCATTTCATCAGTCCATAAAACCTTAGAAAAATCAGTCTTGAGATATTTCTTGGCCCAGTCTTAACGTTTCAGCTTGTGTGTCTTGTTCAGTGGTGGTCGTCTTTCAGCCTTTCTTACCTTGTCCATGTCTCTGAGTATTGCACACCTTGTGCTTTTGGGCACTTCAGTAATGTTGCAGCTCTGAAATATGGCCAAACTGGTGGCAAGTGGCATCTTGGCAGCTGCACGCTTGACTTTTCTCAGTTCATGGGCAGTTATTTTGCGCCTTGGTTTTTCCACACACTTCTTGCGACCCTGTTGACTATTTTGAATGAAACGCTTGATTGTTCGATGATCACGCTTCAGAAGCTTTGCAATTTTGAGACTGCTGCATCCCTCTGCAAGATATCTCACTATTTTTGACTTTTCTGAGCCTGTCAAGTCCTTCTTTTGACCCATTTTGCCAAAGGAAAGGATGTTGCCTAATAATTATGCACACCTGATATAGGGTGTTGATGTCATTAGACCACACCCCTTCTCATTACAGAGATGCACATCACCTAATATGCTTAATTGGTAGTAGGCTTTCAATCCTATACAGCTTGGAGTAAGACAACATGCATGAAGAGGAAGATGTGGACAAAATACTCATTTGCCTAATAATTCTCCACTCCCTGTACCTGTAGCATTCTGCCTATTAGCTTAGCACAACAACAAAAAGGCGCTCTCTCACCCAGGAAACAGCAGAGAGAGCGTCACCCTGTAACCATGGCAACCGTAACGCTGCCGCCTGGAACAACAGAACATAGCTGTCAAACAAAACCCAAACAGTCCTGACCCGCCACAATATGAAATAGGGAAGTACCGCCGTGTAATCCATTTATTTCAACAAAGTAACTGTATTCTAAATACCACCTTTTTAAACGGTAACGGAATATAGTTACTCATATTTTGTATTTTAAATACGTAACGGCGGTACATGTATTCCGTTACTCCCCAACACTGAGGACACAACAACCGAGACTGTCCAAGCTGGGGCTCGAACCGGCAACCTTCCGATTACAAGACAAACTGCCAACTCTTGAGCCACGATCGCCCCCAATGTATGTGAGTTAAAGTCTGTTTTCAATCTCTTCAGGTTCATATTCTGCTGCACCTGGGATACCAGAAATCATCCACAGCATCTCTGAATTCATAAAGAGACGAGACTCTGGCATCTATGCTTATTATATACATAAAAGTCTCTATACGAGAAGCAGGAAGCAATAATAAAAAAGAAAAATTATTCCAATATAGTGTTTAATGAACTATAGGCTCATATAGACAAACATTATAAATACAATGAAATGTATATGTCTTATAAAATGGTTTAAAAAAGCCATTTTATGAATTCAAATCTAGGCAGAAATAATAATACCGAAAGTCTGCTTTGTTTTGCAGGATCAAGTTGTTGGTGTGTTTTATGTGAGTTAAAGTCTGTTTTCAATCTCTTCAGGTTCATATTCTGCTGCACCTGGCATACCAGAAATCATCCACAGCATCTCTGAATTCATAAAGAGACGAGACGGAGGAATTCCATCTCACCCCGAGAACATTTACATCAGCCCTGGCTCACAGTGGTCAATCTCGGTAACTCCATGATTACCGACATCCTGCATACATGTTCAATTCAATTCAATTCAATTTTATTTATATAGCGCCAAATCACAACATAAGTTGCCTCAAGGCGCTTCATAGATACAGAGAAAAACCCAACAATCATATGACCCCCTATGAGCAAGCACTTTGGCAACAGTGGGAAGGAAAAACTCCCTTTTAACAGGAAGAAACCTCCGGCAGAACCAGGCTCAGGGAGGGGCGGCCATCTGCTGCGACCGGTTGGGGTGAGAGAAGGAAGACAGGATAAAAGACATGCTGTGGAAGAGAGACAGAGGTTAATAACAGATATGATTCAATGCAGAGAGGTCTGTTAATACATAGTGAGCGAGAAAGGTGAATGGAAAGGAAAAACTCAATGCATCATGGGAATCTCCCAGCAGCCTACGTCTATTGCAGCATAACTAAGGGAGGATTCAGGGTCACCTGGTCCAGCCCTAACTATATGCTTTAGCAAAAAGGAAAGTTTTAAGCCTAATCTTAAAAGTAGAGATAGTGTCTGTCTCCCGAATCCAAACTGGAAGCTGGTTCCACAGAAGAGGGGCCTGAAAACTGAAGGCTCTCCCTCCCATTCTACTTTTAAATACTCTAGGAACAGCAAGTAGGCCTGCAGAGTGAGAGCGAAGTGCTCTAATAGGGTGATATGGTGCTACAAGGTCATTAAGATAAGATGGGGCCTGATTACTGTATGTGAGGAGCAGGATTTTGAATTCAATTCTGGATTTAACAGGAAGCCAATGAAGGGAAGCCAAAACAAGAGAAATATGCTCTCTCTTTCTAGTCCCTGTCAGGACTCTTGCTGCAGCATTTTGGATTAACTGAAGGCTTTTCAGTGAGTTTTTTGGACTTCCTGATAATAATGAATTACAGTAGTCCAGCCTGGAAGTACTAAATGCATGAACTAGTTTTTCAGCGTCACTCTGAGACAGGATATTTCTAATTTTAGAGATGTTGCGCAAATGGAAGAACGCAGTCTTACATATTTGTTTAATATGTGCGTTGAAGGACATATCTTGGTCAAAAATGACTCCAAGGTTCCTCACAGCGTTACTGGAGGCCAAGGTAATGCCATCCAGAGTAAGAATCTGGTTAGATACCATATTTCTAAGCTTTTCAGGGCCGAGTACAATAACCTCAGTTTTATCTGAATTAAGAAGCAGAAAGTTAGCGGCCATCCAGGTCTTTATGTCTTTAAGACATTCCTGCAGTTTAACTAATTGGTGTGTGTTATCTGGCTTCATGGACAGATAGAGCTGGGTGTCATCTGCATAGCAGTGAAAATGTATGCTATGTCTTCTAATGATGCTGCCTAAGGGAAGCGTGTATAATGTAAACAGAATTGGTCCTAGCACTGAACCCTGTGGAACTCCATAATTAACCTCAGTGTGTGAAGAGGACTCTCCATTTACATGCACAAATTGGAGTCTATTAGATAGATATGATACAAAACACTGCAGTGCAGTACCTGTAATACCTACAGCATGTTCTAATCGCTCTAATAGGATATTATGGTCAACAGTATTGAACGCTGCACTAAGGTCTACCAGGACAAGCACAGAGATGAGTTCACTGTCAGAGGCCATAAGGCCATGTGTATGTGCTTTCTAATGGATCATCACAATCTCTCTTTTCTGTGCTTTCTAGAACATTCTCAGTGTCTTAGTGAACCGTGAGGCTTCACCAAGAACAGGTGTGTTGATTCCAGTGCCATGCCACAACAAAACCGTGTTGTCCATAACGCAGTTGGGTGCAGTCGCCGTCCCTTATTACCTGAGTGAGGAGCAGGGATGGGCGCTGCAGGTGGAAGAGCTGCAGCGAGCGCACGAATCTGCAAAGGGAGTCTGTAATCCTGTGGCTCTGTACGTCATCAACCCTGGAAATCCAGCAGGTATTTATTCCAGCCAGTGTGGGGATCATCTACTGTAAGTGTTTGTTCTTTGTGTTACAGGATGAATATTATACCCTTACTTGTTTTTATGCCACACTGCCTGTAGGTTATGTTCAGAGTCAAAAATCAGTGCTAGAGGTGATCCGGTTTGCTTGGGAAAAGAGGCTCTTTCTTCTGGTTGATGAGGTGGAGAAGCTATTATCATCCATGCAAGCATATTTTAAAAACCAAATGCATCTGTATAAAGGAACTTATGGATGTTTACATGTTGCATTGCAGCTCTATCAGGACTGTGTTTATGGGGAAAACTGTGAGTTTGTCTCCTACAAAAGGGCTGTGAGCGAGATGGGGCCTCCTTTCTCAGGCACAGTGGAGCTGGCGTCCTTTCACTCAGTGTCCAAAGGCTTCTCGGGAGAGTATGTGTTCAGTCCAGATATGTATCTGGTTTGTAATGGATGATTCTCACAAAGCTTGAGGCAAAAATTTAACTGAAATTTAAAGAAATAAAGCAGTCAAATAAGCAATCTCACTACAAGATCAAAAAGATGAAGACGTTAGTTTGCTCACTGATACTTATAAGTGCTATTGTGCATTATTTGCACAACTACAAAGATGATCAGGATTTTTAAAAACTTATACACCAAACTTCTCAAGTTTGTTAACTGCATTACAAATATTATTTCTCTGTATTGTTGAGTTTTAAGAAATCTTATCTTGAAAAACACAAATGTGACATAAGCTACTCTCTACAGTTTATGCTTTTTTCAGAAGAGAAATCTGAACACTGGATATACTAGTGAAAAAAAAAAACAAGTTCTGAGGAGATTTTTGGGTACCTTAGCGTCACTGCGTGAGATACACCCTAGTCAGGCTGGCAGGCTGTTATTGGACCAGCACAGAGAGACAGTCATTTATAAACACATTCACACTTAAAGTCACCAATTAACCTAACATGCAATCTTTGGACTCTGAAAGGTTGCCAGATAACCTGGACAAATCCCACATATGCACAGGGAGAGACTCCAGCTGGTCAGCAGGTTTGACCCCTGAACCTCCTTGCAGCCAAGTTAATATGCTAACCAGTGCAATGGTTACCCTGATACTGGCGGCAGTTAGTGGCACCTCGCAGCCTTCTAGTAGATACACCTATGATGTAATTTAAAACTCCTACATCAGTTTGTTCTCGAGTTATCACATTCACAAACTTGGGTGCCCATGTTGTCTGTCAGTCTTTTATGGCTGTCAGGTAAAATCTTCCAAAGTTGATTGCATTGCACAACTTGCATCGTGACAATTACACTTTTGTGTTTAACATATATTTTCGGTGTTAATTGTAGAAATGTCTTTTTGAAATTCATGCAAATTAGTGCCAAGTGTGCTAAAATAGCTTTGGACATTTTCTTTAGACTGGTATGAACAAAGAGATCATTGACCAGAGTCTCATTGTAAGTTTAAACACTTCTTATACAAGCTAAAATGCGGAACTTAAAAGTATCACAGGTGTAGCAGTGATATTTTTAAGAGTGCAAGCAGGGTGGAGAGGATAGGGATGCATTTCATGGCAAGAGTGAAAAGGAAGGTTGTGTGTCCAGTATATCCACTATCCTTCCTCTGCACATGTCCAAACCATCTTGGTCTCAAACTATGTCTCCAACCTGCTCAACCTGAGCTTTGATGTACCAGTCCCCTTGAGCTGGCAGGCAAGAAGTAAAGAAGAAATCTTCATAGGATGTCGTAAAGAAGGGCGTGCAGAGGGTTGGTAGGAATAGTGTGAAATGAAAAAAACAAAACAATGAAATTCAGTGATAAACTGGTCATCCACTGAGAGTGATCATGAGAAGCAAAGCTCCAGAACAGCTACATTTTTGTTGTTTCTACATGCAAGTCTCTTTCATTAGGTGTGGTCTCCGTGCTGGATATGTCGAGCTGGTAAATCTGGATCCTGCTGTCATGAAATACATCCACACACTGTTCTCCAAAGATTGTGCACCAGTTTTAGGTCAGATTGCCCTGGATCTGATGACGGACCCTCCAAAGCCAGGAGACCCCTCGTACCTGCTCTATAAACAGGTTGGACCTGAGAACTGTACTCTTGTTTAGCTGAGGATGACCAACTACATGTAGCGCTGTAGCTGTTTTTGATAAAGAATTTGCCATTTTCTACAAGCTGATGTCTTCTGCAGGAAATTGAGCAGATCAGGACTGTGCTGGTTCATAGCGTGAAGAAAGTCCACGAGGTTGTCAACAGCCTACCGGGATTCAGCTGCCCACCCATTGAAGGAGGATTGTTTGCGTTCCCCAGACTGCACCTCACACCAAAAGCTATTCAGAAAGCCAAGGTTACAGCAGAAATGCAAGAGGATGTAGTACATAATCTGTGTTGAAGCCCTTTGAACTTTCTCCTGGTTCATTTTCCTGAAATGTGTTTGTTGTTTTCCTTGGATATTTCAGGAATTAGGACTGCAGCCAGACACATTCTACTGTACGAGACTGCTAGAAGAAGGTGGAGTGTTTACCGGTCCTGGTTGGGAGTACGGACAAAAGGAGGGCACCTACCACATCAGGTACAACACAAGTCGGGCACTCTTCAAAGTACATCATTAGGAAATTATAGATATTATATAAAGCAATTTTATTTTTGGTATAAAACAAAAAATAATTTCTATTGTTAAAAGAAGTCTGTGTTTAGACTGCAGATGGATTCATTTCATGGTCCAAGTCTCAAAGTCTTTTTTTTTTTTTTGTCTCTGCAGATTTTGCATCGCGGTCCCTCAGGACGTCATGGAGGAATTACTGAGACGCCTGAGCAGCTTCCACATGACATTTATGAAGGATTTTTCTTAAAGACAAAGTTCCCATTGGAGTCTCTTTTTTCTGTAATCCCATAACTCTATATAGAAAATCAAACCAATTTTTGAAACAGCGATGTTGATTTTAATAAATATGACATTTATTGCATACAATCTTTGGTCAGCCATCTTTTGTCACTACCCATTAGAGTAAGATACAGCTTCAGCTTTTCAGAAAGCAACTAACCATCTATTACAAGTTCCAAATTCAAATGAGGCCTTACATCAGCAATCATTAAAAATTAAATAAAAAAAAAAAAAAAAAAAAAAAAAAAAAATAGTAGTGTGTTCTTTAAAGAGTTCCTGATAAATTCCGTGCTTTCACAATGGAATCCAGCACTAAAATAGGGGGGGGAAAAAAAAAAAAAGAAAAAAAGAAAAGAAAAAAAGTGATGTCAAAACAGCAAATCATTAGCCACTTAATCTGTCTGAGCCAGCAGACATGTAGAAAACCCTCAGTCTTATCAATCCACCTCACTGTCACTGCTGTGAACAAGAGGGTTTGAATCTGTATTGTTCAGCAGCTGTACTAGTAAAGAGATGAGCTTTCCATCTTGAGAAGCGTTTGTGTTACTGGGGCTGTTGAGGTTTCGGTGCAGCATGGTCTGAATGGAAGTGCGTAGCTCCCAGAGCAGCTCCCACGTCTCAACCTGCAGCTCACAGCGCACCAGAGATCGTCCAGAAAATGATACTTCTATTTTGTCGCCATGCACTGGTCACAAGAAAAAGAAGAGTAGTATTCAAGTCTGCTAATGCAGAGGGATGATTTCATTTTTGGTGCTTGTCTAAAATGCAAACTACAAACATGTAGACAGACTTGCACAGTTGAAATAATTTCATTTTTACTGTAGCACTCCATAACATTCCAAAAGCATTAGTCAGCACTTGAACACATCTAAACCAACAAGATTTTCAGCTGATCAGAGACGTGCACAAACAACGGACTTCAGTCAGATTACCATCCTCCAACCTGTGCTACAAATGCATTCTTTAGGGAGAGCAGAAAACATCTTACCCATCTCTGTGATATCGCAGTCTGTAAGCAGCAACAGAGCGAGTGGATGGACTGTAGAAGAGTCTCTGATGAAAACATTCCCGTTGGACTTGATGGCACTGAAGAATGTCAACCACCGACTAGGGAGGTCTTCTTTCCCACTACAATATAAAATGAAAACAAACTTTACATGCACATCAAGTCTGTTTGTGATGCAACTCAATATTTAGGGCATGCTCTGACCGGTTCACTGAGGAGCGGTGAAGCAGCACTGGCCCACTGAGTGTTCGCAAAGAAATGCTGTTGGGACGAAAGCGTCCTCCTTTAGTCACAACACCTTTCTTCACCTAAAAACAAAAGAACAAAACAAACCAGGTCTAATTTAAATGCAATGCAATGTCAGATTCAACACAAACACCTATACAGCTTTAACCTAGAAAAGCTCAAGTAGATTTATAGAACCGTTACATCACTGTTATGAGTTAATTATGAGTCCCTGGGGGGGATTATAGCAGGATATAGGCAATGAAAGTCAGTCTGGGTAGCTGCCATGTACCTGAATGAGGTTGGGATACAGCCCAGCCAGCAGCACAGCTTTAAGCAGCTCATCCTGGTTGCTGTGCTCATTGTAGAGAGAGGTGTAACGCTGGCAGTCACTGGGATGAGAAACAAGCCCGGCGTCATGCAGATTATCACTGAACTGCGATATAAGACCTGCAATAGGATCAGATGACAGAAATATTTGAATTTAGCAAAAAACAAGAGGGCAGGGATTTTTAACTTCCAAAAGTGGACTGAGACAGGGTGTAAAAGACTGACCGTTTATAAAACGAAGGCTGGCCTTGGACAGGGTGTGTCTCTCCAGAAAGTCATCCCTGTCCTCTCGGTTGCCGTCGTGCTGAACTTTCCTCCAGCCCAGAACAGCTCTACTGACCACCAGATAGTCACTGTAGCTTGAGCCACTCAGAGCCTCTTTGGCCTGAACAAACAAAGCAGACGACTCAGTAACAGCTTAGCAAACAAAAATATGGCAAAATTTATTATGGTGAAGACATCTCACCTTGTTGACTAGTGCTCTGTTCTGCAAGCTGTTGTGGAAAGGGTCTCTAGTGAGACAGGCAGCTACAGACAACATAGGCATAACACATCTAAACATGCTACTCAGGACTAATATTTTGCCCAGCCGTGGGTCACATGACATGCAGGCGACACGATCCCCTAATGGAGTCAGTGTTTCGGTCCTGTCCAGGACTCCTGCAAAACAAAAGTGCATCAAAATGACGAGTAAAGACAAGTAAAGACGAGTAAAGACGAGCAAAGACGAGTAAAGACGAGCAAAGACGAGCAAAGACGAGTAAAGACGAGTAAAGACGAGTAAAGACGCGCTTACCTATATCTTGTAGATTACGGACAGCGTCTCTCACAGACTCTGGCTCTGGGCTGTCCAATACTTGGGATAAGAAATCTACAGCCTACAAGCACCAAAAATGATAAGCCATTAATAAATATAAAATAGAAGAAAAATGTAAATACAGATACAAGAAAGAACAGGGAAAAAATTATTCCTGTACCTTTGAGTTTGGACTGTGGATTTTAGCCTGCACTACTAAACTCTCAAGTGGGATGCGCAGGATCTCAGGGATGGGAAAGGGAGGCATGGATTCCAGCTGTTTTCTTGAGAAAAGGTGGTAGGACTGTCCCGGCTGACACCGGCCTGCTCTCCCTTTTCTTTGTGTAACATTTGAACGGGAAATCCAAACTGTATCCAGACAGGACACCTGGGGCGAAATAAATAAATGAGATTACTTTTGCTGACATTTTCCTGGAATAAAATCAAATGTCAATACTAACCTTAGTCCTTGGGTCATAATTCTGTTCTTTGTGAGTTCCTGCATCCACCACGTGAACAATGTCATCTATTGTAACTGAGGTCTCAGCAATGTTTGTGGCCAGGACAATCTTTCTTTGTCCCACTTGGGGGCGCTGGAACACAGCCTGCTGGTCAGCCACTGATAAACTTGAGTGCACTAAAAGAAAAGCAGAACCAATTATAAACTGGTTATAGGTGGGGAACCTTTTTCCAGAGGCCTCCTTTTTGGCCTCTGGAAATCCATCGCCTTACTTACAGGGCAGGATCATCTGGGAGCCAGAGGAGAAGCGCGGTTTTTCCTCGAGCTTCTCTTGAACAGCCTTTATGTCCTGCCATCCCGGGAGGAAACACAGCACTGCACCTGAAGAACGAGGGGAGAGGAGTTGTTGTAAAATATGACTCTGCCCAAAATTTCAAACACTATTATTTAAAGTGAATTAACAGCTTGGTAAAATAGGCACCTGGTTCTCCACATCTGTCAATGTGTTCGATGACATCAGCGACTAAATCGAGATCCGGTGTGGCATCGTTCTAAACAAGAAGAAGACGCAGAGCAACTCATCAGTTTGGAAAAAAAAGAAAAAGAAAATGTGTGAAAAAAAAAATGTGGCAGATGTGAGTTCCACCTCTTTGTCCGTCTTCGCCCTTTCTGGGACCTGAGACCGACGCCCCATCTCTTTTAGTACATCTTCCAGGTACTTGTCTCGTACTGGGTGCATGAACCCTGGCACCTTTACGATCGGGCAGCCGCCAAAGTACTGTGCCAGCCTCTGGTTGTCCCCAGTGGCACTCATGAGAACGACCCTCAGGTCAGGGTTCTCATTCAGGCTTGTGCGCAGCAGAGCCAGCAGCAGGTCTGTGTTTATGTCTCTCTCGTGGACCTCGTCAACCACCACGTGGCTGATTCCCTTCAGGGTTGGGTTTGACTGCAGCTTCCTCAGCAGGACACCCACTGTGAGGAAGAGCAACGCTCCTCCACTGTGCTCTGGGAGTCGGCTCTCGAGTCTCACCTACAGGAGAAAGATAATACAAATATTATGCATTACTATGGAAAAGATTACTCAACCCTTCATATCCTTGCGATGCTACCAGCCACAATTCAAGGGTTCAGTTACAAAACCAATGTGGTAGAATGAGAAAACTGCCAGTTTATTTTATTCTACTTTTTACTCTTTATGTCAGAAAATAGTTAAAAACAATAGATATGAGGAAGGCCCTCAAAAATTAGAACTTTAATATAAATCTGTAGTCATTGCATGAGCTGCAACGCTCAAGTTTTCTAGAGAGAGGTGCAGGCAGATCAAACATTTTACTGTAATCTAGATAGCTTCATAAAATCAAAAATAACAAAAACACCTATGACATAATTTTATGTCCCGGTGATGACTGAAATTAAAGTTAGAGCACTTTGTTGTGTGAGCCCTAAAACAGCTTTGCCGAGAGGAATTTCAAATACGTTTACTGAATAAAAAGTTTTAAAAGCACAAGACGAAGTTTTGAAGTTGTGCAAATACATTTCTCTTATTAGAGAAATCAAAACAAATCGTTTTGTGTTCAACTAAGATATTGTATAATCTATGCAGCTGTCCTAACCTGATATCCTACAGACTGTTTCAGAGCTGGACCCATCTCCTGAGCAACACGGTGGGCCACCGACACAGCACTGATCCGGCGAGGCTGGGTTACCAAGATGTTGCACTCAGCCCCGCTGCCCCCTCTCACGCGATCCTCCAGCAGAAAACGAGGGACCCGAGTTGTCTTGCCACATCCTGTTTCTCCAGCAATCACAACTACCCTGGAGGCCTGCACAGCTGAGATCACACGCTGACGGTGGGCGTCGACCGGGAGCTCGAGGCTCAGTTCGGGGTTCGCTCTGTTCCATCTCTCCTGCAGGTGGATGCTGAGCTGCTGAGCCTCAGATTCAGAAAGAGGCCTGTACGGCCTGCCTGTGATGGCATCTGTTATAAAATCCTCCTCTTCCTCATCATTCCGGTTTATTGTCTGCTGTTCTTTTGCCTCTTCCTCTTCCCATAGTTTCTGTACCTCTGTTGTCACTGGGTACTGTTAGAAAAATGCGCAAACTCAGAAACTTACATTTTTGTCAAAACTCAGTCAAACACCACTAATCCTCCTTGTACCAAGACTCACCTGGGTGAGGTACTCTCTCACGCTTTGCTCCAGATATTTTGGAATCTCCAATGGAAGTGGGCGCCTCTCCCTCTCTCCAGCCTCCCTCACCTTTTCTCGATGATACTTGGCATGTGTCAGTGGGTTGTTGTCCTTATCCAGCAGCTCCAATTCCTGTAACCAGCAGGTGAGATGCATATATTAAGTACAATCTTGACTTGTTAAGATACAGTAGTTCTCGACAAATACTCACCTTTAGCTTCATGCAGGCAAGTGCAGCAGCTCTCGCCTCTGCTGCCGCCCGGCTGCCTGCTTTGGCTGTGAATGTCATCTCCTCGGGCCAGAGCAGAGTCAGTTCACACGTCTTTAGCTTCCCTCCTGTTGTTCTGAACTGCAGTAGCTCCTGCAGTAATAAGTCACATGGTAGCTTACAATGCACATTGAGTTTAAAGAGGATAGATTGTTACCGCCCAAAACAAAGTGAACTACAAACCCAGATATTGTTGGACGATGTGGCCACCTGGATAACCCTATTCAACAGAGATTTAGGTTGTGGAAACAAGGAAAGAGCTTCTGACACATTGGAGTCATCCTCTTTAGCAGGTGCCCGGTCATTTGCTCTGCCTCTGTAGATATCACCTGTCCAGGAATTATCCTCATTATCATGAAGAGGTGTATGCAGCCCTCCTCTCCCTCGGCCAGCTCTCCTCCTGGGGAGCTGGTTGTTTGGCCCTATCACACCCATTTCCTGTAAACAAACACAATCAAAGAACGGTGAGAGGGGAGAAAGAGACATATCATATACTGCAAACTCACATGCTGGTTTTCAGCTTACTCTGAGCTTCTGACAAGCGGCAGCTGCTGCAAATTGCTCTGCCTCGCTCTTCTTTGAGCCGTAACCCTCCTCTTCTATCTTGCAGGGCCACTGCAGCGTGACAGTGGCCTTCTACAGAGGAGCCACAACACAAAGCTTAACACCATCAACGGATTTTGTCACATGTACAGTGAAAGCAATAATGCTGTCTCGCTCTGACTTTAGCGCTGACCTTAACACCAGCATGTTCCATGCAACTGTACTGGATGAGCTGAGAGAGGTCGCTGACTCCCAGTGACCGTGAGATGGTGTTGTGCAGGAGGCTTTTAGGATCTGGAAACTCCTTCAGGAGGTGGCGTCTGCTATCGACTAAATAGTAAATATAATAAAAATTGTAAAAGGTGACTGTCGGCAGTGGATACATGGGAGTCCAAATATGAGATAAAAGAAGCAAGACTGCGAAATACAAGCACAAACCAAAACCTTTTAAATGACGTGCCCTTGAGTTTTTAGCGCCGCTGCTGGCGAGCTGTCACCCGTTAGCTAACCGGCATCTTCACTCACCTCGTTTACTCTGGAAATAAGATGTCGCATTCATCTGAAAGCTTGGAGATTTGGTCCCATACCACCGCATTTCTTTACTCAAGTCAGACGCCGTTTTACAGCCACTGTGAACGCATTTGCCAATGTTGCATAGCGCTCTCAAACGCACGAGTAAAACACCGGGTAGCGCCATCTTTAAATTAAAGTTTCTTCTTCGGCTCCTCTACAAGCTGTTTTCATGAAACGCCCTCTTGTGGCAGGGAGTATAACTGCATCTTTTAGAGTGCCTCGTAAAAACATGAGCAGATCAGAATAAGAATCAGAAAAACTTTATTAATCCCAGAGGGAAATTGAGTTGTCATAGCAGCAGATATACAACAAACATCAAGCACTCATACAAAATGAGTGTAGAAACGGCGATATTAATAAATAAACATTAAGACATATAGATAAATATAGAGATATAGGTATAAATATAAATATACATATAAATATAATAGGACAAGTATGTGTGAAAATATATGTTGTGGTGCACAAAAGTGACCCACGGGGATAAATTAAAGAGTCTGATAGCAACAGGAAGGAACAACCTCCTGTAACGTTCCCTCAGATAGCAAAGTTGAAGGAACCCATTACTGAAACTGCTCTTCAGATTGTCCAGTGTGTTATGGAGGCGTGGGAGTCATTGTCCATGATTGCCAGCAGTCTTGCCAGCATTCTGTCACTGTTCACCTCCTCCAGGGTGGCGAGCTTCATGCCAAAAACAGACTCTGCCTTCCAGATGAGTTTGTACAGTCTGTTTGTGTCCTTTGCCTTGATGCCTGGACTCCAGCATGCTACAGCAAAGAAGACGGTTCTTGCAACAGCAGACTGATAAAACATATAGAGCATCTTGCTGCTAACACTGAAGGATCTGAGCCTTGTGAATGTGATTTCTGATCCAAATCAATCAAAGTTTTCCTTTACTTTCAGGTTTCTTTGCGGTCCTTCTAACCCACTTGTGGAGGGACAATAATTGCACCTAACTGGGTCTTGACAGCAGCACACTGCATCACACGAGAGCGAATTTGTTCTTGGTGTTTTCGTGGCCAGATCACATATAAGCAGCTGTTTTGAATACTAAAAAAAAGTGTCATGAAGATGAACTGAAAGCCTTTTTCGTTTCAATTCCAGTTTCTACACATACAGGGTGGTTCTTGCTGAGCATGACATGAACAAAGAGGAGGGACCTGAATAGTTCATTATCATTGAAAAATTCATACACCCCAAATGGAACTGTGTGTCGTGTGGATATGGTGTTGCTTTCTACTCTTTAACTTGTAGGAAAACAATGACACAGTCTATTTTTTTCCTCATCCTTGTTCACAGGAATGACATTGCCCTACTAAAACTGGAGAAGAGAACCACTATCAGGGATGAGGTTCAGCTGGCTTGCCTGATGCTACTCTCACCCACAACCAGCCCTGCTACATCACAGGGTGGGGTCGTCTCTACAGTAAGACCCACTGCTATTGTCAAGTGTGGCACATCTTTGTTAAATTCTAAATACTCAGTTATTATGCATTCGATTTGATTGGTGTTGTGATCTTTAGCCCCCTGCTACACCACAGCAGGTGGTGGATCACAGCGTCTGCAGTTAAAGTGACTGGTGGGGTGGTTCAGTAAAGACAACAATGGTCTGTGCAGGAGGTGAAAGCAAGTCAGCATGCCATGTGAAAAACAACAACAGAACTTTGTTATATTTTTGCAAAATAAACTGTTCAGTGTATGTGTTACGGTTCAGGGTGACTCTGGAGGCCAGTAGTGGTTTTAACCTTTGAACTCCCCCATGGATGCCATTTTTGCCTGGCCTCTTTCTTATTATTGAATCATGAACTCTGACCTTAACTGAGGCAAGTGAAGCCTGCTGTTTTTTAGATGTTGTCCTGCGTTCATTTGTGATCTGGATGAGGTGCTGATGTATTCTTGGGAGTAATTTTGGTAGGCTGTCTACTCTCTGGAGTCCCAAAGCCTTAGATGTGACGTAACCTTTACAGACAGATAGATGTCATCCACTTGTATCAATCTGGAAACTTAACAGTTTCTCATTTGTTCTCGAGTTTCTTTAGATCGTGGCATGATCTTTAAGCATACTTCACTTTGTTATACAGGTTCTGTTAAAGTAATCTTTTTGATTCAACAGGCCTGGCAGTAATCAGGTCAGTGTGTGGTTAGTGAAATTGAACTCTGTTTTCTAAGTTAATTCATAATTTAAGTGGGCCATTTACCTTTTCACACAGGGCCAGGTAGGGTTGTATAGCTTTATTCCCTTAAATTATTTAAAAACTGCATTCTGTATTTACCTGGGTTATCTTTATCTGACATTAAATTTTGTTTTATCTGGAATATTTCATATTCATATTTCATATGTGAAAAAGAACAAATCAGGAAGTCGATGACAGGAATCTGTTTCACTGCCCTGTAAAGAAAATTCTCTCCGAGACAGGTACAAACTCTGGTGATGTTTCTTTGCAGACAACGGCCCAAAACTGATTTAGACTTCATAACATGTGAAGAAACTGAACATTAAAGTGTATAATAAAATGTTTGTATTATGTCTGACTTGCATTTCCTTTAAGCATCTACACATTATAAGAAACATGCAGGATTGAACAGATAAGGAAATGCATTTATTCATTTTAAACAATATATACATGTTTTACAAAGATAAATCCAAACATGGACAGTTTTAAAAAGTCTGAATTAGCATTATGAAAATACAAAGGTGAGTTGGGTGTATTTAGTTACTGTGTCATTGATCTATTTGTATAACTACAAAGCAAATGTAAAAACTATAACATGAGAAATGACCGTTTATAGAATGAGTGCAGTTTTTTATTATTTTTTTCTAACCTTTGTAATTAACAAGTTTGTGACACAAACAAAAAATCTTAACTGCCAGCGTAAATACACAGCTTATATAATAAGCCTTAACTGGTCCTTGTAGCAGCCTCAGTTTTAAAGAACATGACAGCAGTGGTTTTCAAACTGTGGTTCAGTGTGTCAGTACAGCAGGGTAGCTGGACAACTACAGAATAATATGCAGTGAAGCAGAGCTGAGTGGATATAACTTATGTGGAGAAAATAAATTTGCTGTGTTTACTTTTGTGTTTTTACAAAAGTACTCATGAGTCTGAGGGCTTCCAGGTGAAGAAGTTGATTCCTTGCAGCTCCTCAGGTAAGTACTCCTGCTCTACGGGGTCGCTGAAGGCTGGGTTGTATTTGTAGCCTTTCGAGTATCCCAGCTGTTTCATAAGCCTGGTTGGGGCATTGCGGAGGTGCAAGGGGACGGGAGGCAGGGGACCTTTGTGGCTTCTCAAACAGGTCTTCACATTATCATAGGCCTTGTAGATCGAAACAGACTTGGGTGCTCGTGCCAGATAGACCACACACTGAGCGAGGATCACCTGTTGATCAGCAGATGAAACAAAAGGAAGAAAACTGAGGTGAAGACAACTTTAGGGTTGACAAGACAGGAGACTTCCAGTCACTGATTGGTCCACTGAGCTTACCTCACATTCAGGCATCCCAATGAAATGACAGGCTTGGAAGGCAGAAACAGCCTGAGTAAGAGCGGCGGGATCTGCCATACCTGAAAGACAAGAAGGATGCAACGCTGCAGAATAAGAAGCACTTTTTAAAAAAACATTATGACTACTTTGTCAAGCTTCCTCTCTCTCTCTGGCATTTCAGTCCAGTCAGTAGTTTCTGAACTATTTTCGCAGACAGCGATTTATAGAAGTGTTCCTGAGCTCGTGCTGTGGTTTCCATGACAACGGCGTGCCCGGTTTTAATGCAGCATCACGGGAATCTGATGTTGATTTTCAGCCTTCTCCATTATGCACAGAGATTTCTTTAATCATCAATCTTTTGATAATGTTATGTACTATAGATGATGAGATATTTAAAGTCTTTGTTACATTGAGGAAAATTAGTTCATTTTTTTAACAATTTGTAGATGCAGTTTTTGGCAGATTGCTGAACCTCTGCGCTTTACTTCTGAGAAACTCTCTGCTTCTCTAAGATGCTTTTTTATATCTAATCTTGTTGCTGTAATATTGCCAATTACACTAATTAGTTGCAACATGTTCCTCCAGCTGTTTCTTTGTAGTACCTCTTACTTTTCCAGCCTTTTGTTGCCATGTCCCAACTTTTCTGAGACATATTGTTGCCACCAAATTCAAAATTGCCTTATTTTGTCTTAAAATTGTACAATAAAAAAGTATAAATGGCTCTACTGACATAATAAAGCCAAATGTGGTTAGGATTGTAGAGAAGAAAAACTGGAAAAAAGTGTAAGAAGCCTTTAACTTAGGGATGAACTGATAATGTTTAAAAAAATTATTGGGCTGATAGCAGTGCCCGTATCTTTTTTTTTCTGTGTGTATTTTGATTTTCTTGCTATTTATTAACCCTTTGTGCCAGGGGAAAAAAAAAAAAGGTCAATACACACCGGACGATTGCAGCTGGAAAATTCTAAAATATATAAATATATATATATATATATATATATATATAGAGGTGAGATAATGCAATAATTAAATTCACCTACCCACATCTTCACTGGCAAAGCGGACCAATCTGCGAGCCACGTAGAGCGGATCCTCGCCACCCTCAAGCATACGGCCCAGCCAGTATAGAGACGCATTCTCATGGGAGCCTCTCATAGACTTATGTAACGCTGATATGCAGTTGTAATGCTCTTCACCTTTAAGTAACACACACACACACACACACACACACACACACACACACACACACACACACACACGCGCACACGCGCACACACGCGCACACACGCACACACACACGAAATGTTTCAAACAGATAAGAAGATTTTTCTTCAGGTGGCATTCCATCAGCAATTTTCAAACCAAGAGATTGAAGGACATTACATACTGAAAAAAACGACCTTATCTAAAAAAACAAAGACTGATCAGGCAAAAATAGATGAATACCGTCTCCATTAAAGTCATTAGTCAAGCTGAATGATGGCTTCATCTCCCAGTGAAGCAGGGAACAGTAAATCTCCATCTTTTGGGACAGCTGCGTGTTGTGTAACAGGACAGTGTGGAGGACTAATGAGTCTGAGGAGTTCTGTGCATGATGAGCAAAGGTGATAAGAACAGCTAAAACTACAGCAGACTAAAAAAAAAGCACTGATTATAGGTAAACGCGGGCCTTATAAGTTATTGTAATGAGCAAAAACATTAAAATATCAGTTAGCTATGAATGCAATAAAAAAAAAAAGTCTCAAAGCGCTTCGTTTTATGAATCTGGTATGAACGAATAGCACACGCTGCTCTGACGCTCAGCTAAAATACCTGCACTGCACTCACAAGAAACACACAGCACACTTAAATACCTAGCAGGGGCGAAGAAACGCAAGAAATAAGGTTTGTCCCCGTTATATAACGGTGATCAAAGACACTGGGGCGTAATATGATAGAGCTGTTAAGCTCAAAGCATGAAAGTACTCATGACGAGTGCTATAAATGACGCTGCCGAGAGGAATTTAAAAAATGTGGATTTGTAAAGTATGGAGCGATTTGTGCTGCCTAGTGCTGCCCACATCCTTAAAGACAAAGCCTCTTCTTTTATTGAAACAACCGTTATCCCAGGACCTCTGGTGACGTTTTCCAGCAAAACAGACGTAAAAAATTAACAGTTTCAATAAGAAATTAGAGGCAAGAGGCCGGTAATTTCTGCCTCTTGGTCCCACCTGCAAAAACATTTTCCACATAAACAGGATTCCATGTAAGAGTATTGGAAATACAATTGAAAACAGAGGGTGAGGATGATGCAAGCATGGGTCACAGTGTTATGAGCTGGAATATTTATTCAGGCCTAGTTGCACATAGTGACACCCAAAAGACCAGCTTTGATAAAAGGAACTTAAAAGAAAGGAGCGTCGATGCTAAAATGACAATGTGAGTACATCTGCGCTTACCAGCTTTATCATAGAGAATGTGGGACCTTTGGAGACCTTCTTTGACATGCTCTTCTGTCACTAGTATCTCTTGAGGAGAATCGTCGGGTGCTAAGAGGTTTGTTTTGGACATCTGAGCCTGAACAGCCAGCTGGAGACTATTGAGTCCGACTCTTGCGTCGCCATCACAAAGGTAGGCCATGGTGTCCAGGGCTTTTTGCTGAATGTAAATCTTTGGTCTAAAAACATTAAAAATATACACTGTATCAGTGCCTCTACTGTTTAATATGGAATAAAATTGAAAAAATAAAAAACAGATAAATGCTTAAATGCCTTTCATCATGAATATTCTCAGTCTTATGCTCTTCCGTTTTAACCAGCACTCATCTCAAAAACATCTTGATATAAGTCACTCTGACTGGCAGCAAAATGATTTCATCAGTTTTGTCAAAATGTTGTTTTTTATTTTCCCCCATAAAAAAATAATTAACTAAAACGATGGATTTGTGTAATCTACCTTAAACAGATAGTAGATTATATGCAATCATCGGCTGGCAGCTAACAGGTGATTATAGCTCGTGCTGAACCTCATCTGTCAAACTATCAAACAAAACCAAAGCTGAGACTATTGCTGTGGCTCCATCTTCCGATACCCACTATGTGAGGATTACAAAGATAGTGAGGTTTTTGGTCACGTGTGACACTACAGTCGAGAAGCTTGTGGGAACCTACCTGTGTCCATCTGTTTGGTCTTCATATTTGGGGTTTGTCGAATCTTGTCCCTGGATTCTGATCCCAAGTGTGGCCACAGCTCTGTTCAGGATCGAGCCCATCGCCTCCACAGACAGCTTCTCCAGAACCAGCACCTTGCACCTGCTCAGTAGGGCAGCATTCACCTGGAAGGATGGATTCTCAGTGGTCGCTCCAATCAAAGTGACTGTGCCACACTCCACATGTGGAAGGAAGGTGTCCTACAGACGCAAACACATACAGATTCAAGTGAGACTAATTTTACTGGGCATTCAATAAGGATCTGGACCAATCCTTGTTTCTATTAGACATGGCTGTTATATTACTGTTACACATAATACAGGATTTCACAGGATGCTAGAATTTAAAGCTTCAGTTTTCAGAATAAATACAGTATAGTGCCAAAAGTAGTAATTGGATGTCACCCATCCAAAGCATTGAATTCATGTGTTCTAATCCCTTCCATGGCCACAAGTCTATAAATTCAAGCACATAGGCATGCAGACTGCTTCTACAAACATTTGTGAAAGCTGCAAGGCTGAGTCGTTATCATGTTAAACCCTATAGATTAAGAATAGGATGCTACTCAAGTTCATATGCATCTGAAGGCAGACAAGTGAATACTTTTGGCAATATTTGGTACCAGTAGTGAAGCAGACCTCTGAATAAACTACTGCAAATAAAGGACAATGGATTATATTGATTGATAGAACCATTTAAGATTTCTGTAAAACATAAACATGAACCATTTAGTTACCAATGAATTAGGAGACAAAATGTAAATAAATCGTTTCTACTTATTATTATCAGTCAAAACCCCAAAAATGTATGTTTCCAATAGATCAAAGACATGAGCTGGAGAACTCGTGCTGTTTTTGAAGGGATAAAGATGGTCCCGTAAGCTGTTTATACATACATATACACTCGTGCTGATATACAATCTTATTAGCAGGGGGAAGAACATAAAAAAAAGTTTGCAACAAGCAGAGTACAACTTTCTGCTCTAAAATACCTCCACACCTGTTGGGATTTATTGAAGCGGTGAATTTCATCGATGAACAGGATGGTCTTCCTCTTGCACAGTCGGAGCTCGTTTTGCGCTTGCTTTATCACTTCTCTGACCTCATTGGTGGATGTACTGGTGGCGGACAGAGTTACAAAGCGAGCCGTCCCCTTCTTCTTACTGGTGCTGGCAATGATGTGGGCTAGAGTGGTCTGAAATACAGCGAGCCACATGGAGAGTAATTTAACGTAAACTCACAGGCAGAACATGTAATGCAGCTTTCATCGAGAAGTTTCTGTGATGTGTAATCAAGTTAAATGAGCTGATTTTGTGACTCGTCTATTCAATGAGGAAACCTGACTGCGGCAAAGCAGTCGACAGGAGGGTCAAAGAAGAGATAAAGTGTCAGAAAAGCATGCCGACAAAGTCTGGGAATGGCTAGTGACTGCTCAATGAGCCACGCTGGCAGCTCAACATGCCTAAGGAGTCATTAACAAGCTGTACCACCAACCGAGCAGCCACAGATGCCATCATTCACTCTTTCAACACGACAGTTCTACTTGAATACAACAAAGAGTACCACAGCTGAAAATTCACTTAAATCCACTGTATTGGATATTCAGCATTAATCTAGACAATAATTATTTAAAAACATACAAGAAAAAAGGTGCAAAATGGACAAGCCCCAAGTTTCATGCCAAAACTGAGACTGTAATTATTAGAATATAAGAAATTTGCACTCGAATAATTAATCACAATCATTTTTTTTCTCTTACCCACAATAATTTCAGCAATTTGTGGATTATTAATTCAACAGAAAATTGCCATATTACTAAAAGAAAACTGATAAAAGCTTCTTAAATTAAAATATTTTTTGTGTGAACAATCAGAGTAGAGCTTTAAGAATCACTGAATAGATGAAACTTTATAAGTTATATTTAAAAAAACACCTTTAAAGCACTATATGGATGAGGTAGAGTGTTAAATATTTATATGGTTATACTGTACATTAACATTTGATAATTTTATATAATGACATTTTTTAAAGTACAAGTTTTTGTTCAATATCCCTGATTTTCTTTTTTTTTTTTTTAGAAATTAGAACTCAGTCGGTTCAAGCATCTTCAATTCTGAGTACTAGTTGCCGAGAGCAGATGATGACTTATTGTCATCATCTGCATATCATTAATGACAAATTAAAGGAAAACTCGGTTGGTGTTTGGAGAGCGTGGCATAGGACAAGGACAAAACAGCACAGCACGTGATTCACTTAATTTTGAAACTCATCGCCTCCTTTACAATAAGACATAAAACGTGATCATGCCGAAATACTTTGCATTGATTTATAGTGACCTTTGGAATTGACCCAATAATACCGCCCGGTTATCATCTTAGGGGTGAAGGATACAGGTTTTTCCTTTAATTTGTCCCCCACAAATAAAGTGAGGGGAGCTGAATCAGTGGCAATAAGGTGTTTTAACCATCACATATCAAACAGCAGGAAAATACTAAGCAAAGCTGGGGAGAGATGCAGCATCATACTGGGTCACCTCCACACCTTTCCGCATCCCGGGGGTCCCCAGAGGATCAGCGACGGTATTTCCTGGGAGTCAAGAAGTGGCCGGAAGAGACTTTGCTCTCCTACAACTTTATTTTGCCCAAAGTATTCCTCCAGTGTTTCTGGTCTCAGCACCTCCGCCAGAGGTTTGTCTACTGCAAGCAACGTCCGCGGTGACAGACGTTTCGCCGTTTTCAAGCCCTGCCCGCTGGATGCAGGCGCGGGCTGCTGACTCCTCAAAGTCTCTGTACCTGCCGCTCCAAGATCCGCCTCCTCGTTCAGTAAACGTTTCACCCCCTTGCTGGCAGCACTGCCAGGACTTTGTTTACCGACAAACAAACCGTTCCGTTCAGTCTGGACCGGAGGTTTCCCCCTGTTGCTCTGAAACAGCGAAAACATCCCCGGTGACTGCGCGCTGGCCACGGAGGAGGAGCTGGCTGCAGGTTTGATGATAGCCTCGGGACCAGTGCGGGATTTCTTTACGGGAGGTCCGCTCTCGTCTGCTGTGGACGGGCTGCTGTCGGTAACGCCTTTCAGCAGACATATATCCAGATGTCCGTTGATTGTGGCGGACGTGAAGTCTTTAAAACAAACGGGACATTGCACCGAGTCTGGTGCTGCAGCTGTCTTCTCGTTCGCCATGTTGGTTCCCGCTAAACGTTGGACCTTTGATCACGTGACCAAAACAAGGCGTTGACCTTTTGACGTTTTCATTTTTAATGGTTAATTTTTTCTTTTTAACCAGCTGTGGTGTGGTGTGTAGATTTAAAAACATTTTTAATGAACATTTTGCCTTTCTAGACGAGTTTTCGGATTACGTTCCTGTGTGCGTTTACGTGCCGATTAGACAGTCCGTCACCAGGAAAGCACATTGTGTCGATAGGTTTAAAAAAAAAAGTCAGAACCTAATTATAAAAAAAAATAAAATAAAATAAAATTGGGACTTAAAAGGTGAACCACACAGTTTTTTTTAGCTTCTCTATCCCTCTTTATTTCTAATTATTTTTTAATTGTTTTGTAAGAGTTCAGGGTGAAAGGTATCTGTGCCAGGATGTTTGTAAGTAGCTTTATGTCAAAGTAAAAGAACCTCGGTGAAGTTAATCATATAGTCTTGTGGAGCTGTTTGTTTGAAAGTGTGAATTCCTCTGAAAAGTCGGGAGGACCTGTATGCCCCCAGGCATGCAAGTTGTGGCTGTGGTTTTGCAAGACTGTGGGAACAAGCATTTTAAGTTTTCAGCAAGTTTTCGCTATTCAAATAATTCTCTAATAATTTCTCTATTGTAAATTCTGAATGTGCTTTCTTTATTTCCAGTTAAATGTCTTTTAAATGACCCATTTAACTGTTCTTCATCTTTATCTAATTGTTTATATCTATAATGGAGAAAATGTTTATTGAACTGTATCAGTAAAAATACACCACTGCGAAAATTCACAGTTCATAAGTTTAAATGATAAACTTCTAAGATCTCATATTCAGGATCAATGTCTATCAGTATCCAGAAATAACATAATCAGCAACACTTGTTATAATTTTACAAAACATTTGAAATACATTGGGGGGAAAAAGAAACTTAAATCTGACCTCAGTAAATTGAGGAATTCCAGTTGATCAAATATTAAAAATAAAACACAATATTAATAATAGTAATAATATTTAAAAAAAAAACCCAAAAAAACAAACCAATAACTAATGTGCCTCAACACTTCTCTGTCTTGTCTGTAAGAAGCAATCTTAGACATGCCTCCACCCAGAAGCCAAAAGTGAGCTCTGTGTTGTGTTTGGCAGAATGACTGGTCAAGTCAGAGGAGGTTTCCAGACATGCTACACATAGCTGTGTAGCTGTGACTGACCACTCTTAGCCAGATAATACATTCTTGGGATTGTGGTTATATATATTCACACACCTTTCACACACGTCTTTATTGCACAATATACTGAAGATATGGTGCTGAGCTTAAAGCTCTTCAGAGCCACCATGAAGTACTGATTAGAAGTTCATTTGTAGTGTCATTTAATAATTATTATATATGAAACTGATACAGCTGGAATCATTGAGTCTAATCCTTCATGTAATAGTCTTTGTGACATTTGCAGTGGGAATTGCATAGCACAGGCTATTGGTTTACACTGGGTCTGTGTTGACAGCGAGCTGGAAACCCATAACAATTCTCTCACTCTTCAGAGTCAATGCTGTGCTGATTTAATTTAGTTTTTCTTCATTCTGTGATTCTCAGTTTTAAAGTGGAGATCAATGGGACAAAAGTGATATAGAAAATTTAAAAAAGGTCGATTCCTAATACAGCTGGAGTGACTGGACAGCGTGAGAGAGAGCTTATCTCCCAGACACCCTTTGCTGGCACCTGTCACTCTTTTGTCATGAGGACACACTGCCCTTCCTTTAGCTGCAAGTGCTGATTGAAGTAGGACCCTTGGCTGAATTAAAAGAGGCTGCGGGAGGTAAAGTAGCATTAATGTCCTGCCAGCGCTTATCCTGAGAAAGTATACGCTCATCAGCTTCACTTGAGAGACTCCTCCTTGAGCTTTCAAAGGCCGTTTGTAGTTAAATATAGGCAAAGCGAGGCGGAAAGGGAAGGATGAAGGGTAAAGTGAAAGCCATGGACAACTTTGTCACATTCTGGGATATCTGGCTAGTCAACAGCATGTGTCTGATTCTTTCCTACCTCTGGCACAGCCTGTATGATTTATTCTACTACAGGAGGCAGCAAAGAGCGTTCACCATTCAGGTACATACAAAACCTTCTGATATGTGGGACAATATTTACACGTTAATCGTAAAAAGCTAAAATATCTTTGTGTTTTTAAACAATGGTTATCAGTATTTTACATTTTTTCATTGTATGGGTTTCAATGTAAGCATTTGAATAGTCAGCAGTTGTTCTGTGAAGAGTTTGATTGTCTTAATGCTTTGATGAGCTAGCAGATGGGACAAAGAAAACTTTCTACCTTTGCAAACAAAAACATTATATTCAGATCCAGTCTTTTCATCATGGGGATCATTTTGTTGTTATAAGTCCTAATGAGACAGCACAGAATACTAAAACATATTTGTTTAACTGCATTTTTTTTGGATCTGTGTAAGATGCTATGCCATGTTGTTTTAAAATCTAATTAGAAGAAGACATCTTTGATTTATTGAGGTATTAATAAGTGAATGTTAATGGCCCTATTACGTACACATATAACAATACTGTTGCACTGTGAGTTATGTTTTCTTTTACTCTGAAACACTAATTGTGTTTTTGCTTGCTGGCAATCATTAAAAAGGGCCTACAACAAATAGTATCAATCCTACCAAAAACTCTGTGTTAAGAAGAGGTGACAGCAGCAGCGTTTAAAGCAACATCTAATACCAGCTCTTACCTGGTAATCACCGTCCACATTGCTATGTCCTTCAAGAAGGGCAGAACAGTGTTTACTGTCACATCAGGACTGTATTTTTCTTGCAGAATAGAATTATTCCCTCCACTAAGGAAGTTATGCTTTGTCAGTTTTGCGTGCGTGCACGAGTGTCATTCTGTCTGTAAACACGATGGCTCGAGAAATTTTCAATGAATTCTGCTAAAACTTTAAAGAGTCGCCGAGTGGGGGCATGTTAACAACCTATGAAAATTTGGCGCACATCCACCAAAGTCATCAAGGTCAACTTCACGATTTATGAGTCATAAATTGACCAAAAAACCCTTATAACGTATAAACTACGATTCCTACATGTGTGGTATGTATCATTAACATATAAAAAGTACCATATAAAGATTTAAGATATCATGTTACATCTGACCTCTGACCTCTCCTTCAAGGTTAATAAATTGATCTGAAGGTCAAAGTGATAATAATGCTATACAGAGCTATTTAAAATTGTGTTTCTTACTTCCATTGTTTATGTCGACAGCATATAGGCATATAGGGAAGGATTTATGAGGATTCTTAATGTCATGTTGCTTTGGACCACTGATGTTTTCTTTAAGTAAACTTTAATTAGGTCAAGCTTTCATAATATGTCTTTTATCTTTTAAAAAAAATGTTTATATTGGCAATATTAGAGTGATTTATGGGGATTCTAAATATTACATTATAGTTTGCATCCAAATATCATGTCACATTTGACCTGTCATATCTGTCTGTTTTTTTTTTTCAATTTTGCCCCAAAACGTGTTATATCTTTGACGAAAGTATGTCAAGAGCAAGAGAATGAGCTGCCTAATCAGTTAGACAAATAAACAATAACTATAATCAAAATAATGTCAAGTACATTAAAATGGGTTTCCACAGGGTGAATAATAAAAGCCGGCACTTTGCACTTCTTTTTACGGAAATAAAAACGTACAATTTCCAAAGTATGTTTAAAAAGAACAAATGAAATATATGTACCATAAAGAAAATGAGCTGCCTTGGTGGAGGTTTGCACTTTTTGAGTGTTCATGTTTCTAGTGGTGATTTTTAAGTTAGTAGTATTATTAGTATTATTATTTAAATGAAAGGACATTACACCACTGTATGTGTTAAAATCAATATTCTTGGATAGTGATATACAGTGTTTTAACCCTACAGCTATGTCTTGCTGCATGTATCTATTGGTATTAAGTGTGGTTTTTTTTGTTTTTTTTATTGTACAGTGCATTGAGACTTTTATGTCTATGAAAAGCTCTATAAAGTATAAATAAACTTTACTTACTTAGTTTACTATGTCAAAAGAACCGCTGTTTTCTGCAGATATCCCCTTACTTGAACATAATCACCTCTCTTCTGCTCTTAGTCTTCTTCAGTTCCTTGGAATAGACTAAAGATTCACTGCTGGGATCAAAATACATAAATATTACCTGATGCATAATAAAAGTTTTTATTCTACAGGTGAAGTCCAGTTCAAGTTGTATACTACACAGGAAAATGATGTTGTGCTCTATTGTACCCTTAGGTTTCATGGAAAGTCTGGCCTCAGCAAGTCTGTATGACACTTCAGACAACACAAGTGCCACAGATGTAAACTATATTTGCCTGTAATTCATTACAACAAGACAAACTTATGTACCCAATTGGCCTAAATCCTGTTACATACAATGCCACAGTACATCACAAGTAAGTAGTTTAACTAAAAATCCGCTGTCAGTGTCAATAGCAGATGAAGATTAATAACTTTGTAAATGCAGAATTTATAGTTGAGCTAGATTATTTGTGTAGTTTAGTACTTGCTTTGTTCTTCTTGTGTTTTAACAGTTACTGCCACAAGGGAATGTCAGCACAATCTTTGGCTTCCTCTTATGCTTATTAGAAGTTGGAAAGTTCTTTGCACAACATTCAGTTTGTTGGGACTGATTTAGGACTGTAGCTGGTGGCGTTTGTGGGAGCACATTAGAGAATCACCTGTAAAGGTACAGTGTACTCTAGTGGCAGAGCATGACAGACACAATAATGTAGTGTCTCTGCTGAATGATGAAACAGACAGGAGATTCTGGCTTTGCTGCCATCTAGCGACTTAGTGATTTTTGGCAGCCTTGATTTAGTGTAGTACATTCAGGGGCTGACATCAGAGCAAAAAATGTTTTCTGCAACTCAACAGTTTTGTCTTTTGTTGTTTGCAGCTCAACAGTTCAGTTCACTTTGTCTCCTATGTGTTTTTGTTTCCATCAGAACTCTTACATGGCATTTTATTTTGAAGAAAGCTCATGTATACTGAGGGAAATCTGACTGAGAGTAAATATATACACTGCCTATATACACCGCTGCTTATAAATACACGCATCCTCTAGTTATCTTTAATACTGTGGCAGTATACCATAGAGACAAGCTGAAGACTTCTCACCCTCTCTTGTTTCCATTCCTTGGCATTTAGGAGACACACACTGACATTTACTCTAGGAGAGTGGCACGTATTTGACCAAGCTTTCTTTGCAGTCTGTCACTAACGTTGATATCTCTTGTGTAAAACGCTCCTTACATTTCCATACTGGTAATAATAGTGCCTTAGGGAATATATTCCTCAGTGGGACTGCACTTGATGTTAATGGGAGTGAATTAGGATTACAATAAGGATTATTGTGCTATGTAGAAGCAAATGAATGAAATTATTCTGAGCAGTGCTTAGATTAAAAAACAACAACAAACAACTGTGACAGTATGCAGGTAATTTTACTGTTCTCTTTGTATGGGTCGTTGCCTATGAATTTTTGTTTAAGCAATTTAAATTGGATGGGTACAATTTAAGGCATACGTTAAATCTAAAGATGCACAATATTGAACCATAAGAAGTTTTTGTGTGAAATATGGAAGCAGTTTAAATGTGGAATTAAAGCAATGTTTAAAGATAAAAAAAAATTATTTTCAAGAGATACAGAAATTTTGAGGGTGTATTGTGTTTATAGACTTGCATACAGTTGTAGATGTATATTGTCTGATTATATGTTATGTGGAGGAACATTGAAGCAGCATTCAGTCAGTCATTTTTTATAATCTCTGTAACTTTATGTGATGCACTATAAGGCAGAAGTCACCACAATATAAGAAAATTACAAGATGATGTAAAAAAAATGTATCCAGCTTGTAGAATTTGCAGCTTGTAGAATTAGGAAGAAATGGAACCACTGTACAGTTGTCATTGGCGTGGACAATATGCTATAAAAGGGAAAATATTTTTTGTACCAAGCTGTAAGTATGTTTATTTCTACCCTGATGTTGGAAATTATAACACAGGAGTCTATCAGGATTAGCTTCCTTTTTGGAGTGACCCTCAGGTGGTCGTGTATGAAAGTTTTCTGGCACTTTGTTGGTTTTATTTGAAGCACTCCTTGTGGTATATGACTAACAATATAATGGGAAATCACAACACCTTCTATTTGAAAAATTAAACCAGTGAAAGCACCCAAAAAATGACTGTATTTTCTTAAATGGTCATTGGATGGAGGATCCAAAAGCTGCTTTCAAAATATGTACATATTTCAGTTTGCATACAGAAATGTGCACACAATGCGTCCTCGTGACAATTGCATTTAACAAGACAGACATATTTGTATGCAACGAGAGGGTGAGGGTGAAGTTGGAGTGTGTGCGTCTCACTATATTGAATCATCAGGACGCTGTGTAGTGTGGTTTCATGACATTAAATAAACAGAACCAGAAAGTCTGTCAAAGTGCAGCAGCAAAACGTGTTTGCATGCCAAGACAAAATCTGAGATGACAGCGGGAGAAAAGAAGAGGCTTCTTAGACATTAGCATGAGGAGTTGAGTTTCATGGTTGCCAGTCACATTTAAGCCCACAAGTTTCCAAGAGAAAGTATAGCCAGAGCTGGCAGACAGAGCGGTGTGTGAGCGGAGTCGGAGAGGTGACTGGATGGTGGCCATAGCACACATCCCCAGAGCTTCCCAGGACATTGTGTTCTCTGTAAGGGCAGCCCATTTTTAATCTTGTCTCAGTGCCAAACAAATAACCTAATGCAGAGGGTCATGCCACAATATTCACACACTGACCCTTTAAAAAATGCTGTCTAAACAAGCAAGCAAGCAAGCAAACAAACACATTTGTAGGGCATTTAGGTAAACTTTTTTACATTTTTGTATCTTCTTTTCATTTTTTATATTCTTCCACTGCTGTCAACAGAAGCTTAAATGAATAAACAGACAAACAAAAAAAACCATACTATGCTGCATGTACACAGTATGTGTAGATGGATGTATGCATACAGGTGAGGACAATGAGGGGTACATAGTTTCATCGGAAATTTGAAGCAACATGTAAGTCTTTCAGCAATTATTTGTGCAGAAAAATGCCTCTAAGCATTCATTTTCCAAAAGCATGTCCCTTGAATGTATAATAAATAACCAAAATAATGTGACAATTTATTGAAGCTTAAAAAAATGAGGTCAGTGACAAAAATCTATGCACAGTTAGTTCATAATTATGAATTCGCAGAGGATTTTTCTGCAATTTACCAGGGAAAATAAATATATTTGGGCTTTTGAATGGTTGTAGAAGAAATAAGACATTCAAAAACATCATCTGTTTTCTGGGGGTTTTTTTGCAACACGGCAAAGAACTTATTCACTGAGTGATAAATCAGCTTCATCAGTTGCAACCAAGTGATTGTGGCATAAACTAGATTGATTCTTCTTAGTGCTTTTATTACGTATGACTTTGGGGATACAAAGGGTACACGGTGATCTCAAAAGTTCTAAGTTCTACTATTTAAAGGTGTTGTCCCCTGTGCTGTATATCAATTTACCTTCACATGTTTTCCACTCTAGAAGTCACTCGAGAACTACAAGTTCAACTGGGATACGCACCCGTAAATATAACAAAGAATTATTTTGAATAATTTATAAAGCATTCATCATTTATGCATTACACAATGCCGCTAAACATCCCAGTGATTTTGCTGTCACATTAACGTAACAACTTTTAACCACGCAGCAGCAGACCGGGCAAAGATTTCACAGCTTCCACATTGTGTGTACACATACTCGCTCTTGGCAGAGATGGTGAGAGACGACTTTGAGCCCTGGCCGTGATGCTGTTACTTTCTTTGGTATTAGTTTCACTGTAAAGTGTAAGTGATATAAACTTGACATTTGCTTTATGTCATAAGTCTAATGTCTCTTTATATCTCCTGCTGGGTTTCGTAACCTCCCACCGCTGACCACTGACAGATCTACCGAGATTGTGCCAGGATGTTGCAAGGTTGCGTTTAATGTCCACTGATATGACAACAACACCATGTTGCAGAATCATTTGCTCTGTCTTGTCTTTAATATTTGTGTTTGTTACATGCACATGCACACTGTAAGAAAGCAAAGTGTCCGAGCTCATTAAATTGACACAACATGCTGTTAATTCCCATGCTGTCTGTCATCTGCTGGCATTCAAAGACAGGTGTGAGCACTGGTGTCTTACCCTGAGTGACTGATGGTCCATTTCATTCCATCTGTTTCTGCCCTGTCACAGTTACTTGGTCTTCCCGCTGCAGCTGTCTTGCTTTAGCGAGACACGAGACAATACAAATACAAGGGGAAGCAGTGGTTCGGTTCACTCTCTGGTCTCACTGGTGTAGAAGGATTTGTGAAGGCTTTGTTCAACATAGCGTATCTACACCAAAAAAAAAAAAAAAAAAAAAAAAATTAGACAAATGTTCAACCCGGTGTGGTGACTTGTCATGAAACATAAGCCGACAGGTAAACTCTTTTTGTCCCACTTCACTTGCTTGCACTTTCCTTTGCAGAGTTCAGAACCTTCCCTGGTCCTTTGCACCAGTGAGGTCAGACTTTGGCTCGAGTCACAACGAGTTTGGCTAAGGTCACCGTGGCTCAATTTGTGCTCTGTGCCTCTGTTGTCAAAATAATTTCATGGTAGCTTGAGCAAAGCTGGATCCTTCCTTCATTTTGGCATCCGTGTACTTATGGGTACAGAATGAACTCAGAAAGGCAAAAAACAAAACGAAACAAAAACCCGACCGACAGCGAGGCTGCATTTGTGTTTATATTTTTTCTCTGATTTGTTGGTAGAATACATCATGCCTATTTTGATATATAGTGAACCTGGATTGCGGTCATATTACAGCAGCTCAGTTAAAATGGATCCTTTGCTGTCTTAAGGATGGTTATCGGTGGATGTTTCTGTCAGTGAGTAAGCATCATATAACTCGCCCATGTTACCCATCTCTTATTTCAGGTCAGGGATAAACATTTTAATCTATCTCCACCCAACCAAGAAACACAGACCTCTTCAGGTTGCCCTGACACTGAATGCGAGTTTTAGGCATTCAAAAGATAAGGAGGGAATCTGCATTGCAACATGGTTCTCATTCACAACAGTACACGCACAGTCACATACATCAGTGCCAAATATCTTACAGCCCAGTCCTTCCCTTGATGTCACAAACATTTCAATACAACAAATAAACACTCGAACGGAACATTTTCTCTTTTGAAATGATCTCAAACGTACTCTTGCGTTGCCTAAAAAGCCACACATGGACTTCACATTCAGCTCTCTGTCTTTTTTTAGTGCAGTTGATTCAAAAATGTGAACCACATGTATCCGTCTCTTGGAACAAGTTAATACCTCCGTCAGTTAAATAGGATAAATTGTGCAAATTAATGAGCATTGTCCTTAGAAGCAGAAATGTGTACAGTGAACGTTTTGACAGCCAGCAGGCGAGTGACGGTGGTGGGCTTAACACTTAAAGACTCTCAAACGTCTCATATGTCCCAAGCATTGCCAAGCTCCCACCCCAATCACTTAAACCCTGCTGACGTAGGCTGGCCGTTTACATTTAGGGACACCTGCTCACTCCATTCTAGATACCAATTCTAGAAGAGAGGAGCAGCCGCTCAGGGATAAGGTTTGGGAGGAACAGAAGTCTGACTCAGTAGTAACTGAGATAAACACAAATTGAGCTTTATAGTTTATTTGATCTGTCACCTGGCAGTTTTCGATGTAGAATATTTTTTCTGAATTTTATTTCATTTTCTGTAGAGCTGGCTAAGATTTTTGCAGAAGTATTTTTGAGGGCATTCTTGGTCCTATTCTTGTCTCAAGTTGGTGTCTTAACGTGAATTTTACATCACTGGAAACCATGAGTTCCCTGGTAATAAATGCAGTGGGTGATGGCGAGAACGCAGGCTTTGATATCATCCAAAATCGCATAGAGACACTGAGCAGCAAGATGGACAAGCTCATCAATATTCAGGAAAAAGTCCTCAGCCGACTAGATGGGATGTCTCACGACATTGACGACATTGAGAAGGATATGGAGAATTTGAAGGTCGACAAGGAGGAGATCCATCTCCCGCCCAGGGTAATGAATCAGACCCAAGTCATGGGACGAGAGGTGGGGCAGATTTGCCAGGAGATGAGCTCCATCATGTCGGTGGTGAACCAGCGGTCCGAGCAGCAGGCTCAGAAGCTGGAAGGAATGGAAAAATTGGTCCTAAGCATGCAACAGGTGATCAGCTTCATCGGGGAGACGGTGAAACATTCGAAGATAATGGAGCTGATGCTCAAAGGCCCGACGGCTAAGAAGGGCTCGAGGTCAAAAGACAGTAAAGGGAAGCAAGCTATAAAGAGGAAATCATCTTCAGATACTGTATCGAAAAAGCCTGACAAGGTGAGACAAGCTGAAGTAAGACACTGCACATATAGGCTGAAGTGTGCACCTGCTCTATACTGCAAAAGGACTGTAAGATGTTTGGTCATGAATGAGGTTTTGGAGAAAAAGGGGACAACCTTTATTACTGATCCAATTTAGATTCACAAGCATTTGTTTTGATGTATATAAAGGTGGCCCAGGCATCATAGCCCATGCATCACCATGAGCATCAAGTCTTGTATTTTCCATGCTGACTTTGATTTTTAAGATCTCACTGGGATCTTGTTGTTCTTGGCAGGACATATGAAAATGATCATAGCAGCAAATGCGACTTGGCTTGTGTGTGAAATTCCACATATAATGGACTGGTGTAGTGTCTGAGTTTTGGCGTGTACAAACTTGCCAACTGCTGATTAAAGGTAAAGTAAGCAAGAAGACTAGTTTTATAGTGTTGGGTAAGCTACTGGACAGTATGTCACTTATTCCATATATAAACTCCCAGTTTAACTCACACGTGTCGATGTTGGATCTCCGAGTGTAACTTGAGGGTCTCCTTCGCATGAAGCGTGCGGGGGGACCTCCAGCAGGGCACGAGAGGGCCAGTGCAAGGTCTGCGGTGAAATACGAGTGGCCTGGTTTAGAAATGCTGTCTTTGGATGCGGGCTACAGTGTTTGTGGTCCAAATAGTCTTGCATCCCTTCAGCTTACCAGGTGTTAACAAACTGTAGAGTTTTCTTTCCTTTTCTGTCATGCAGTCCATTTCTTTCATTTCCATTTCATTTCTGCGGCTCTCTTGTGCAGACCTATTAGTGTTACTATCCAAGTCATATCTTTGCCATTATTGCTTTGTTGATGAACAGTCATTGTCTGAAGTCTTTGTCATTGTGATTCCTTGCAATCTTCTAAACTTCTTGCAGCACATAAAATGTAAAACTTAGGTGAGAGTTCTTGTTACAATGCTGCCAAGGTATTTTTGAATTACAGCTTCCAGTAATTGTCTTTATTTTAAACTGCAGATAGTGTTTCAGAAGTCTGCTACAAGTTCATGGAAGTAATACAGTCCCATTGAGGCAATGCCCCCAAGTCTACCAAGATTCAAAATGTTGAACTTATTGAAGAAAAAGAAAAAATCTAATATGCATTTTTATATGACTTTTTTTTTAAAGGAAAAACAATTCACCAACTGAAAACTTAGGATCCACTCACATCCAGTTAAACCTCACTAAAGGTCACTGAGTGCTGCTTGACATCTTACACCACACTCCTATCAGTTCGCCACACAGCTTGTATCTCTCTTGATGTATGACGTACAAGCAAATCGCAAACTCACTTAAATGGCTCTGACGTAACATGATAACGATATCACATACTTGGAAAAAATACCTACGTAACAGTGCACATTGTGCAGTGGTGCACTCTTAGGTTTTATATGCCCATACTTGGTTACGTTAAAATCAGACTCAACGATATCAAGCCCGTTAAAAGTTTGTGTCACATTTTATGGCTTAATTATACCCTGATGATTAATGACCAAATACCAATGTGATGTTTTCACCGTGACTCACGTTTCAGGGAATTTCTGTTGTTGTCAGAGCACTTGCCAGGTGGCTGCTCCGTCTTCCTCCACCTCCACAGGTGTGACATACTTGAAAGTAATTCGGGCTACTGCGGCATCTGCATTCACTTCCTCACCCTCCAATCACCGTGGTCACTGGGGAGACGCTGCACTTGAAATAGCTCCCCTGTTGTTTATGTCCCAACAGCATACAGAAAACAAATGTGAGACACCTGATGTTCAAGGCAGGCTTTTTTCCATGCTAAGGTGATCAGAGAGTGTTTAGTGAGTTTCCTTAGCTGAGAAATTTGAACTACAGCCTGCAGTCACTTGCAATATTTTCCATTCAGGGTCGACATTGCATTCCATCGCTGAGTGTGACCAGTGATAAGCTATAAATTCACTGCCCTGCTCCTGTCTATCCAAGTCTGCCACAAATAATCAAAGGCATGCAATTCTACCAGTGCAATAAAGATGTGCACTAACTGTGCTAATTTGTGTGCTGAGAACAGAGAAAATGCTTCGTATTTTATCCTTCATTCACCTGTCATCAAATTACTCAACGTTTTATTAACTTCTTGTTGCGTTTTACGTGTGACACTAAATCCAACATGTCTTTGATTTTTGATTCATCCTGTGCATTAACGTGTGAATCTAACTTACCAAAATGCCACCAATTCTGTGTGCATTCATGTAACCCTTCTAAGCATTGTCTTCTTGTCTTTTTACTAGAAAACTACCTCTAATAAAGGGAAAAAAGGGAAACAAGAGATAACGCCTGCATGCAAGCCCAGTACTCTGCAGTCTTCTCCCAAGATAAAGCTTCACGGACCAAAGCATTTCCTCACCTCTCGCAAATGTGGAAACTTTGTACGTTTATGTGCTTAGAGAACATGTGAAATATTTGCATCGCCACTCCAGAGATACGAAAAAAAAGAAGACCATTTGTATTTTATAATCGCTCTGGGACAAGAAATAGTACCAGGGCGACACAACTGCTTTGTTTATTTTCTAATAAAGCTTTGATCATGCATTCATTTCATATTAACGTACTCGTCTGGGTCTCTGGTTTGACAGTTTCTGTTTTGCATTTCACAGTTGAAAGACCACAAAGGCAAAGATGGGACAGATACACCCCGTTTGAGCCCTAAGGGTCTGAAAGCACAAAAGAAGATGAAGCCTCCAGATACAGCAGGTGCTGAGATCAACACACTGTTACTTCTACAAACTCCAGTGTCTCTTTGCAAGTCAAAATAATCTGAGACACAGCAGCAGCAAAATGTAAATAAATACTCTAAAATACCTTCTATGAGTGGAACATGTGGCTGTATTACAGTGTTATTACACGTAGCTGTTGCTTGCTAGCGTTTAATTGGGATAGAAACTACGTTTAAAGATCGGAGTGGAATTTTTCAGAGTGAAAATGTTAATTCTTCTTAAAGTGATGAATATTAACCAGATCCTAAGAGACTAAATCTAACTTCTCTTTGGTATTCTTGTAGAACATATCTCACTGAAGAAGCAGATTTTGCTCCTTGAGGAGGTTCAGAAACTCAACAGGGAGAACGCTGAGAAATCAGGTCAGCAGATCACCCTTGGTTTTCGGGATCTAGAAGCTGGAGTGCCCCTTAAAGATCAAGAACCCGATGCCTCTGCCAGCAGCTTGGTGGACTACCTGCAAGAAGACTCCCAAGTGGATATTGCTGAGAAAAATGAGGATGTTGAGGCAGTTAGTGAGGAGGAAAGTGGAGAGAAGGTGCCTGAGGATGTTACAGAGAAGGAGCTCAAGCCTAGTGTGGAGAATCTAGGGAAGCAAAAAGAAGAAGAAAAGCTTGAAGTCCAAGAGGACAAAGAGGAAAAAGGTGTTTCTGCAGCTGAAGAAGACTCAGGTCTTTCTACCTCCCCTGACAAGAAGAAGGAAGCAACTCCAATCAGGTAGTCCATTATTACATTTAAGGACTAAAACAATCTGTAATAATTTATTATTATTACAATTATAATACTAAACATTTTAGTGTCTGTTAAAAATTGCTGAACAAAACATGATATTTCATGAACGTCCTGTATGGTGTCACATTGCGACTGTATAGTATATATTTAAGATCTAAAACATTTCATTAATTCAATAACAATTCATAACAGTGTTAGATATGTTATTACATTATTTTTGTTTGTTTGTGTTTTTTCTATTTTTTGGTCAAATTTATGCACAAAAACATAACAAATTTTTTTTTTAAAAATGCAAAAAACATACTAATACATCGACTTTCATTCAGTAGAGATGACCACAAAGATGCAGCACCATCTCCTGAGGCTGAACAGGACACCATATCACAGGTCAGCAGCACCAAGTCCTTTGTCACCCAGGAACACTTTATTGTAGAGGAACACCCAAAGAGCCAGCTGCTGGAAAAGAAGGTGGAAGAGGAGGAAGAAAACAAAAATAAGGACGAGAAGAAGGCTGAGTCAGAGGGTTGGGGTGTCTTCAAGGCAGATGGAATTGAACTCCAGCTGAACCTGAAACAACAGGTGGAGAAGGAGAGAGAAAAAGATGATGCAGGAAAGGAGGATGACGATGGTCCTGAGCAGTACTTTATCGGTGAGAGCACCAGTAAATTATTATATACTTATCTTTGTAGCATTATACATTTTTTAAACTGAAAATGTGTTTGCTTTTTCAAGGTAGCAACAAATTCTGTATGTATCATTTATAGTACACTGTATAGTAGAAGTCTTTGTAATGGCTTGACTGGAACTGCTCAAATATCTGTAAAGAGTCTTTATATAGCTTTATATATCAGTACATACATTTATATGCGTTCCCACTCTTTTTATTGGGACTCTGAGCATAGTTAGTCGCAGACTTCATTCAATTCAGTTCAGTTTATTTATATAGTGCCAAATCACAGTCACCTCAAGTTGCTTTACACTGTAAGGTAAAGACTGCAATAACAGAGATAAAACCCCAGTTATCAAAAGAACTTCTGAGCAAGCACTTGGCGACAGTGGGAAGGACAAACTCCCATTTAACAGGAAGAAACCGCAGGTACAGCCAGACCATCTGGTATGACTGGTTCTTGGTGAGGGGAGGGAGGATAAAAAAAGAAAAATAATTACAAATGGAATACTACAAAATGAAGTGAAATGGTAACCTGTTATATTAAAGCGGCAACTCTGTAGCTGTTGATTATCATAGCACTTTAGTACACAATGTGCTAACTTGATTATGACAGCTATCTACACTCTCCAAAGGCTCACTGTAGCTAATTATCAGTGAAGCTTGTATGTTCTCACATTCCTCAACTTATTAAAACAGATTACATCTTTTTTCTTGTGCCCCCATCCGACTTTAGACACCGCTCCACCTCCAGTGGCTCCTTTTAATCACCGCATTGTGTCAGCCAAGCCCAACCTGATTACAAACTTCTATACCATCAGCTGGCAGGAGATCCTGGGCGGGTGAGTGCTGTACTTCTCCTCAAATCTCCATGAAATGCAAAATAAGTAAAAGATATCGACAAGTTGATCTATCACAGATCAAAGATGGTAAGAACAGGTTTTAATTACCCGTAAAATGTAACCGCGTAAAGTCCCCCCAACCCCCGCCTTTCTGATGTTTCATAACTTCAGAGTCACGGCAGTTATTTTTACTTTAGAACCGACTGGCATGTGAAACTGTATCCCCGGTGCCAGCTGGTAGCTAATCACAAAGTGTTAATCCAAGTCTTCAAAGTGGAGACACAGCTTGGCTCACATTTAATGAAATAACAGATTAAGCACAAGACTCTCCAGAAACATCCCCGTATGAAGGAAGATCAGTTTTTGATTCGTCGTGGGAAAATACATCTATCACAGCACCATCTTTCCCAACTGCTGGATCGTCTGACTTGATGTGATAATGGAACTGACACGTTTCTCTCCAGCTACAGAAATCTGACTTTTGTCTTTGCTTTCTCTCCTCAAAGGGGTCGTTTCGGCCAGGTGCACAAATGTGTGGAGAATTCATCCGGTCTCACTTTGGCAGCGAAAGTCATCAAAGCCAGGAGTCAGAAAGAAAGGGTATGACACCTCTCATGTACTGTCACGACTACAAAGTACAGTGACAGCTACATCACATGATATAAAAAGCAGAGTCCTGGTTTCGAATTTTAAACACTCGCTAGTACAAAACAAGATCGCTCTTGGAACAGAGATAGAGGGAAATACTTGTCACCGAGGTGACAAGTATTTGACCTAGAAGAGAAGAAGCATTGTCTGTCCTAGCAGAGAACAGCTGACACCTCTCATCGCATCCGTGTGTCTGTGTTTCTGTCTCTTTGGTAGGAGGTCGTGAAGAATGAGATCCAAGTCATGAATAATCTCGACCATGCCAACCTGATCAAGCTGTATGCGGCCTATGAGTCAAGAAATGACATCATCCTTGTACTTGAATAGTACGTTCCTTTATTAAAAAACATGTTTATTTATTTCAGAAGGGATTTTGGTTTACTTATAGCTTATTATTTACCTTTTTTCTAATTTGGTTTCATATGCAGCTTACTTTGCTTACGTATTTTATCTAACCTGCCTTTTTTTTTTCTTTTTTAAATTTCTTTTAATGCTTTTCATGTGCTCGTCTTTGCCTTCAGCGTTGCCGGAGGCGAGCTGTTTGACAGGATTATTGATGAAAACCACACTTTGATGGAGTTGGATGCTGTGCTGTTCATCAGACAGATCTGCGATGGCCTGCAACACATGCACAAAATGTCCATCCTGCATCTCGACTTGAAGGTAACAAAGTCACACATGTTTGCAGTGATTACTTTGTAGATATATTGCATAACAGGATTATCCCATTCAAAAAGTCAAATGGTAATACTTTGTTGTTGCTGAATTTCAGCCAGAAAACATCCTGTGTGTGAGCAGAATCACAAATAAGGTCAAGATCATTGACTTTGGTCTTGCCAGGATGTAAGTACTGGTATTTACTTCTGTTTTATTCCCACTTGGATGAACTGCTGTGGTCGTACAACATGCAACATGTCATTTTTGTGAATTTCAATCATATTTCAAACTTAGATATAAACCAAGGGAGAAACTCCGAGTGAATTTTGGGACTCCAGAGTTTCTCGCTCCTGAAGTCATCAACTATGACTTTGTGTCATTCAACACAGACATGTGGAGCCTTGGTGTAATTACATATATGCTGTAAGTAAACACACAGAAGCATGCATGCACATCCACAAACCTTTGCTGATCATCCGTTCCCTTTTCCCTGCTAGTCTGAGCGGTCTGTGTCCCTTCCTCGGCGATGATGACAATGAGACTCTGAATAACATCTTGGCCTGTCAGTGGAACTTTGAGGAACAAGAGTTTGTAGATACATCAGAAGAAGCCAAAGACTTCATCTCCAGACTCCTGATTGTAAATAAAAGGTATTTGGATTTTGTACACATACACTGACCTCTGATCTTACGAAAGCTAATAATACATGAAGTGTGTAAAAACAAATATTGTGATTTTGTGTTTCCCATTAGTTGGAGGATGGGGGCATGTGAGGCTCTGAGGCATCCTTGGCTTGCCGACCCTGCTCTTCATCATCGTCTTCACACAAAGGTAAAGCATGCGTTTGTGAGGGTAAAGGCTTTTTATGCTGGAAAAGTACTTAAATTTGTAAAATATGTGAACCTAGTAAAGAAAATTATTTGAATGCATCTTATTGTGCTTTACATTTGTTGTGGATATTTATTCCTGTCTTACCGTTGTACTGGTGATTATTGTTTTTTGTCTGTTTCACAGAAAACTATGTGCAGATCACGGAGATCATCATGTGTGCCCAATACTGAAAGCTGAGGTGGGTCTGAAAGTATTGCTCTATATTTAAATCTGTTCCCTTCTTATATGCACACACCTCCTTATACTCACCCTGGGCAGGATGCCAGTGTATCAGGGCAAACACAGAGAAACACACCCTCACATGCACGCCCAATTTAGAATCATGAGTTAACTGAACCGACGTGTTTTTTTTGGGCTGTGGGACGACATCTTAAAAATTCAGTGTCAGAGTTATGCTTTCAAATCATCCACAAGAGGGAAGCATGTCTCAAATTTTGTTTGGAGTAGCAGAATGGATGCTGCGATACAGATGTGGTTCTCTCACAGTAAACCATCGCAATGTTTCTTTCCAGGGTGCTACACTGAGGTGACGCTCCACCTGTGGCCACTTGGACCAACCCTTCTGTCCCTGTAAATTACCTAGATTTTAGTCAGTGTACTCATGACACTGACTGAAAATCTGTCTACACCGCAAACCTCTTCCTGACATGTGATCCACTGTGTTGTGTTATTGTAAGCAACACCCTGATGAAATATATAAAGGAAAATAGCTCAGTTTAGGTATAACAGTAGCTAGTTCTGTGTGTTAAATACTGGTGATGATGTCACAAAAAAACAGGGTAAATAAAAAAAAAACAGACCATCACATAACACTAAAAAATCCAGTAGAATTACTATGTGACGTGTGATTACTGTGCTATCATTGTGAAGCTACTACTGTTCAGTTATTGTTGAAACTGTGACAGGGGAAGTATACATGTTCAACTGGTGGTTTGCAATATTCTTTTATTTGGCATTTCAAAATGGTGCTGAAGTCATAATCTGATGTAGTTTTAATAGAAACATATTAATACTTATTATTATTATTATTATTACAAATTGCTATTACACATATTGTATGATAGTGTTTGCTTGTGGAAAGCACAAAAATTCGCATTTTCTTCTCTTTTATTTCACTATAAAATTCTCGCTTGGACTCATCCTTATTTATCTCTAACCAAAAACACTGTACTGCCTTTCCTTGCTGATTTTTTTGTCCTTTTGAGAACAACAACTTTATGCATTTAGAAATATACCTCAGCTGCTACTGCTTGAAGGCTACAGCAACAGTTGTAATATAAATGTAATTATGTGCGCTGCCCTCTTGGTTATAAACACGGTAAGCTGTAAATAGGTGCTAATAATTCAAATTAGAATCTGTTGGATGTGCATTGTGCTTATTGGAGACAATGAAATTTGTGTGTTTGGCTTAACAAGCTGTAGTATGTGCGCTTTATGACCTAATATCACACAATGCTGCTGAGGTTCCACTGGACAGACTAGTCGGCAACACATGTCACCTTAAAATAAACACCATGACAACACAGTATATGTCTTATTAGCAAAGTATATACATTTTTTTTTGCATGTCTTTGCAGCTAAAGTTTGAACTTGGTACGTAGTTATAATTTACATTAGTTTTTTTTTAACTGTACCTTGTGCTTCAGAGCCTCTCTTTCTGCATATTCATCGCACTAAAATCGCTAATAAAGAAAACAAGTGTTTATTTGAAACGCCTTCTGTGAAGGTTCACTAACTGAGAGTGACACACCGTCTACCTGTTGCTGCCTCTCTAGTTAGAGCTACGTTTTCATCTACCTTCGTGTTAAATGCCAGATTATTGTAGTTCTGGTAAAATAAGTCGTTCTCACTGATTGCTAACATATTTAGCATGTATTTTTGAAGTGTGCACACACTCATTAAACTGAAATTGTATCTTCAAGCGTTTGTTGTCCTTTCTTCTTTTGAATTTTAAGTATACTGCATGTTGTCAAAAACTAAATCCATTTAGTAAGATAATATTACAGAGACCTTTATAGCTTTCTTTGTGTGTTTATAAACTTTGCAATATTCTATTTTTGGCAGAGTTATTTTTTTTTAAACCTTGGCTCAGTTTATGTAATAAACATAATAAGTGAAACACAGGAGCACACACTTTCACTCAGAATGAAAGTAGAGCAGATTCCAGGAGCAAAATCAGGAGAATCTGAAGGGGTCAGTTTGTGCAATACAGTCACTTGAGAAAATAAACTGAGTGTGTGGGGTGACGATGCTGTTGCAGTAATGGGATTCAGGGTATCAGGGATTGTACCGACAACAAAAAACAGGCTAAGAGTCTTAAAAAAGGAGAATGACAGTGAGGAAAAGTAGAACTTTCCCACAAAGCAAGCATTATACGCACTTATTGTACAGAACCCAGGGGTTTAATCAGGGATAAGTAAAGACTTTATGGGAGAGTACAACAGGAAAACATGTATTCAGTTGTAGAGAAATACCAGAAATTCAAACTGCCCCCAAAGCCTTAGGAACCCAGTATTTGAGTACAATTACAGTGTGAAATTGTTATGCTACAGAATCGTAAGAGTTGAGAAAATAAACTATTTTGATTTATATAGCAATTCTGCTTTGCGTAGCATGCATTAGACAGTTACGGGTTTTCTTCCATCTGTAAAACCTGGAATCTGCTGAAGCTTGAATTATTTTGGTTGAATTTCTTCTTAGGAAATGAACATGATGTGAAAAGTGCAGTTGAACATGGAAAATAACTAAAAATCATCTCATATCGAAACTGAATACAAAGAAAACATGATAGCTATAATGAAATGTTCTGTAGTTGTAATGGAAGGTTTGATGATTTTTAAGAATGAGGCACAACCATAGGAAAAGAAGATTTTTCATATTTGTTCGACTCTTGATATCTTGCTGGAAAATTCTATGATTTATCTTCAGTTTGTGAATCTTATTGTTCTTCATTAAGAACGGGTATTTCAGGATGTTCTTTAACTGCCCTTTCTACACCACAGCCTGATCCTTTAGTTCCAGTTTGGCTTTGTCCATAAAACCAGACTCTCAGAATTAACAGGCCTATGCAAATTTCTTGCATATTAAAATGGATTTTTATTTGACAGGTTTCTTCATGAAAATCTGCTGGACTGAATATCTAATATATGTCAAAAACATGGTAAATACTGGCAGATAAACATTTTACAATATGGGACCCTATAATGTCCCATACCTCCATTTGTACCAAAATCAGTCAATCAATAAATGCATTTATGCAAAACTATGCTTGTTAGCATACCCAAACATGTAATTTTTTTTTATCATGAATAAGTGCACTTCAAAAACAAACACTAAGAAAAACAAATAATTTTCAAGCTTTTTATTCCAATATATATTGGAAAAGTGAGTATATAAGGTAAATATGTGGCAATAATATATATATTAAGGATGGTAAATGTTCATCATTGTTCTTATTGTTGTTCTTGTTCTTAAAATAAATGAAACTTTAAGACAAAAACTTGAATATATGCACTCTGCAAAAGAGAACAATAAGAATCATAAATAAAACTTGTTAAAGAGAACCATTAAATCCACTTTTTATTCAATTAAATACTCTTAAATGTAAAGATTTGGTTGACTTTGAACTGCACAAATAATGTATAAAGCAGCATATTGTCGCACATGGAGTCTAAGGAAGTAAGTTTATGAGCATTTCTGTAAATGAAAAATGACAAACCACTGCAGTGTATTTGTATGCTTTGTTTTCAGTGAACACATTTCTTTATGCATTCTATTGGACTGCAATCCTAATGTCTGGAGTGACCAAGTGTCACTTCTGAACTTCATTAAATGGCTATTTGAAGCTGGCTTTAAAGGCAACCCCACAGACACTCAATTTTACAGTAAAGTTAAACAACCTGGGAGAAAAACAGTTTGGATGCCTTTTTTCTGCTTTTTCAGATTTTTAAAAACTTAATAGACATAAACCAAGAAGCACAAATGTCTCCTTTAAGCTGAATTGACTAATTTATTTTCAATTATAAATGTTCAGAACATAAATGAAAAAAAAATTGATTATATCATTAAACTCCCCTGAATCTGAAATGATAATTATATAATAATTAAAGTCAATAATTATAAAAAACTGTAACACACACTTCCTTACATAGGCCACCTTAGTGGGTTATTATAATAATCTTTCTTCCAACAACAGCTGTTTTCCTGTGGGCTACTGAACACGTGCAATTGACAGTATTGTATAAATATTACAGATGCTTGAACCGAACTAGAATATTGGCAACTGATTTATAACCAATTTTGAGGGGAAAAATCAAAATGAAAATCAAAAAAACTTTTACATAAAGCGTCCTAAAAATACATTTCAAATAGTTTCCAATCTGAGGCTGACAGTCTTGTTTAGTCTACTATTTGTTTACTTTCACACATCATTTCATCCCACTAAAAGTTTCATGTCAGGAACGGTTCAGAGAGAGTTCATACATTCCTCTATTGCAAACACAGGCAGAGAGACTCTGAGTCGCTTAATAACCATTACTCTGAACATGCGAGTCATTTGGCAAAACAGGTGATACTGATTTGGGCCAAGGATTTTTCCCTACCTTTTCTCTTTTTTTGAATAGCTTTTCAGGAGCCTGAGGGCTGGAAGCCAAATGCAAGCTCTCGCTCTATCCCTGGTCCAAGGCCCAGGTTGGAATGGTGAGAAATTCAATTTAGGAGAAGAAAAAAGGCTCCAAGAACTGCCCCTCCACTACCCCACCTCACCCCTAAGTCCCCTCCATCCACATCTCCAGGGGCGATCTTGAGGAGCCAAACCAAAACCAGATGTACTTATTGGACCTAAAGATAACAAATAGCGCCTCAGTTCCTGTCAGTTAGAGACCACCAGAGCAAAAAATCTGAGAATTGAAAAAGCTTATTGACATGTCTAACTCTTTGTCTGGCAATATAAAATATTGTTAAGACTGACAAGTATTTTAATCCAGGATACACGAACAAGGAAATAAGACAGAAGGTGCTACAGAGGCAGCTTTCTCTGCTAGATCAGGTGCTTGTAAAAGTGAAGACAATAGCTGTACATGTAGTTTTGCTGTTGGTGTCTTTAAGAAGCATGTTGCATTCAAGCACCTGGTGCCTTCTTGGCTTTGAGAAAGTGGATCCGAATTTCTAGGTTGCACACTCTCCAGTTTGTTAGTCAATACCACCCACACACAATCAATTAGACAGGGAGAGGTGACCCCAGCACTTCTCACAGCCCGCCATTAGATTGACTATGAAAGTGTCCTTTGTAACAGGAGTTTCCTGTATGTAATTAAAAAATATTGGGCTCTGTGCAACGGGGTGGAGAGGAAGCCTGGAGTTGAAGGAGGCTACACGAAGGCTAAGATTCTCTTTTCTCCACTATTCGTTTCATGTAGGAGGCCGCTGGACCGGCTCTGACGTTTGTCCAAACAAGAGGTGCTCTCTCTCTCGCTCTCTCAAAGGAGGTCCGGAGAGAGGACCAGCTAGTTCTCAGGGCCCGAGGGCAGGTGGTTCTGATTTGTGCAGGGGAGGAACAGACCATGTTTATGTTCAGTTAATAGCAGTACACGTGTCGTCACGTCCAGCGGTGGGAACATGCTGGGTGAGTGATCTGTTTTTTACTCTGCTGAAGTCTGACACCAATAAGAACACAATGTCCAATTATTCCTTCACAGTTTTCACCCTGAACAGCCACACCTGCAAACTACTGTTCTCCTGTTAAACCGAGACGATCTAAGTTTGAAAGAAAAAAGCAATGTGTAACTCACAAGCAATAAAACACACTTGTTTTTAGTTCAGTGCACTCAGTGGTTTTACACCTACTGCTTTAAATCTGGCACGACCAGATGCTTTTAGAGACTTTTCTAAAAGCTCTAATGACACTGAAGTATCCTGTGTTATATCATCTACTGTTGCTCTTTAATTGCCATCTTTGGTCACTCTTAGCAGAAACATAATTAATACATTCAAGAAAATATGGACGATGTCCCTCAAAAATAATGAAACCTGATTTTACCTGGTTTGTTGCCTATGCTTTTGGATAATGAGCTGCTAATAGTGATCAGGATCTCTAACAGGCAGCTAAAATGCTATAATTTCAATGAGAAGTTCACTTACAGTTAATAGAGCTTTAGCTAGAAATGATCAGGGACGTTGATGTTCTAAAGTATGCCAAAATCAAATTAGTCTGATATTAACAATAATTTTCCAGATACTATTTGGAACTTGACGTCCCATATGGTTGACAGATATTTACAGTAAAATTTTGTTTTCAGTGAGAGTGCATCATGACTTGGAATGAAAATAGCTCCCACCCACAGGCAGATTGATTTCCAGACGAGGGAGAAACATGGCAGCTTGCTGCGTCCGGTGTTTTCACTTAGTGGTTTCAGCTTCGATCAAATGGTCACGCTCAAACCTTAAATGATCTTGGCGGTTCCCCGCTGTTGGGTCATCAGCTTGGCTCCATGTCATCTCCAGGTTGGGCCCTACTGCTGGTTAGGCGGTCCCTTTCCATCAGATTTGTATTTACTCATCCCTCCGACTCACCCCTCAGCCTGCATGGGGTCTCTGTTCATCCTGCCAGCCCCGCTGAGAGGCCTCTGTGGCCGAAAGAGCCGCAATCTATCAGGCCTCTGTATGTATGTGTTTCGCGCTTTTATGCCTTAGCTCTTGCTGAGGAGTTTTTGCTGAAGTGACTAAATGGAGCCGATCATCTTGTTCAAGCAGGGCGAAGGCGCATGTTCTTGGTGTCTGAGGTTTGTGTGCTAACTTGAGCTCGTGTGCAGGCGTGGGTGTCTGAACACGCTGCTTGTGCGCATGTTTTAACTCTTTGGATTTTTCCAGGGACACAAATGATTCCCTTCTTGACCCTTTCACCCCCCCCAAACTTCTACTTATCCTTCCCACAACATACCCCTGTCATGTTTTATTGGATTCCTCTTCATCTAGTCCAATGAACTGTGTGTGTGTGAGTGTGTGACTTGCCTGCGCACACATAAAACTTGTAGAGCTCTCATATGTTACAGGATACAGCATACTAGATGTATGTAAGCTTCTTACATCCATATTGTACATGTCTCTGTTATGTTCCCCCATCCCACCCACAGAGTTTGTCCTCCCTCCCAGTGCACAGTGATCGATGAGCTGCACTCTCTGCAGCAGGGACCGTACAGAGGGGAAAAGACCCTTAGCCTGTTCTCCGTCTGACTCCCAAAAACAGCCATCATGGCCAACAAAAACACAGCACGAGGCAACCAAATGGCAACCCGTACAGCCGCTCCTATTGTAGTATGAAATATTTCCCACGATGAAGCTCAGGATGGGACAGGAGAATTATATGGATGACACAACAATGAAACTGAGAGATAAGGGTCACTCTGAGGTGAAGCAAAAGATTTAATGATTTAATGGGTGTCAGCTTAGTTTGTGTCTTGTTGAAACATTTAGTACAGCGCAAAAGATGGATCCAACATTTGCAATACTGCATATTTTGAGAAACACTATACAGCTACAGCAGCCAGATATCCTCATATTACTGTCCACCGCTGCTGACTGCATTTAATAACATCCATTTGGGTGTTGATCGTAGATTGGCGGTCACTGCTGGGGGATCACTGATACCTGACCTAAGCTAAAAATTCCTCCCTGGTTTGTTCTTGGTTTGGCATTTTTGTGCCTGCCTTCATTTTCAGGGCAGTCTGCTTTTAGACGGGGGGAAACAGGAAAAGAATCACAGCACTGCGGTTCATTCTTCGGGCTATATTCACTTGACCACACAAAGAGCCCATTTTGAGGGAGACATTTTATGTGTTGTGTGGCAGGCAGCGCAAGCAGAAAAAAGATTTACTGTGTCTATTCAGGGGTGTTTTGGATGATGTTCATGCTCTTACTGGTAGAGGCTGGAGATTTATTGCAGCTGGAAAATACTATCAGGTGGATGTTTCTGACAACGGTGACACTCTTTTCTTCCAGCAGTTAAATTCACCCAAAAAATCATTCATATATAGCTAAAGTTTAAGAAATAATGACGTGTTCGATGCCTTTTTATATTATTTTGTGACGGTTTTTATTGAAACACTAACCTAGCTTTTATTTCTTGTACTTTTACTCTTATGTTATTTATTCAGTCTTGTCTGAATCAACACTTTGTATCTGTTGGGTAAATGTAAATGAAATGCAACTGCAGGAAAAGTCTTTAACCTTATCTGAAACTTACCAAAAAGTAAAAAACAACAACTTGTGATAGTAATATGGAAAGTTGTGTGTAATGGCATGTAAATGTGTGTCTGAGTGTGTGTGGGTGCATGGAAGTTGGTGGGAGAGGAGGAAGCTGTACCACCGAGGTAGCACTTGGAGTGACTAACAATGGCCCACACATATCCTGTGGCTGTCAAAATGTTGAGGACCCTACACAAACACTTTAGAGTCAGCCCCCCCCAAGTGCATTTTCCAGAACTGCTTCAGGTTTGGTGAGATTTTTCAGGAATATAGCTGGAAACAAATAATTGTTTTTAGAATCAATAACTAGAGCTTCCCTTTCAGACTGTAAAGGGAACACGAAACGACACATATGCACTGTCCAGTTAAGAAGCTGCTTACAATAATTCGCAAACAAGTTTTTCATTTCCTAAAATTTTGCTTAATCACTGACCACTGCAAGCCACACTCTTTACCTATATGTGCTGTCTCAGCAGACCCCCCCCCTCTTTTCTGAAAGAACTCAGGGGGCCACAAGAAACTTGTAGGCCCACAGAGCTCACGTCAGCACACCAGTGTGGGGAAAACACACACTTTTAACTCAGAGCTGGGACCTGCTTTCCAAAACCTCAGCAGAAAATTAATGCAGAATGCCTTGATGTCACACACACACACACACACACACACACACACACACACACACACACACACACACACACACACACCTGTATCCTCTTCCAGCCTCCTTTTTTCATCTCTTTCTATTCCAGAGTCTAGCCCTGAACACCTCATATATATCGCATCCAAACTAGAAACCCATATTTCCTTCACTCCTTCATCATTCCACCATGGCAGGCCTTCCTGAAGAGAATACGATGTCCTGCCAGTGAACGTTTTGAGAAAACCTTCAATATGCTGTTTGGCCCGTGCTGTTTGCTTTAATGGGTCGCTGACGGACTGACCTAAGCGGAGCTCCGTTTTTTTACTGCCTAAAATTGGACCCGAGCTGTCTTTTTAGATTTGTAAGAGCTTGCTGTCACTGAGTTCAACAATGTAAAGGGGACCACCCATGCAAATATAAATGTCATAATGGAGCTTGCTGTGGCTGCTTTTGTGGTAGGCCGTAGGTTTTGTGCAAACACACCACATTATTGCTGACAAGGACAAGATTGTAGACTCTGACCAGCAGAGGGCGACCAATGCTCTGGAAAGAATCCCAGGACATTAGCAGGCCAGCATAACTCCCTCCCGTTTTCTCAGAGTGTCAAAAATAACATCTCTTATTACTTTCATGGCAATAGAGGAAAGTTAAGAAGGATGGTATGAAAGCCTCCTGCCAACCAGAGCCGAGACTGAATGTAATGGTAGAATCTGAGAGAAGACATTCGAACTGGAACTTTTAACATCTTTATAGTTTCTCCAACGATAATCTGAAATCCCCTTTCTTTTTCATAATGGTTTTTATGGTTTTGAAATAGTCATTAGCCAGTGTAAAGATAAAAAAAAATCTCCAGTGCAGCAGAGGAGCATTATAAAAGGTCACCTGGCCACACAATGCAACATCCTACCTATATATTTTGAATGTCAAGGACCGGCCACATGTAATCATATCTTCACCCTCTGGCCTGGTCCGCAGCATGAAAAATCCCCACCACTAAGCCACTGTCCGTGCCACTCCCCCACCCACTCCAGCACCTCTCCCTGCAGTTCCCATGGTGAGGGCCGTCACCAACCAATCCAAGGAGGCCGCCAGGGCCTTGGTGGTCTGGAGAGTCTCCGAGGTGGTATGGCCACAGGGCTACAGAGAGTAAACAGGACACTGGGGGATGGAGGGATGGAGGAAAAGGGATAGAGGGATGAGAATGTGGAGTCAGCAGCCTCTCCGCCCTGCCCGGGGAAGAGGAAAGCCTGCAAAGCCTGCAGATTCAGAGCTCACACAAACTGTGGACTGCCCTGAGATTCAGCTTAGTGGATAAGGCTTTGGCCAGACAGAGGGAGTATTCAAATAACTGCAGAATTAATAATCCTGTGACGGGAAAAAAATATACATTTTAAATTTTTTTTACAAACTCAATAATTAGATTTTTTTTTAATTTAAAGCAAACTATATATAGTTACATAAATATATTTAACCTTTTTTTAAGATAATCAATCCAGAAAATGAGTTTATTATTTAGTCACCTTCAAATCTCTCTGTTTTGAACTGAACTATTACAAAGTTTTTATTTTACTTGAGATTATACATTGATTTGAAATTATTTTTGCTTAATACAGTATTAAATTAACAACAATATATATTTAAATATTACTGTTTGATTATTAACACAACTAAACTATAATCTGATCTTAAACTTTTATTATCATTATTGATGATTTATCATTAACACATTCCTGTTTTGTTTAGCTTGTTGTTAGCACAGGGCAGGTATAACAGTGTCTTAGTTTGTGTATATATGCTTAATTTAAGATTAATATAAAATTCTGAGTGACATTTCTGAGACATTTACTACAAGGTGGGATTTTCTTTGCTAGTTGGGTCTATGCACAAAAAAGTGAACTTTAAAAAATGAGGAAAAAAAACATCAATATTTGATGATAATTCACAAAGAAGTGTTGAATTCAACAGTGCCCAAGTCATAAGGGACCATGAAATCAGTTGCCAGCATCCACATGCTATACACACCGCCTGTTTCCAATAATATTACCCTTGTGGGTGATGACAGGTTGAAAATTGATTTACCTGTGCAGGCTTTTATTACAAATCTTTCTTGCACCATTCCCTCTGCTACTTAAGGAATCAAACTGGCTTCACTGTGGAAGTGAAACCCAGTACTAAATAGCAAAAAATGGCTTCCGACTATTTGAGTCCCTTGATGAAGAAAGATGAGGTGAAGTAGCACTGTGAGCATTTGCAACTGGCACTGTTTGAAAAAAAAAAAAATAGAATTATTGCGTTTGGAAAAAAAGTAAATAAACACACGTTTTCTTTCAGTACAGCACAAAATGCATGAAACAAACTCGTGAAAAAAAAGAGCAAGCAGGTAAACAAAGCACGACAATGCACTTGGGATTGTAGCTAACCATGACACCAAACTGTCTTCTCAGGGGAATTGTCATTTGAGAAGCATTTTTTTTTTTCCACCAGTGGCTTTTTCATTATTTTCTTTCGGAATCCACATCCAAAGCAGTGTACTTAGTTCATGTTTTCATAGATTTGGACCCAGTCATCTGGGTTTTGTCTTTCTCTTCCACGTGCCAAAAGAGAAGGCAGCGATGGAGGCTGCTCTACTAGGAAATATAGGTATCTAATATGCTTACTGCCCACTCATATTTTGACAGCAATGGCAGGTCTGGTGAACCAATGGCATGCTTCTCTTTCTGCCATAGGGGAGAAATACACCGGCAACAGGGAAGCCACAATCCTAATAGGCAGCTGGAAAAAGAAAGGTAGAAATAAACTGCTACACTGGCTGCCCACGGGGAAAAGAAGACGCTCCATGTAACAAATAATGCACACAGAATTAGGGTAGACTTTTATATGATTCATTTTATGTGAGAGGTTAAAATGGGGCAAAAATATCCACAGATAATCTAAATTTGATCATATTTCACTGAGACATGTGCTTCCCCTTTCCTGGATTGCTGAGGCATGTAATAAAACCCACACTATTTGACTTCGCTTCCTCTGAACCCTTAAGCTCACAGAAATGCTGCTCAAGGTGAATGCTCGCAGACTGCAGCATTTTCTCAAAAATAAAGTGGTGGATCGGAGGATTTGTAGCCAACGTTACGTGTGAGAACCACTCCACAGAGCTAACGTTAATCACTGTAATTGAAGCAAGCGTCATTAGAAGATTCATACAGTTAATTTGATGAATGGCACGCAGGCAAAAGTGTGACAGCAGTGATTTAAAAATCCAGACATCTGAAATTCAGGCAGGCCATCACAAACACTTGATCAATAAAAGTGTCAAAACATATTACCTTTGTAATTCTTTATAATACAATTAGTGCTATATGAACGCGATGAATTTAAGTGCCAGAGTAGTTTTTGACTTTTAATAGAGTTGCCATTATTTTGGGAGGTTGACAGAAAGATAAAGAACATCTGTGCTTCATAAGAGAAAGACCAGAATTTAAAACATGTTTGATTTGAGACCCCATGAATGACTTTTCTCTGGTGTGTGTGTGGGCCTCCATGCCGACCTCTCATATGCTGGAGCCCAGAGCATGAAATGGCTCTAGATTGGCTATGTTTGCCCTCAGAGGAGCGCTCTTTTGAGATCATATCCTAATCCCTCAGAGAGGCGGTCCACAGGGTCGCTGCTTATTCAATTAGTCTGAAGCCATGGCTCTAAACATGGGGTAGGGCAATAGAGAGTGTGAGAAAGTGTACAGATAGACTGTGGTGGTCTGCACATGCGGGAGGTGGTGGTGTGAGGCATATGTGATAAAACTCCACCCCAAATGTTTTCTGATCTGGCAATGATTATGTTTTTTTGTTTTTTTTTTGTTTTTTTGCCAAACAGGACAGGAGAAGACACAAACTTTAAAGAGGACTGATAACGCTGGATAATGTTAATTTTTTCTTAAGTGTAGATGAGGCTTCCCGCCAGAGGGTGGCGCCTATATGACATCTCATAAGCAGGCGTAAATAACTACAGGAGCTTGATTAAAGATACAAAATAGGCTGTGACTCATTCCTGATGGGTCATCAGTAAGCTGCTTTGAACAAAGGTGTCAAAAGTACAGACTTTCTTTACTTAAGTAGAAATAGAAATACCTAGGTTAAAAAATACCATAGGTACTGAATTAACTTTTACTCAAGTAAAAGTGAAAAAGTAAGAAAGCACAAAGTAGCTCCTTGAAGGACAATTCTTCTAACAATTTTTGTACAAAGCAACCCTTTGGTTATATGAATATAACAATAAAATAATATTAGTACATGAAAAGAAAAAATGTTCAAATTTATATTCTAATTCTAATGACTGCACTTGAATCTGTTATGTAGGACAAAAGCAGTGAAAGAGAATAAAAAAACAACTATTTTCTGTTGGCTATGTTATAGAGGGTGACTTGCCTCCACACCTATAACCTATAACCTGAGATTCAGCAGGTCGGAAAACGCTAAGATGCTGCTCTTTGTGGATTTACACAACTGAATTCAAGTAGTTTCACAAGCTATAATGGCTGACGTCTATCCTACACTGGCACTATACTGTTTGTACTGTCTTGTGTATTTACACTACACAGTGTAAAGTTGGAATTCAGTGAATTAATCTAAGCATCATCAGCTTAAACCCAAATTCATCTCTGCTACACTTGATGTAACCTACCTCTGGTCATGAGCACCACAGGCACCGTGCACCAATCCAACACAGTGCTTTACTGTGAACTCACCACATTAATGCAAGCTAACCTGTTTATCCTGGACAAAGCTACCCAGTATTTTCATGCAACATTTGAATAACACAAAGTTAGCGCAGCTTAGTTTGTGTTAGTTTATTTAGCTTTAAATTTGGAGTTTATCAGGTGTCAATGAGCAGACCTTACCTTTAAATCAAACCTCTCTTCTTCCTTTCCTGTCCTGTCTGTGTTCCTACATCTTTCTCCATCTCTCACTTTAGTTATGTCGCACTCTTTTCTCTTCCTGTTAAATACAGCAGCTAGACCTTTAGCTAGCAACACACTATGCGACAAACTGCACACAAACAGTTTTCAGTCTGATAGAAATGTTGAATTTTAAATTACCTACCACTTAAAAAACATCACTCCCTCCACCTCTTCTGTAGTGCTGGCTAGATAAATAAGTACCGCAAACACAATATACGGACACCTGCAGTCCATCCGGCCCACTTTAACTTCCGAGTATAAACGCTGTGAACGTTGACCCTAAAGCAACAAGGGTGTTTTGAAAATGTAACGAGTAGAAAGCACAGATATTTGTTTAAAAATGTAGGGAGTGAAAGTAAAAAGTTGTCAGAAAGATAAATACGACAATAAAGTACAAATTAAGCACAGTATTTGTACCTATTCGCTCCCTACCAGTTCAAGACAGATTACACTTGAAGCCATGATTTTGTGATTTTGGCCATTATTACGAAAATAAAAATCTGTCTAATGCTAAAAATTCTCCTGTAAACATCTCTTTTATTTCTCACTTCTGGATCTGATTTTCAAAGCATTGCCTCTTCTGTGTTAGGTGAGCTGATAGACAGAGACACTTAGACTAAACAAGGTAGCGGTGATGACAGGTGCTGTGGAATCCAAGTGTGGAAAGCTAACGCTGCATGTCACTCTGGAGGTTTACTCGCTATGACATTATTTTCAACGTGTACCACAAAATCATACAATGTGAGCATCAACATTATCGCCCTTTTCTCTCAGCAGAACCAGGCTCACGGAGGGCAGCCATCTGCCACGACCAGTTGGTGGTGAGGGAAGGAAGACAGGACAAACCACATGCTGTGGAAGAGAGCCAGAGTCAAATAATAACTAATGATTAAATGCAAAGTGGCATATAAACACAGTGAGTAAAAAAAGGCGACTGAATAAGAAACGCTAAGTACATCATGGTAAGCCCAAGTAGCCTAGACCTACAGCAGCATAACTAAACGATGATTCATGCTCACTGGATCTAACCTTAACTGTATGGAAAGTTTTAAACCAAATCTTTAAGACTGTATTTATATCTGTATACATATGTAGCTTTGTTTCAGATGACATATTATGTCAGGGATGTGGTATAAAAGGAAATCATCTCTGGAATCTTAGATGCCAGTCAATGAGAAGATGCTAGAGCGTCATTGGTTAAACACGGTAGAGGGAATGCTAATGACATGGGCATGAAAGGCTGCCAGAGGAAGTGGGTCACTAGTGTTTATTGATGATCTGAATGCTGATAGAAGTAGCAGGATAAACTCTGACATGTGCAGGGCTATACTCGCTGCTCAGATTCAGCCAAATGCTGCAAAACTGATTGGGTGGAGTATCACAGTGCAAATGGATAATAACCCAACACGTATTGCAAAAGCAGCCCAAGAGTCGGAAAAGAAATATGATATTCTTCAATTGCCAAGACAGTCACCTGATCTCAACCCAACACAACATGTTTTCCAATTCCTAAATATAAAACGCAGAGACCCACAGACCAGCAGCAATTAAAGATGGCTGCAGTAAACGCATCTCAAGGGGGTAAAGGCATCAGCTCGTGACGTCCATGGTTTCGAGACATTCTGCTGATCAGTATTGTACACACTCACACCACTATTTATGTGAAACTTCTGTTTCCACAAATGTTCCTTTTCTAGCACATGTTGTTTATCCTGCAAACAGAATAACTCAGATCAGGTTACAGTAAATTGACTTGTGACAAGTCATATATGTTTCTGACAATGACTTTCTTTTGCAGTATACGGCATAAAACACAAAAACCTCACTGAGATTAGGTACAAATGAGTGTGGCACACACAACAGAGCCAACTGAGTGCACTCTGTGCTGCGGTGGGGGCCAACCTGCTGCCAACAGTATTTCTGCAAGCCAGCCCCTGTCAGACCAGGCAGTCCAGAGTACATAGCTTGCCGGAAACCAGGGCAGTTTGATTGAGTTCCTGTTATTGACTACTTTTTTTGTGGATTGCAAACTTCTGCCAAGTTATTTTTTTCCCCTCTACCAGCTGTCAGAACACAGACTGTATAGAACCACACACCCAAGCTTTCAAGGCCCCAAGGCTTTCAACTCCAAATAGTCATTAGTCATCCAGTGGAAACCATACAAAACTTGATAACCAATTAAATGTATGAATGTTCCCTTTTATTCTTCATTTGTGCCATTGTGTTAAAGGCTATTTGTCTACATGCTGTGTTCTACAGCAGCTCCTCAGCTACTCTGGAGCAGGGAAACCCATAGCATCCCTCGGACAGTAAATCAACCTGGGGATTGGTATGCTCCTGTTCAGTGGAGGGCTAACTATGTGAAATGGAAGCGGTGGAGGTTAGGCGGTGAGAGGTAATGCATTGTTTGGCCCTTGTCCCAGCCCATATTGAGGCCAGTGCTGGCTGGAGACTTGAAAGTTGTGTTTGTTGTACAATAAGTTGTAGCACCATTGCCATCTGGGCATAGACCTTCAGTCAGTGCTACACAGGCGTGTGTGTGGTGCTCCGTGCCAGAAATAATAATAATAACACAAGAGGCCCATTCATTCTTCCCGCTCCAAGATGAATTTATCAACGTAATGATATTAGAGATTGAGAGAGGATTAGTAAAGTGGCAGACTTTAATTTATTTTTTAAATTAAATGCCACTTACGAGGGCATCCAGCATCCTTTAATCCACATAAAAACCAATGGGCAGAAATTAAACATGCATCATGCGCGTCATCATTTAAAGCCATGCATTATAATTTTAACAGCAGCGTAAGGAGAGCTGCAATTTTAAAAAGAAAATCTTCCTTATGTGTCTTTGAAAATGGAAAACATTTTCATGTTTTTCCCTAAAGCTGTGATTTTACTCATTAAGCACCTTGTGCATTTCAATAGGGGATTTTATAAATGTAAGCTGTAATTATAATTGTTATAATTATAGAAGTTTAATATTTCAAATCCAAGTGAGGTAGACAAATAGTTAAAGGGTGTTAAAAATCTTAGCTGTTAACAAGACCACCTGTTTGTTTATTTCTTTTAAAAGCGCGTCTCTCCGCACTTGTATCCCAGGGTCAGATACACCCTATGCTCATTCCTGGTATTCGTATCAATGTCCACACAAACAACCCTTTGCAGTGTGTAGCTCGACTACTCTATCCCTCCACCCATATCCACATCCTCTTCCGGCTACCTTCCGTAGTGAGCCTGAAGTGAAGCATGATATGAACACATATACAAACTGCCATGACCTCAGGTGGATGAAAGCAGGATTTTTTTTTTTAAACTCAGGCTCTTTGCTCTCCAGATTTTTTGTGCAAGTGGAAAGGATTACATGGGATTCAACAACAAAGGGGCCTAAAACGTTTATCACATTACTTAAAGCTAAACATATAACACAATGCAGTGATTCACCTTTGCGCCTGAACCTACAGATACACAAGTTACAGCTGCACAAGATGTTTGCAGGGAAGCGAAGCACTGATGATAAAAAAATTATGAAGTTACCAAACTGTTGCTATTTATTAGTGAAATAATAAATGAAAACAAGCCCAAGAAGAATAAGGGGAACGAATAAACAATTTGCTGGTGCGATACATCTCATTTATTTTCACTGGTCTTACTTTGGATCAAAGTGAGAGTCGTTAGGCTGCAAATTGCTAAAATTTACAGTAAGACTGATTTCTCCTTTTCTCCTCCTTGCACACAGGTGTGGAGCTGACAGCAGTCACCTGAAGTGAAATAGTACTTTACAATGTTGACAACAAGGTATTATGTTACCATAAGTATAATAGAAGGTCAACAGCAAGTGTTAGAGGAGATTTATGCTCCTGTGTTAAACCTACCCTGTAACCTGAGCTACACCTCCCTGGAGATGTAACAACACGTAGCATCAACACAGCCCACAACTATTGTGACTGGCATGCTCACTATCATGGAGTCCTCCTGTGTATTTCTGGATACTTTTACACCGTAGTGTTTGAAGTGAACTCACAGATGTTGTGCACAAAAGTAATTGGAATGGATGCGAGGGAATGTACAAAGAAATGGAAAAACTCGAGGGACAAATATGTTTGACTCATAGTCTCTATGAAGACCCAATACAGAAGTCTCCAAAGTCTTGGTTGGGCTGCGCAGGTGAAGGTTTCCCTGAGTTTCCGCTCTTTGGTCGTCACACCAACTGATCATCAACTCTCACTGTCAGCCAGTATTTAAGGACCAGCTCTTAAGTCCATTCTACACCTGATCATCTGCTACGTTACTGTGGTGATCAGGACTTTCCATCATATTCCTGTAAACCTTTCTTGTTTAATGTCTGCATTTCTCTGTTTCCTATTGTTCCTCTTTGGATTGAAGAGCACATCAACTCACTTGCTGACCCACCGTCCTATGACTCTTTTGTCAGGACTAAATGAAGCCAAAGCCCGCCTCCTAAGAATCCTCCTCCGATTACCTAAATATACAATTTTACTCACATCTAATGCAATACTGTGTACAATACATTTCAGGAGTGTACATACACAATACATTCCTGTGGAAGCCTTATCTGAGGATTCACCTAGATCAACTCACGTCTCCTCTCTCTCGTAGACACTGGTCCCCATAAACTTAACTGTCCTCTAGAATCCTGTTGGCTGCTTTTGATTCCACTTTGCTAACTGCCCTTTGTCCCATGATAGGTCGAGCACTTGCGCGTTTTACATCTCAAGAGACTTCAATAAAATTTTTGACCTTCACTTATAGGAAAATGCTACAGGTATGTATTCAGATGAAAATGCATCTATTAGCATATTATCAACACAAAATGTAGATTTGATTAATTTGTGGTCCCTACATTTGAAAATGCATTTGTCATTCACTGTTACCTAAGTAAGCCATGTAAATCCACATATGTAGGGATAACGATGAATAAGAGAACAAGACTAGAGAAAATTTTGGCTCAGTGGAAAATAGCGAATTAAATTCAAAGATTTTTATCACACTTTAACGTCTAATATTGTTATTAAATACTGCACCACCTGCACCTCCTGCAATAACAGCAATAACAGTGTTATTGTTATTAGCATGAGCCACGTAACATACATACATATTGGTCTTACAACACATCCCAAAACCTGCCTCTACTGAGTCCATATTGATTTCAAAGTGCCACCAAACCACCTGTCAGCAAACACAGCAATCCATTAAGAGCTACCCAGTGGTGCTGATTGCTTTGCCCCTGACCCCAGCTGCTTGTTTACACAGGGCATGGTTGCCAGTTGGGGGTGAGGGTGGAGAGGAATAATTAGAATTCCACAGAGTGGAGCTGTGGTGAAGGGTCCCCTCCACCTACAATGCACACAAACAGTCAGTCTCCATGTGATGGGCTGAAGCCAGGCTCCTGACACACTGCCGGCCCACTGCCTGCCTGCCTGTACGGGTAGAGCAGGGATGTGTTGTTACAGCTGGGGGAGGCTGAGGTGCCGAGAAGTCAAGTGACTTGACCGGGGTCATAGCACCCCTGTCAGCCACACACCCATGATTGCATGCGCACAGACTAAGAACTCAAAGTCGTATGCAGATACACACACTGTCCATCATCTTTTCTTTTCAGGGAAAGACTTGAATGTCAACTTAGACAAATTTATTGTCTGCACTGCCTCAGCTTTGAACAGGAATGTATTTATGAAACACCCTCAGATTGCCTGTTCTTCCTTCCTCTTGTGGATTATACCAGTCTTTCAATAAGGGTGCACTTTAAAGTCTACCTCACCTCAGGTCTCACCTTTCTTGTTTCATAGTTGACTTAATCTCTCTGAGTGCCAAGAACAGCTAAGAAAGGCAAACAGGCCACAAAGCAAGCCAATATCCTTCTCACTGCTGGGCGTTTTGATGTTTTTCTTCTACTTTCAGCCAGTAGGAGGCTGAATGCATACTGAGTCATCAACTTATCATCAATGAGCAAAGGTTTTGGTTGTTCCTGGTATATAGTTCTTCCCCCCCCCCCCAGAGATTTATTATGAGTTTTAACAAAGAGGTTCACATGCTGTCTTTCTCTGTCTATTCTTTCCATTAGTTGCTCTGGAAGAAGATATAATATGTCAGACATCTCCCAGAGCACCACACCACCAGTCTCACCCTGCCCATGTGTGCCCATCTGTGTGAGGCTGTGTTAAACTGACCACTATTTGGTTTCTGACAGGGTATAGGAGCATGTTTCCACCTCATGAGTCAGTCTGGCGAGACCCAGGTGTTTTTAATCCAAACTCCGAACAGTCCCTGAAGAAGATTGATGAGCCTTGTTATATATGTCCAGACAAATAGTAACAGGGACTACACTCAGCTGTGCCAGACAGCAAACACACACACACACACACACACACACACACACACACACACACACACACACACACACACACACACACACACGTTCTTTCAATAGGTGTGCTCTTAAGTGAATTATTGGCTGAATCAGTGAGAGGATGAGTTATGGGTTGTATGTATCTTTTGGAGAAGCTGGAGGGCGTGTGCCTCCTTGTTTAAGCGTTGGCCTGTGGCAGCAAGGAGACAAATAGATTTTACTCACTGTCTCAGGTCAAGCAACTTCATTAAAAATCCAAAATAGAGAAAGGAAAAGAATTTGAGTGATGAACTGCTGCAACTGCTGCATAATTGAGCTAAAAGCAAACTTAATCATGTTAACATGGTGACAATAACCTTTTAGCACATGAACTCAAGACAGTGCTGGTTCCAAACAGCTTTCCTAGCATGTAGTGCATAACAGGAGATTGTCTGCTTCACACATGTTCCCAGTTGGAAATAGGCCTGCTCTGTTAGGCCTAGAAGGGTTTGGTGCTTGATAAAAGTCACAAGATACACACTCACTCATTGTGAATGTGCTGTTCTCGCACTGCTGCAGTTGTACATCCATGGTAGGTTGATCATGACCACTGGTTGGTGTAATCACTTTTTTCAGTAACTCAGTAATGCAACATGCTACTGTAGTAAATTCAGTAATTACATTACAGTTGCTACTTTCATTTAAGAAGTTCTTTAGTTATCTGCACACTGGGCAGATAGAACAAGGATGCTTTTTTCTTCCTGGGCACTTCTGCAACAGCTTGTGTGCAGGAGGAGGACAATGGTGGAGCGGTCTAGAACTTTTCAGGAGTGGAGATATGGACATGACTTTTGTTTTTATTGCCAAAAGGACTAGAGCACAGAAACTTCATCCAAGTCAGAAACAGTTATACTGCTAACAGAACTTTGGCTCTTTGCGAGCGTCTGCACAGACAGCATGCTAACGCTAAGCTAGCTAAGAACCCAGAGTGATTTTAAGCTTGACCCAGCCCAGCAGCCTGAGCCTGATCCTCAACAGATAACAAAAGCAGTGATGTGCAAGCAGACTAGAAGCCTCTGTTTGTACTTATTCATGTTTCTACAGTAGAATCACTGTGGTGATTGCTCTGAGGGCTGGTTTCATGCTTTGTGTTTTCGACTTTGTGTTTAACCTAACAGAAAGATTGTATGTGTCCTTTTTGGATATGGATTTGTGTTGGTGTGTGGAACTATAGCCCGAGACCCTAGACCGGTGTGTGCATTACACGTTTTGCTGTGATGCTGACGGTCTATTGTATAACTGGTAATTATGAGACAGTGTGTTGCAAGTTATTTTATGTAGTAATGACAAAGTAATGTAATGAGTAGTGTAACTAATTACTTTCTCTGGTAAATAATTACGTAACATACTATATTGCTTTTAAGACAAGTAACGAGTAATGTATAACACGTTTCTTTTTTTGAGTAATGACCCCAACACTGATGATGACTGAATTGGGTATGGGCACACCTGGCAGGTTAAAGAAAGTTTTGTTATGTTCTCACAGCAGATCCTTTGGGCAATGAGTAGAAATACTCTGATACAGTTCTTCAGTGCCATGCTAATGTCTGTTTGCATCTTGTTTCTGCTCCACACTGGCGAACAAAACAGCTGTTGCACATTTAGTCAAATATAATATTTGCCATGTTAACAATAATAGTTTAGCATTGCATCATGCTAACAAGTGCCATTTAGCATTAAGCATGGAGTATAGCTGTGGCACATGAGAATGTAATTAATTGTGCTTACACTTGGTCACAAACCAAAGGAACTATTGGATAAAATGAAACTGAAATCTCTTCTGGTGAGAAAGTTGCTACATGCTGCCATATCAGCAAAACCCTATTGTTTTACAGTATTTGGTCTTTGCTAAGGAGGGCTGCTGCTTTTGATCACCCATAACATCTGTGACACAGCGGGACTGACTTTGTATGAGAGGAAAGTGCTGGCACCAGGAGCTGGGCACTGTGGGGGCCCCTGGTCTTATCAGCAATGCAGTCATAAGGCAGACTGATGGGGCTTATGGGCAGGGACACAGTGGGAGACAGAGTGGGAGAGAGGAGGAGGGAGAGGGGTGACTGTGTGACTGCTCCATACCCTTGAGTTTGGGTTTGTTCTCCCGGGGAAACCCTGCTGTGCTGAACAGGCATGCAGAGAACCGATAACCATGATAGAGGATGAATAGATGTGAGAAAAAAATGAAAGGGGAATAACAATCCATGGCAGTCATACTTACCCAATATGGTATTTTTTTTTTTTTTTTTAAAAGAGTGACTCTCCCATTGTTTTTTGGCGTATGCTTGGACGACCACACCTTGTTGAAAACATGTCTGTGGACTCCAATCCTTGATAGCTGGGAACACATTTCAAAACAAGATAGAAATACACTCATCAGCCACAACAGCGACAAGTTAAGTGAATAACACTGATTATCTCATTAAAATGCAATATTACACCGGCTCCAAGCATTCATGCGGTCCTACTTTGACGCCTAACACCCACCTAAACATGGTTAAGACCATGAATGGTTCCTAAAATAAAGCTGCATGTCCTGACAGCCCGCAGAAGGACAATGTGCAATGCCACACTGCAAAGCCGACTTTTGAATGGCTCAAGGAATCTGGATCCAACCTCCAGAACCCAATGTGCTTGAGCATCTGTGGATGCAGAACCTAACAAGTCTCAAGACCAAAACAATTTGTGTCAAAGTCCTGGTGTCAAAAACCCGAGGCCCACCCCAGAAGTTGCACACCCATGTCAGACATAGTCAGATGTGCTTTGCCAACACAGGATTGGACAAACACTTACTTTCTGCCTGGTGTGTCTATGTAATAAAATGAAATCTATAAACTATGACTTAAACTGCACAACAACTTGCTGGATTAATGTGTATATTGCTTGCTTTTGTGTGTTTGCAGAGTACATATTTTACTGGCACAGTCTGGTTCTCTTCTGGTCTCACTCTTTATTTTCCAGCCTTTTTTCTTTAAGAGCCTGCAATTCCTCAGGTTGCTGCTGCAGTGGAGGACAGGCCCGTGGGGAGTCACCACTGTAATGCTAAACTGAGCCGTTTACCACTGTGTGTCTGGTGCCAGCAGGCCTGGTGCACACACACACACACACACACACACACACACACACACACACACACACACACACACACACACACACACACACACACACACACAACAAAATATTCTTTCCAGTTCAACTCACTGTGCTGCTTAACTGCATCAGCCACCTTATTCAATTAGAGCTTCGTTAGAAGCCATTTGGGCAGCAATTAGCTTGATTGACTGAATAGTGATTTATGGAGCTGGGAGCAAGATTTTCCCTATGCTTGCTCTCCTGCATGTCTGGTGGATATCTGCAGTTGTTTGGTATATGATATCCACATAAAATCATGACAAGCAGGTGTGGGGAATAAGTGATGTGGCGAGTGGAAAGGAAGGGAAAGGGGAAAGGTTGATTGAAATTGTGGAAAAAGAGCCAGACTGTAGAAAAGAGACAATGGTGGGAGCAAAAAAGGCAGGAAAACTGAATAGATATAGTATAGATACCAAGATATCTAGACAGACGGAAAGCCTTTTTGGTAGGCTGCTCTCTATTGAGTTCAATATAAAAATAAATAACAAAAGTGAGTTGGAACTGGAGGAAAAGCGGAAGGGAAAGTGTTAATAAGCATTATTTGGCTCACTCCGATGACCCGTTGGAGGAGCTCGTCTCTCTGGGATTGCAGCCGAGGGGCCGGAGCAACATAGCTTCCTCCTCAGGATGTCAGTAAGGAAGGGCCACGCCATGTTCGTCTGGGCTGCTGCCTACTTCTTATCTCAGTTTCTTTCTCTTCCTTTTTTGAGCTCAGCCTCAATATCATATTATTATATCTCTGTGTTATCTATGTTTCAAAAAATCTGGAAAGCCTGGAAACTGTCACTCCTTCATGGGCATAAATATAAAAAGTGCAGGACACTTGGTAATAAAATGTTAAAAAGAAAAACAGAGAAACTATATTTAAAAGCAAAACACTGCTATAAAATGTTTAAAAAGAAATATTCAGCTCCGCTGCCTCATTTGTAAAAAGCTTGTGCATATACTGTATACATATGACTGATAAGGGATAACTTTGCATTATACTTAGCAACTCATGGACCCTGACTAATCTGAGCTGTGGGTTTACAAAGAGCCACAGTATTTCCACCAGATAACTATCTTTGGCTTTTTCCACACAGAATGTGAAACTTGTGCTATGTTTACACATTGTGTCCACACACAAATCTGATATTTTTGCTGACCGAGTTTTACACTGAAAACTGTGGACCTTTTTAAATCTGGGTAGGCAGAAAAGAAGACTTCATGTGGTCAAGATGCCCACATTCACTACCTGACTGTGTCATTTATATATATAAAATTCCACAATTTATTCTTTGTGCTATTGCGGCGTCAGGCATGTCTACAAAGGTGCTCTGACACACAGATAATGGATTAAATTACATGGAATGAAATGATCTACACTCCCAGTTTGTAGAGACATTACATTTTATTGATAAAAGTAGACTGGGTTGTGATATATTACAAGTAGTAGCTAAAAACATATTGTATATTGAGGGAACGTGCACAGTTGTTCATCATTCTTTGGGGGGACACCTCAGATGTTGTTCCCCAAACAGTTTCTAAGGAGTTTATCTAGTTTTGGGCAAATACTTTATCTTCAAGACTTATATTTTGAAACAGAAAAAGCCAATTGAACATAGTGATAGCAAAATAATGAAACTTTACTGAATAAAATGTTTTAAGAATATAACAACAGCTCTCTTTAGTATCTACAGTAATTAAAGTAATATGCATCTGCTGGTAAATATTGCTATTAGTGTCAAAATGTGCTGCGTTATCAACATTTGAACCAAACTGTTAAAAATAACTGGGTTATTTTATTCCTGAGCATCATACTGCAGATTCACTTTCTGACACTTCTGGTCTCCCTGAAAAGGTTTGCGAACAGGAAACACTCCAGTCAAGTGTAGTCAAGTGGTGCAGGTGTATCAAGCAATCAATCACCCAGTATGGACCAGTGCAGGCACCAGTATTTTGGCCTAAAACAGTTTGTTTTTCCAGGAAGGTCAGATAGATAACAACACATATGGTGCACCACCATCCTGCAGATGAACATCAGTTGAATTGTTAATTGTTGAATTGTTAACGTGGACTTGAACTGCCATTTAGCCTTTACTTGTGACACTTTAGACTGTGGTTTGTCAGATAAATAATACTGACATATTAAACAGACTTATTATACACCCAGAAGGTGTCTAGTACTCCCGATGCCTCCTTCTGGTCTCTTTATCAATCGGCAAACAAGTAAAAATGGGTGTCTGCCCCTCGTTCTATGGAATTCCAGTCTTTCCCCAGTGTCCCATTTTCCTGCCTGCTAATGTAATCGGAGGGAAACAGAGTCAGCTTCCCAACACCACAACTTCCAGATAAGGTCCATTTATCATATGTCATTCCTATCTCTGGAATGACCAGATTGAGTTTTAGACCCTGTAAAATCACTGAACAACGCTCCAAAGGAGCAAGTGGAATTGGTTGGTGTCTAGCTGAGGTCTAGCTTTTGGCTATGGTGGGAATGATAGCATGTCATTCAGGCACTGAATGCCACTGACATGGTTTTAGAAATCGTGGAGATGACATTTATAGATTAAGCAGAGAGTTAAAAAAAAAGGAAGAAAAACTT